>NC_137041.1:6853250-7173250 GCF_032717465.1 Coenobita brevimanus | reverse complement strand
CCCCCCTCCACCAGCCAATCACCCACGTACCTGCCCCCTCTTGACCCTCTACAGATATGTACAGTCGCGTTCATGAGTATGGACACACTTGAAGTTGTATTTTCTACTTTAGTGTCCATGGCTGGTTGGACGTGGAACTGTTCTACTTCCCACCTGGTGTATTTACCTTCAGTGTATCAGCCATTAAGTAGAAAAGTTCTGTATTTGAACAGCAGTGAGAAGTACAGCAGACAGCATGACCACATATGTATCCTCATGTATGAACGCTACTGTACCCACCTGCCTGTTCCCTAATACTTTCACCCTTCCTCCCTTCATGCTTGCACTCCCCGTCCCTTAATACTTGCACCCCCTCTGCCTGCCCACCATCAGCCAACCACCCACTTATATTTTCCTTGTTGCCGCCAAAGACTACGGAACTTTTCTAACTGGCAGCCTCTCACATATCAGCCCCTTCCTGCTGCTCAAAGATACGTCCCTACCTCTGTGTCCCCTGAAACTTGTCCCCCACCCCCACCCACCCCATCCAGCGACCAGCCACCTCCATCCCCGTCAGTATACGAGCCCCAGTCCTCATTAATTAGGCTGTTAATCTGGTAGTAAGGGGGGAGGGGTGGTTATCTCGCTGCCCCTTCAACACACGCCCCCTCTAGTGGAAGGCCGCCATTACCCCTTTATTCCTCGGGTTTTTCTGAGGGTGGTCGTGATCCTCGAAGGTAGAAAGGAACACTGGGTCTTAATCCTAGTGTCCTTTGCAATTTATTTATGAAATATCCAAGGCCTTCTTTAAGATGACATTGGGTGCAAGTGATCAGAGGTAGGTAGATAGGTATACTGAAAAGTTGGTGTATGTTCGTCGTTATCATCAGCAACGTTGTCATTAAGTAAATATAATTAGTTCCTCATCATCGTCATCTTCATCATCATCATCATCATCATCATCATCATCATCATCATCATCATCATCATCAAGACTTACGGTAGTCTGAAAAAAATCATCATAAAGAAAAAAGTTGAACTGCATGAACAAGGAGGTAATGAAAGTCAGAAGGTAAGGAAAGGACAGGGAGAGTGTAAACAAGGAATATAACAAAAGAAAGGAGGAGGAGAAAGGAAAGTGAGAAGAAGGAAGAGCAGGGGAAAACAGAGACGAAGTGAAGGGAGAGAGGGCGAGGGGAGAAAGTAGAGTGAAAATATAGCACTAAAAATAAAGTAATTATATTTATTGATCCCAGACAGAACTCGTCTTTGCATACTTCGCTAAGGACACTGTGTCGCGTGTATTTGCAACAGGTCCTCTAGGCAATAGCTCTCTCTCTCTCTCTCTCTCTCTCACACACACACACACACACACACACACACACACACACACACACACACACACACACACACACACACACACACACACACACACACACACACACACACACACACACACACACACACACACACACACACACACACACACACACACACACACACACACACACACACACACACACACACACACACACACACACACACACACACACACACACACACACACACACACACACACACACACACACACACACACACACACACACACACACACACACACACACACACACACACACACACACACACACACACACACACACACACACACACACACCTAGTCTCCCTCCCAGCATAAATTAGCCCCTTATCTGGCCCGAGTTAATGGAAATAGACAAATGTAGCTCCTTGAGAGAAAGACATTTGTATCAGCCGTGTTAGCCTGTTGCCATCTCATCTCCTATTCCAGTCAGGCGTGAGTGAGAGAGAGAAAGGGAAGAAAATGTAAGACAAATAAGGGAAAGAGTAGAGAAAAGGAAGGAAATATAAGAGAAATAAGAGAAAGAGTAGAGAAAAAGGAAGAAAATAGAAGACAAATAAGGGAAAGAGAAAAGGAATAAAATAAAAGACAAGTAAGGGAAAGAGCAGAGGAAAAAAGGGTGAAAGACCATCTGATCGCCACTGACAAAGAAGAAAGAGTAGAGAAAAGGAAGAAAATAGAAGACATATAAGGGAAAGAGTAGAGAAAAAAAGAAAAATAAAGAAAAAGTAGAGAAAAGAAGAAAACGGAAGACATAAGGGTAAAAAACTCTCTCTCCTCTGTCGACAAAACTAAACAACAAAAAATCAAGTAAGTAAACGACCATTTGAACGCCACTGACAGAAAAAATGAAGAAAATTAAAGACAAAAAGAAAAAAATCAGTTTTCTCTCGGTCAACAAAATGAACGAGAAACAATAAATATATAATCAGTGAACGCCTCTGACAATGGAAAAACAGAGAACGAACGTATGTGAAAAACAAAACTCACTCACTCCTCGGTTTAAGAAAAAGAAACGAGAAAGTAAAATAAAAGAAGCTGTAAATATCACAGAAGAAACGAGAATAATTGAAAAATAAAAAAGATTGATCCTTCTCCTCGGTCGGCAAAAATAAAAGAAAAAGAAAATGAAATAAAAACACAGATCTTCAGTCTGCTCAGTTATAACCCAGACGCTTTGTTTTGATCACCGTGTTTTGAGATTATGAAACGCTTGGAGACGTGGATTAATGCGATCTCTCTCTCTCTCTCTCTCTCTCTCTCTCTCTCTCTCTCTCTCTCTCTCTCTCTCTCACCAGTCCAACATCACCTTCCCTTATCCCGCACCTGATACGCCAGTCCCTTTAAGACCATTTGTCCGCGTTGACTGGCGGTTTGAGGACTGATTCCTTCGATTTTCAGAGTTTAATTGGTGTGTTGGTGGAGGGAGGGGGGGGGCTTTTTTGGGGGGTGAGCTTTGGGGGGGGCCTTGGGGGGGGTCTAAGCTACAGTCGACAGAAGAAGTTTTGGAGCTCCTGCGTTAAAAGAAAGAAAGAAAAAAAAAAGCGTAAATGAAAGCAATCAGCAATTCAACTGTCGGTTCATTTGGAGGCAGTTTGTTATATGGTGGGTTATAATTAAGGTAAATGTACTCTTTTCACTTTAACTTGGCTTAGATTTTCGTCCTTTTGCTCCATATTTCACGAAGTTCTGTGGCAGAAAAAGACAAATACTAGGACTCTATATCATTTCCATAGCACTACTTCATTGTTAGCCTCGTATTCTAGTGTTAATGTATTGCTACGGCTCAACATTGTAGATAGATAAATGGCAGTTTTAAGCCAAGTTGGTGTAAAAATGGTATAGTCAATGAGCCGAAAGATGGAAACGTGGGAAGGATCAGAAGTAGTTTGGATCTGATAAAAGGTTTGTCTTGTGTTTTGATGTGTATGGGCATTGTTAGCCTCTACAAATTTAGGTTGATGTCAAATTAAGATGATTTGCTGATATTCGGGGTGAAGGGTAAAGCTTGACGAAGGTAGGATTAGAAAGAGTTTTTTTTTAGTTTTTACGTATCTGGCCCTTCGAGTGACTATAAGCACGTCACGTTAACTTTGCACAGATTTTTGTCTCATGCATCTTACTTCGCATAGCTCAGTGGCAGAAAAAGACAATACTTCGGCTCTGCATCCTTTCTCTCGCCATTCTTCGTGACTAGCATCATATTTCAGTTATTAATCTATTGTTACAGCTAAGTATTCGAGATGAAGAGATGGCAAATTTAGGCCAAGTTTGAGTAAATGCAGCATAGACTTTCAGATGAGCCCCTTCCATCCCATGCCGTATTTGTATCCTTCATGTTACCAGACGATTTTTATATCTTGTAAAGAGAATCCTGATGCTGTAGGTTGACTGGATCGTTCCCCTCATGTTCGAAAGTCTCTCTAAGCTGAATAATATAGTTTGATCACACTAGCAGGACTTAAATCAAGAGTAAGTCGTCGTGCTGCAGAATTTAGTTCCATATAATGTTCATTTCTGGATTGGCATGGCAGAAATTAGTGCAGTAGGGTACAGTCGACACAGATTGTACAGATGCTTATACATTTGGTGATACTAAAGCGAAGCGATAGTTTGTCTAATGTTTTCGATATGTCTGACTATTCTGAGATTTAATTGAATGACACTGTTGATTGCAGTATACTGTTATTGAAACAGCCAGTGCAGAGTTATAGTTACTGAAACAGGAGATAGTATACGGTAGTTGAAACAGAACATTCAAAACAACATTTCAAAGCTCATCTCATACTCCCTCACCATCAAAATACAAATCACAGCGGGAGTCCCCACACTTTTGCCACTGCCTGTGCGTGTTACCCTGGCTCTGGTGGCTGGTATGTGGAGTCCCCTGCTGGTGGGGGGTGACTGCCAATGACCCGTTTCTCCCCCTATAATTAGACGGTCCCTGGGGCGTCCATTGAAGATGTTGTAAATTGCGTTCTTTAGAAGCTGGACGGCTAGAGGTTACGTATCAAGGAGCAGGAATGTTGCAAGATATATGGCTGGATATTGCTGGATGTACAGCGTTACAGAGTGTTTGTTGTATGCTAAAAATATCTAACTTCCTGCACCTCATGATAACATTTTCCCTTTTAAATTTATATCTTTGTATCAACAGCCAGGAAGTCAGAAGTTGATGCTGAGAGATTTAAGTGTATTTTAATTTAGATACCTCTTTTTTTCTTTTTTTTAAATGAAAATACAAGGCTTCATGTTTTGGAACCTTAGGTCTGTATTCCTGTCAGTTAAGAGGATTACTAGCACCTCTTCCATAGCGATTTATTTTTGGATATTGGAGACTAATATCCTTTTGTGAGTTATTTATGCAGAGTATGGCGATATTGGAATCATTTATATATTGCAGAATAGGACGATAAGGTGTAATGTGCAACATAAATCATTTAGGAAAAGGCGTTTGGGAGAATACGAACCGTGAAGTCTTTATGTTCGTGGGTGCTGGTGTCAGGACTTCATTATTTACTGAGCCAACTCACTACGATGACGTCACTTTTACGAGTTATTCCTAATACCGCCAGGCGATTCTGTTCAGGTTAGGAGCGGTCTCTCGAAGTGAAGAAGGGTCGGTAGCAATCACCACTAACTTTCTTACAGTGAAATATTTAATGAGATGTTTAACCTAGGAGTGGAATGTGGCTGGAAAAAATATAAAACATAGTCGTAGGGAAGGAGATAAGCAACCATTCTGTCCTTCATCCACCTTATTGAGCTGTACCATAATAATTTTTGACACAAATAAGATATTAAGAGGTTAGTGGTCATGTGGCTGGACCTAAACGCAAGACCTCCCCTAGGTCCTAGCATGGGTAGACGAGTACATTGTCTGGTAAAATGCACACGATTATATATTCATGGCTTACCGAACTGCAGAGTATTAGGTATTTATGGACAGGTAAAATATACAGGATTAGCCAGGCACGATCTTGTAAAATAGAGTGGATTAGATGGGACTATTGGTGGTGATGTGGGTGAACCTCCAGCCTCTTTCTTATTAAATCTTGACCGACAGTAGTTTTTTCTCCTTAATATGACCCAGATCTTCGTCTTTTTTAAACTTATTTATTATTACATCTCGGCCTTTCACCTTAACTTGACGCAGATTTTCGTCCTTTTAAGCGTACTTGTCATTACATTTGGATCTTGCACCTTAACTTGTCGCAGATTTTCGTCCTTTTAAACTCATTTCGTATTACATTTTGGCCTTTCACCTTAACTTGGCTTGATTTTCGTCCTTTTGCAGTTTTCACCAAGCTCACTGGCAGAAAAAAAGCAATTCTACAGCTTTTCTTCCTTTCCATAGCACTTTTTCGTGACTAGCATATTATTAGGGTTCATCTATTATAACTCAGTATTCGAGAGAGATGGAGACTTTAGGCCAGGTTAGAGAAAAGGAGTATAGGTTTCAGTCCTCGCCAGCAGTGTCCCCTTAACCCCTTCAGCCTGAGGTAATTTTTCCTGAGTTACATAAATTTGCCTCTAGATATCGGGATAAAATAAAGCGCCTCATTTTCACGGCGTAAATATAGAATGTTTTTAACCCTTTCATGCAGAGATGGTCTCTCTCTCTCTCTCTCTCTCTCTCTCTCTCTCTCTCTCTCTCTCTCTCTCTCCAAGTGTAAGGTTTATGCTTTGGTGGTGACAGCATAAATAACTAAATAAATAATATCTCAAATAGACGTGGTAATTGATCAGTCTATTACCTCCTGTTTATGAGTATTTCTTCTGTGATTTCTGTTGGTCTTAAATAGTGGTTGCAATGGAGAGAAAATGAGTACGCTTCTGTCTTACGAGTACTATCCTTGTCTTATACCTATAGAATAGATATCTTAGTTTGAAAGGGCCCGTAGGGGTGTTGCTGTTTGCTTTTTCCCTAGTACTCCTTTTTACATTGGAATAACAGCAGTAAAGCAACAATCTCTCACACACACACACACACACACACACACACACACACACACACACACACACACACACACACACACACACACACACACACACACACACACACACACACACACACACACACACACACACACACACACACACACACACACACACACACACACACACACACACACACACACACACACACACACACACACACACACACACACACACACACACACACACACACACACACCAGCATAGCATTTACAACCACCACACCCCCCAAACCAGTCTCAGCCACCACCAGGCCAGCCCCGCCTCTAGTAACATCGCTACTCGCTACCACAATTACATACCCAGCCCGACCACATCCACAGCCAACAATCATTATGCCAACCACAAGTGCAGAGAAGGATGCATGTTATAGTTACCCCTTAAATGTATTCTCTGGGGGCTAAGTACTGCCACCACAACCACCACCATTTCTACTATTACTACCACTGCACAACTATTACTATCACCACCACATACTACTACTGTTACCACACCACAACAACCACCTACTGCTACTACTACTACACTACAAGCACCACCACCACAACAACAAATTACAGCTGCATTACAAACCTCTAAACGTTTTTCTCTGGGCAACAACCACAACAATGGATGAACGTTTTAGTGACCCCTCAAAAAGTTTTCTCATAGTTAGGAACAAAAGTTAGGGGTCTGGAAATTTGAGAGTTTCGACTGCATACATACCGCCTGTTCTGCATATCAACTGGTGCCGGAAAATTGCAAAACTGGCCAAAATTATGCGTCTTTTTTTCGTTTTTTTCCTCGCGTTAAAATTGTAAAGAAGTATTATAGAAGTGGAGGAATTGTGACTCCTTTACTACCTTGATTATTTATTCATTTATTTTACTTATTTACTTATTTGCTTCATGTAAGGGAGGCATTTTTGTAGTGAGGGCATTTTGAAGTTGTCGCCGGTAACCTCTTCACCGCGATGATGAGATTTTTATATATTCTGCTGGTTACATCCGGGCGAGTTTATACAATTTCGGACTGACTCTCTCTCTCTCTCTCTCTCTCTCTCTCTCTCTCTCTCTCTCTCTCTCTCTCTCTCTCTCTCTCTCTCTCAGTTAAATGCGCAAGATTCACGTAAAAATTGATGTATTGTTATGTAGACTAAGTGATAAAGAAGATAGAGAATATTTAATGAGCGGTATTCTTTGACTCTGGGGGGGTTTCGTGTCACCTATTTTTTAGCGATTTATTTTTCCTGTCATGCTTTTATATTCTCTTGTAAGCCGTCAGAGTGGTTTGCGTCAGTGAAGTGCAGGGGAGTGTTAAGGATAATTCGCTGAGGAAAGGGTGTTACGACTGAGCCACCGAGAATCCCAGTAACACAAAGTACTATAATAGGCTGTAACACACACACACACACACACACACACACACACACACACACACACACATACACACACTGTAAAGCTTAGTACAGGTGTAGGACTGCAGAAAGAGAGAGAGAGAGAGAGAGAGAGAGAGAGAGAGAGAGAGAATAACTGACAAATGACGAAAGACAGATAGGCAGTATTGGTAAGGAAGAAAGAAATACAGAGAGAGAGAGAGTGAGTGAGCGACAAATGACGACAGAGTAATGGTGAAAGAGAGAGAGAGAAAGAGAGAGAGAGAGAGAGAGAGAGAGAGAGAGAGAGAGAGAGTGACAAATGACGACAGACAGACAGTAATGGTGAGAGAGAGAGAGAGAGAGAGAGAGAGAGAGAGAGAGAGAGAGAGAGAGAGAGAGAGAGAGACCCTGAGTGACATAAAGCAAGGGAGTGGACATAAAACTGTGGCTCCGAGTCCATTCTTCATACTTTCCTTTGTTTCCAGCAGTCTCCCCTTCGGATTATTCTCTCTCTCTCTCTCTCTCTCTCTCTCTCTCTCTCTCTCTCTCTCTCTCTCTCTCTCTCTCTCTCAAAAATCCACACTGATTCTGTTATATATTTTTCTCTCGTAGCTGCACTGACCTCCATTTTCTTTTATTTTTCTGTTTTTATCTCTTTGTTATCCTATTTCGTAGCTTATGTGATTTAAGTATTTTTCGTAATGTTTTGCTTTTGTAGTTGCGTTTTTCATTATCTGTCATCCAGTTTACAGCTTTCACCATTGCTTTCTTCTTTTTTTCTTCATGGTTTTTCATTTACTTTAGTCCTCCATGTCTTTCATATCTCTCAAGATCCTGTTTTCTTTTCTCCATCACCTTTTTTTTTGTCATTATATTTCTGCTTCCTTCACCCAGTTTATTTCCTCATCTATCTTTTTTTTTTCTCCTTTTTTTTGGTTTATTCTTTCTTGTCCATTCGGTCTTTCCCTCTCCCTTCGATCTTTCCCTCTCCCTTCGATCTTTCCCTCTTCTTTTCCATTTCTTCCTCCAACTCTTCAGTATTTCCCTTTCTTTCACCTTTCCCTCTATCTCCATTCCTTCTCATCTTTCCCTCCACTTCCCCCACCTTTACCCTCCACTCCCCCACCCTTCTCACCACTCCCCTACCTTTCCCCCCATCCCCCCACCTTACCCCCCGTTCCCCCCACCTTTCCCCCCACTCCCATCATCTTCCCTTCTACTCCCTTTATCTGCCCCTCCACTCCCATCATCTGCCCCTCCATTTCCTTCATCTGCCCCTCCACTCCCTCCATCTGCCCCTCCACTCCCTCCATCTGCCCCTCCACTCCCTCCATCTGCCCCTCCACTCCCTCCATCTGCCCCTCCACTTCCTTCATCTGCCCCTTCATTCCTTTCATCTTCCTCTCCACTCCCTTCATCTTCCCATCCACTCCCTTCATCTTCCCCTCCTCTCCTTTCAACTTTCCCACCACTCCCCTCATCTTTCCCTCCACTCTCCCCGCCATTCTCTCCATTCCCCCTGTCATTCTCTCCACTCCTCTCGCATTTCTCTCCACTCGCCCCTCCTTTCCCCCCACTCCCCCCTCCTCTTCCACCTTTCCCCCCACTCCCCCCTCCTCTTCCTCCTTTCCCCCCACTCCCCCCTCCTCTTCCTCCTTTCCCCTCACTCTCCCTACATTTTTTCCCCATTCCCCTCTTCCTTTCCAGCTTTTCCACAACTTTTTTCCCTCACTCACCCTTCCCTCCACCTTTTCCTCCCCTCCTGTCTCCCCCTCCACCTCTCCCTCCACCTCCACTCTTTCCTCCGCCTCCAAAGTGATCAAGGGAGGAAAGAGGGAAGATGGGACACAGAATCGATGAAGACTGCTGCCTCCCTCTCTTCCTTCCTCTTCCTCCTCCTCTTTCACACCTCTTCCTCCACTCTTCCATACCCCTTCCTCCACTCTTCCACATCCCTCCCTTCACTCTTCCTTCTCATCCACTTTCCCTTCCCTCTTCCTCCTCCTTCCACTTGCTTCCCTCCTCTCACCCACTTTCCTTTCTCTACCCACATCGCGTCCTCTCTTCTCACTCACTTCGCTTAGTTCTGTCACCCACCTGTCTCACTCCCACCTCATCTCTCCCTCCTTCCACTTCTCCTCATCCATTTCCCTCCCTTCATCCGCTTCTAATTTTCCTGAACTCAATCCATTTCCCACTTCCCTTCCATCCACTTCCTTCTTTTTATATGTTTCTCTCCACTCTACTCTTTTCGTCATCCATCTTCACCATTTTCACTCATGCCTTCCCCCTTCCCACTTCCTTCTTCCAAACTTCTCTCTTTCCTCCAGTTTCCCTCCTTCTATCCCTCCTTTCTCTCTACCACTTCCACCCACTTCCTTCCTCACAGTGCTTCCTCCCACTTTCTTCCTCACATTGCTTCCTCCCACTTCCTTCCTCCCACTCATTCCCCTTTCTCCTCTCGCCTCATCTCTCCTTCTCCTCCTTACACCAAGCTCTCTCCACCCGCAGTATTTCCCCCTCCCATCTACTTACCCACTCACTCTCTCTCTCTCTCTCTCTCTCTCTCTCTCTCTCTCTCTCTCTCTCTCTCTCTCTCTCTCTCTCTCTTTTTCTCCCAACCTATCATTCCTTCCCATTTCCCCCCTCCCCCTCCCCCTCTAGGCCTGGCTTGATAGAATTTGTGTGTGTGTGTGTGTGTGTGTGTGTGTGTGTGTGTGTGTGTGTGTGTGTGATAGGGGGATCCAGGGCCCTCACGTCGGATCTGCTGGGGATTGTCTGATTCTCTCGCTTTGATTCCCTGGGGAGGACGCTGAGGGGGGCTCGGGAGGAGAGGGAGTGGGGAGGAGTGGAGAGGAGAGGGAGAGAGTTGGGAGGAGTGGAGAGGAGAGGGAGAGAATAGTGGAGTGAGGAGAGGGGGAGAGAATGGGGAGTGAAGGAGAGGAGAGGAGGGAGTAGACGAGAGGAGAGGGAGAGAATGGGGAATGGAGAGAGGGAGAGTGGGGAGCAGAGGAGAGGAGAGGGGAAGAATGTGGAATGAAGACGTGGAGGGGGGAGGGATGGAGAGTGGAGAGGAGAGGGGAAGAGTGGGGAGTGGAGGAGAGGTAAGGGAGAGTGAGGGAGGTGAGGATAGGGGAAGCGTGGATAGGAGAGATGAGGAGAAGGAAGGATGTTGGAGAATAGGAGAGGGATTTGGAAGGGAGGAGAGGGGAGATGGTAAGGGTAAAATGGAGTGTAGGAGAGAAAGTTGGATAGGCAGTGGAGAAAGGAAGATAGGAAGGAGAGATGGCGAGAGGGAACGAGGGTTGTAGAATTGGAGAAGGCAGGGGGTGTTGTGTAGAGAGAGAGAGAGAGAGAGGCTTACGAGATACACTCAAGTAGGAGGGGTGGGAAGGAGGGAGAGTAGGAAAGGAAGGGGTAAAGGATAACATGGTGAGGGAGTACATAACATAACATAGGTAACATAACGGGTCTGTTGTGATAAGAAACCAATTTCACTAGAGATTTAATCAACATGCGTAAGAAAGATAAAAAAAAAAAAAAAGAGAGGACTGTTTTTCCACACCCACCACGCCTTCCGGGAAAAAAAGCTGGCAGGAAAAAGACAGTAAAACGCCATGCTAGTTAGAAAATAAGAGTAGCCTTTGTATTGGAAGCACAAGAGGAAATACAATGAAAAGACGGAAGAGAAAATACGATACACTAGGCAAACTCTAATCTGCAAATCTGACACAAGAGCATATATGTAATCGCAGAATATTCTCATTACGTGTTCGTTTTATTGTTGTTAGTGAGTAAAGAGAGGGGAAGGTGAATAAAGCGGAGGGTAGATTGTGTTGAGGAGAAAAGAATAAAATTATAGTGGCCTTGAGGAAGTGGGGAAGGAGGAAGAGGAAGAGGAGGAGGAGGAAAAGGAAGAAGAGGAGGAGGAGGAGGAAGGTTTGAGAGATCTTGGAGGACGACAGGAGATGGGTTGAAGAGAAATGAGGAGGAAATGGTGAGAGAAAATAGGATAAGCGCCACGCAGGGTAGGAAAACGGTGAGAGAGAGAGAGAGAGAGAGAGAGAGAGAGAGAGAGAGAGAGAGAGAGAGATTCTTAATCTTTATAATTGTGTTAGTTGAGGCAGGCACCCACACAGAAGACCTAAGGGAGTAAATAGGGGTAGGGGGTAATGGGAAGGCACAATGGGGTGAGATGAAATGGGGGAAGTTAGAGAGAGAGAGAGAGAGAGAGAGAGAAAGAGAGAGAATTTAGAGGAAAGGGTGGGGGACATTGCCTTCTCTCCCTTTTATTCTCTATCTTTTTCTTCCATTTTCTCCCCTTAACTTTCTCTTGTAATATATATTAGGTCACAATGACTTCCTTCCTATTCTTCCTTCCTTCATTTCTTCATTCTTTTCTCTTCCTCTCCCTTTTCTCTCTCCTTCTTTCCCCTTTCTCTTCCATCCTCCCTCCTCTCTTCCCCCTTTCTCTTGTAAACCCCACCTTCCTTACCATCCCTTTCCTCATCCTCCCACCATTTCATCATTCTCTTGTCTTTCCTCTCCCTTATCTGTCTCCTTCTTCTCCCCTTTCTCTTCCTTCCTCCCTCCTTTTTTCCCCATTTCCCTTGTAGCCCCCACCTTCCCTACCATCCCTTTCCTCTTCCTCTTCATCTCATCCCTCCTCTGACCTTTGCCAGCTGCACCTCTCCCTTCATATCTCTCTCGGTCACATTTCTCCTTTCATCTTTTATTTAACACTTCGAGGACATGAACTTCCTGTTTGATCATCCTCCTTTACTTTCAGTCCCTACTTTCCATTTTTGCTTCATTTCTCTTCCTCCTTCCTCATAGCTTCCTCCCTCTCCCTAATTCTCTTCTTTCTCACAAAACTTTCTCTTTTCCTACCGTCTTCTGTTTTTCTGTCACTTTCCTGCAACCATTCCACCTCTTTTCTCCCGTTTCCTTTGACGCTCCATCTCACCATGTCCCTCTCCCAGGTCGCATGTCTCCTTTCATCTCTCTCCTGTAACATTTATTCGGTGACATGATCCCTCGCTCGTGCTCTGTAATCTTCCACCCTCTGTTCCCTTCTCGCTCTCTTTTTCTCTATTTTTCTTTGCCTCGTCCCCTGGGTAAAGAAAGGAGTTACGACAGCCAGGGCTCGATCGTGTTACAAAGAGTTTCTGGAGATTATGACAAAGAGATTCTGGAGATTATAGAATTAGGGCTGGACGGACTGGTGGATGTATGTGCGGATTAGACAGAGAGGGAGAGCTTGATAAGATAGAGGATTAACAGATAAATTGATAGGTAGATAGATAGAATGGAGATTTTTGAAGGGGCACTGGCTGGAAGGGCTGAGGGATGCATGTGTGGATTAGACAGAGAGGGAAAACTAGATGAGATAGATGGAGGATTGACAGATAGATGGATAAACAGATGTAGGATTGTTATAGAAGTGCAGATGTAGATTAAGAGGGAAAGCTAGATCAGACTGATGAGAGGAGATAAAATAGAAAGATATATGATTACACGCATTCAAGGACTTGTTACTTAAGCTGGAGGGATTGAAGGATGAGTGCGTGGATTAGAGAGAGAGAGAGAGAGAGAGAGAGAGAGAGAGAGAGAGAGAGAGATCAGACAGACAGAAGAATGATTATAACTTGATACGGTGACAAAAGATGATTATTTTCCACATACAAATCTTAAATGTATGAACGTAAAGAATTGCATAAATTTATTGAAGGATGTAGAGAGGAGACAGAAAGGAAGATAGATTAGACAGACGAAAGCCTGATAGAACGATAATCTGATGGGGTGACGGAACAAGACGAAACAGAATGATAAAACCTGAATATTGATTACACATACAAATCTTAACTTCGTCAGCTGATTTGCAGGGGATTAGAGACTGATTGTGTTGATAAGAGAGAGAGAGAGAGAGAGAGAGAGAGAGAGAGAGAGAGAGAGAGAGAGAGAGGCGGAAAGAGTCAATTTCGAGTCAAGCCAAGAGTCAGCATCGAGTCAAGAGTCAACATCGAGTCAAGAGTCAGCATCAAGAGTCAAGCCAAGAGTCAGCATCAAGAGTCAAGCCAAGAGTCAACATCGAATCAAGAGTCGGCATTGAGTCGGCATGGAGTCTAGTCACTTCCCTTCTGCTGACACACATCCGCACCTGACCTAACCCGACCTGGCCCCCGAGCGAGACAAACCATGAATATGTTGATGGGGGCCTGAGAAATGAATGTGATTACGGGAGATAAAATGTGTGTCGCTGGGTAGATCTTTAGAGAGAGAGGGAGAGAGAGAGAGAGAGAGAGAGAGAGAGAGTGGATAGATAATTGGATATATAAATGGAAGAATTACAATCTCTTTGGTCCAGGAACACTGAAAATCCTCTTGATCCATTTTGTACAAGAACCAGTAAAATAATAAACAAGGAAGGAAGGGACGAAAATAAGGAAAAAGGGAAGATAGAAAAGATGAAAAAAAGAAAGATCCACCACGTTGTGAAAAACAGATGTACAGGACAAAAGCTAAAACTAGGAAAGAAGGAAAAAGGAAAGAAAAAATAGAAGAAAACACAAATAAGACAGAGCCACAGCTAATATGAAAAGAGGACATACTGAGCCTTGAAATAAAGTAGGAAGGAAAAGAGAGAAAGTTAGAAAAAAGAGAAAAGAAGAGAAGAAAAAAGAGGCAAGACCCACCACCGCGTATGAAAAGAGAGCATATAAAAAAAAAAATGTCTTGACCAGTTCAATTTAGGAACAAGATCTTTCAAGAATTCGTCGGGATGAGGAAAGGAATCCATTGAATTTTGGGAAAAAGTTTTGTACAATGGAAGTTGGGAGGGACACGAGGGATGGAGAGAGAGATTGGTAGGAGGGAGGGACGGATGGGGGGATGGAGAGAGAGATTGGTAGGAGGGAGGGACAGATGGGGAGATAGAGGGAGATTGGGAAGAGAGAGGGACAGATGGTTGGAGGGAGATTGGGAGAAGGGAGGGACAGATGGGGGGATGGAAAGAGATTGGGAGGAGAGAGGGACAGATGGATGGAGGGAAACTAAGAGGGAAGGATATTGGGAGGGATGGAAGAGAGAGAGAGAGAGAGAGAAGGATAGCCCCCCCCCCTTATCCACAACGCGGCAGCATCAATTTGACAAGTTATGAGCGTCTGGGCCTAGAGGGAGAGCAGGACATTCTTGCCATAGATGCCGTGCCATTGATCTGATTGCCATAGTTGGGGGACAAGGGCAGGGATAGGGAGTGGCAGGGGGAATTGTGAGGGGGAGAGGGGGCAAAAGGAGGGATAGGGGAGGAAGGAGGCTGAGGAGAAATAGATGGACAAGGAAGAGGGGTAGAGGAAGGGTAAGGAGAAGGAAGAGGTAGATAGGAGGGGAAGGACAAGGGCAGGAGTAGGCAGTGGTAGGGGGAGGTGTGAAGGGGAGAGGGGGCAGATGGAGGGGTAGGGTAGGACGGAGGCTGAGGAGGAATAGATGGGCAAGGAAGAGGGGCAAAGGAAGGGTAAGGAGGAGGAAGAGGTGGATAGGAAGGGAATAAGAGGGTGGTTTGGGGGAGGAGTGGGGGTAAAGAAGTCAGAGGTGTGGGTAGAGGGAAGCGGTGTGTGTAGGAGGGAGGCGGGGAGGTGTTTGTAATAGAGAGATGGAGAAGTGGGGGGGTGGGGGAGGTGTTCATAAGAGAGAAGAAGATTGGATTTAGGATCAGGAGAATTTGGATGATGAAGTATAAGGAAGTATGAGACACGATAGAGATGATGATGATGGTGATGACGATGTTGATTCATAAATAAATTTACATGAATATTAATGGGGTCAGTAGAAAAGGAGAACGAAGAATAATAAGAAAATGAAAGCCTGAGTAAAAATAATCCATTGAAAGAATAAGAGACCAAGGAAGAAGGAGAGGGAGACTGAGTATGTGAGGGAGGGTGGCGCTGTGTTGAGAGGAGGGGGTCGTTGCAGAATAGGAACAAGAATACATGGGAGACGTGATTTAGCAGCCGCCCCTCACAGGATGTAGAGTCTGGCAGTAGATGGATAGGTAGAGAAAAGTTATTGTGTCGGAGGTATCGAGATGAGATGGAATAATGGAAAGAAGGAATGAGAGAGAGAGAGAGAGAGAGAGAGAGAGAGTATATTTAATTACGAAGGGGGAGAAAACTAATTGAATGGGATGATGGAACACACACACACACACACACACACACACACACACACACACACACACACACACACACACACACACACACACACACACACACACACACACACACACACACACACACACACACACACACACACACACACACACACACACAGCAAATGGCCATACTTCGTTTCCCATCAGATCTTCCAGTATTATCATTTTTTTTTTACTAGCTATTTTTTTTTGTCTTGAGATACCATTGTGAAAATTTTACACTGACACCGTAACCTCTTCAATATGGCGACGTCCTTATTTTCATTTTTTCTTTATTTTATATATTTTTTGCCTTTTTATATATTTTGCTGGTGTCGGCGAATTTATGCAGCATTGGACATGAGAGACTTGGAAGTGGGGGGCTTTGGTAATATGCCTTACTTAATTCCTTTACAATTAGAGCCTTCATTAGCTGAGGAAAATAGCTTGTTAGTAGCGTGATTGAAATGAGAAAGACCGTTTGCTACTCAAGGGGGTATAATCAGTGTGCAGGAATATCATTAGCCTCAAATTACCTCAGATTACCTTTCATCACACCTAACCACAAACTCTTCACCCTAAGACACCCCGTTATAAGTTTGGAGATTGCCTTTCACAACAACAACTAACAACCCTCCTCACCCTACGCCCCATTTAGCCTTAAAAGCCCTTCTCAGCCTAGTTTACCAGAGTTTGCCCTACCTTCCCATTTTTCTCCCTCACAAGGCCTAGGTAATTGAACACCCAACCCTACTTTACTATATAGGGCGGCCTCTCTCCCTCCCCAGCCCTATACTTGGTCTTGTTTAACCATGCCTCACCTTCACCTCAGCTCATTTTCACTCTGCCTCACCCTCATCTCACTCTTTCATTCATTACTGTCCTTTGTAGGGGGCCCTCTCTCACACCCCACGCTCTTAGGTTTCTCTCTCACACCCAGTCACACAGATGTCTCCTCCTCATTCTATTCACCTTCCATCCCCCCCTCTCTCACCCCTCTCACCTCTCATCTTCCCACTCGCCCTCCATCCTCCCTCTTATCCTCCATCCTCCCTCTTATCCTCCATCCTCCCTCTCATCCTCCATCCTCCATATTACCATCCATCTTCTCTCACATACTTCTCTAGCCCCATTCATTCCAAAACATTTTTATCTGCTCATCTGCAGTCTCATCACCTCACAGCAACCCCCACTCACCCTCACAGCAACCCCCACTCACCCTCACACCTCTCTCACACCTATACACTCCCTCACACCCACACACCGTCACACCCACACACCGTCACACCCACACACCGTCACACCCACACACCGTCACACCCACACACTCCCTCACACCCACACACTCCCTCACACCTACATTCTCCCTCACACCTACATTCTCCCTCACCCACACACTCCCTCACACCCACATTCTCCCTCACACCCACATTCTCCCTCACCCACACACTCCCTCACCCACACACTCCCTCACACCCACATTCTCCCTCACCCACACACCCTCACACCGAAACAACCTCACACTCCCTCACACCCACACACTCCCTCACACCCACACACTCCCTCACACCCACACACCTCCTTTCACCCACGCTTCCCCACCCTCCCCCTCTCACCCCACCCTCCCCTTCTCACCCCACACCTCTCCCTTGTCTCCCCCTAAAAGCAGCCTGATAGAGTTACAGTGGGATGGGGCAGCGTATTTGCATATAATGTGGGCCGAGTCTCCCGTAAGATATCGGGTCTGGCACCATATCCACAAACCTTCCTAAGCTTAAGTGTAACATATAAATTTTCCTAAGCTTAAAGTCTGTGTAAGATTGTTTGTATATACGACTGTCACCACTTGTACAGCTGCCAAAAACTATCAAATTTGAGTGAGTTCTAAAGTGAGAAAATACGATAAATAGAACGACTTATGGTCATAGTTAATCTTAATGGAGACTTGTATATCCTGTAAATTGATTAGGAACCTTTATAAATGCCTCAGGGTTAGGTGGGGTATTCATAAAGGGTCTTAAGCTAATTTCACCATATGCCAGCCTCCTTGGAAGTTATATCATCGTGAAAGTTATGTCTGGTTATATTTTTTTCACACTGTTATTCACTTTAGTTTTGGTGGCAAGTGTTTGATGGCATCATACTGTAGGTGTGGGTATATGTAAAAACAATAATATACGCAGCTTAGACACAGGAAAGTTTATGAATACAGACCCCTTGTATATTTTTTTCACCTCCTACCTTTAGGGATGGGGGGATGAGGGGCCTTCTTCCTTCTTCCTACTCCACACCTGGGCTATCTTCTTCAGTCATTCTTTCCTTCATTCATTCTTTCCTTCATTCATTCTTTCCTTCATTCCTCCCTTCCCAGCAGCTGGACTTCCTTCCTTCCTTCATATTTCAACACCTGTGCCTCCTTCTTTTCTTCCTTCTCAACACCTGGGCCCCCTTGTTTCCTTCCTTCCGTCCTTCCCTTTGTTATTTGGCTCTTGCTTTGTTATGTTCTGACTGAGTTTTTTTTTTGGACTATGAGATACACACACACACACACACACACACACACACACACACACACACACACACACACACACACACACACACACACACACACACACACACACACACACACACACACACACACACACACACACACACACACACACACACACACACACACACACACACACACACACACACACACACACACACACACACACACACACACACACACACACACACACACACACACACACACACACACACACACACACACACACACACACACACACACACACACACACACACACACACACACACACACACACACACACACACACACACACACACACACACACACACACACACACACACACACACACACACACACACACACACACACACACACACACACACACACACACACACACACACACACACACACACACACACACACACACACACACACACACACACACACACACACACACACACTCTTTAGCTGTATATACTACCTTAAGTTAATTTGCTGCCCACAGTATTTATATCTCCATTGGATCAGAAGCTTCGAAACACACTCTTATATTCGCATGTTACTGCCACAAACACCACAGTCTGTCTATCTGAATTACTCCCATATTCTCTTAAGTTTAGGAAGCTTTGTAACATCTGGACAGTATTGATCTCAGTATACAGTAGATTTTTATTTTCGTATGTTAACTGTATTTTTTTTACATGGACACAGATCACACAGTATATTAACCTACCAAATACAGCAAAAAATAAAAAGAAAGTGTGGGTAAGCTTCCTTCACTGACAATAGTTCGGTTGTTACGTATAATTTCTTATGTACCATCACAGAAACAGTTATCTTCCCAGCTCGTCTGAAGAAAATTTACAACTGGCGAAATATAGTGAAAACCCTATCTCTGCCAATGCGTGTTTCAGATGCTTCGATTTTTCTGCTACGTATTCGTCAAACTTTGGGAATATACCTGTGTCGGTGCCTGTACATACTAGACACAGATCCCAAGGGTTCGTATCTATCAGGGAGCTTTTTCACGATAAAATCTCCATAGCCGTCTTTTATTATCAGAAATAGTTTAGTTTTTCATTTTTTTTTTCACTTCTGTATTCACTCTAGCTGTGTAGGTGTATGTAGACAAATGTATGTACAAGGAGATTTATGCACAACTTGAGGACTGACCGCTATGTCTTGGTTGCTGTCTGTTCCCCTCTCATGCCGCTGTTGGGTGATGGTCTTGTCCGCTTCAGTACAACTTTATATATGTATTTATTCCTAGTTTTATCCTGCGTTTATCCAGGTCTTTGATGTTGAATAGATTTAAGTAACATGATGATGGTGATGATGGTGATGACGATGGCGATGGCGATGATGATGATGATGATGATGATGATGATGATGATGATGAGGAGGAGGAGGAGGAGGACGAGGACGAGGAGGACGAGGAAGAGGAGGATAACAGTAATCCCGCTTCTCCTTCCTTCACAGATGTTGTCCAAATGTCGTTCGATATTGAAAAGATTTAATTAATAATGATGATAACTAATCCCTGGTCTCCTTCTCCCACAGATGTTCTCAACGCCAAAACTGCAGCGTGGCGGCGTCAACACGAGGCTTCGGTGACCCCTGCCCCGGCACACTGAAGTACCTGGAGGCCCATTTTCAGTGTGTTCCAGGTGAGTTGACCCTTAGTGCATACCTGTACCTGTGCCATTATAACTCTACATTTCTACCCCTTAAATTAGCCACTTTATACCTTTACTCTTTAATTAGGTTATCTAGAACCCAGTTTATAGCCACTTTCATTGACGAATCGTACCACATACCAGTAAATAATGCCAACTAATGTATGGAGAGAGAGAGAGAGAGGGAGAGAGAGAGAGAGAGAGAGAGAGAGAGAGAGAGAGAGAGAGAGAGAGAGAGAGAGAGCGATGCAAAGAACAGCAAGTAGACTGAGAAAAGATAAAAAAAATAGTGTCCAGATCAAGATGAAACTTACCACAAGACAGTTTCAGCTCAGCGGCATTATTTACACACGTGAACAAACAAAACACCAACCACATATATTAGCGAAGATGAACTACTTGTATTTTCTAGATTAATCACTTAATACTTGAGCTCTGTGGCTGTCATAGTTAAACGTTTTTGAATAGTTGAATACTTTTTTTTATTCATTTACCAACCTCAGTCATACTCTCCAAGCCCTAAATACACTTACAGACTATCCTAATCTCTAGACACTATAAACAGTTTGTCCATTATAAAGAGCTATGACCTGGAGTGAACCACGTGTGTACCCTGACTGGCCACGTCTGATCCCTAATGACCCACGTGTGTACCCTAGTTACCCACCTATATCGGCTACCACTCACCACCACTACAACATCAATCCCACCCACTCCCATACACCCTCTAGTACCAATCCCACCTCTCCCCACCACACAGACTAGTACCAATCCCACCCACTCCCAACCACACGCACTAGTACCAATCCCACCCACTCCCCACCACACACACACACTAGTACCAATCCCACCCTCTCCCCACCACACAGACTAGTACCAATCCCACCCTCTCCCCACCACACACATACCAATCTCACCCACTCCCCACCACACACATACCAATCTCACCCACTCCCCACCACACACACACCAATCTCACCCACTCCCCACCACACACACACCAATCTCACCCACTCCCCACCACACACACTAGTACCAGTCCCACCCTCTCCCCATCACACACACTAGTACCAATCCCACCCTCTCCCCACCACACACACTTGTACCAATCGCACCCACTTCCCACTACACACTAGTACCAGTCTCACCCACTTCCCACCACACGGACTAGTACCAATCCCACCCACTCCCCACCACACGCACTAGTACCAATCCCACCCACTCCCCACCACACACACTAGTACCAATCCCACCCTCTCCCCACCACACGCACACACGCTAGTACCAATCCCACCCTCTCCCCACCACACACACACCAATCCCACCCACTCCCCACCACACACACACCAATCCCACCCACTCCTCACCACACACACATCAGTACCAGTTCCACTCATCTCCCACCACAAAACACTGCTAATTTCACACCAGTCAGACCTCATTATAGGTTGAATGACGAGGTATATTTGTGGTATATTTTTGGCAGCTCCAGTTGATTTAATACAGCTGAAGGAGTTTGATACATTAACCATTAACCCTTTCATTATTAACGTGTTGGACTTGGACAAAGCTAAAAAATCATTGGCCTGCAGCAAGTATTAAAGTGTTATATGAACCCAGACTGACCACATCTTACCCCTGAGTCAGTGTGTACCCTAGCTAGCTACCTTTATCAACTGCCTCTCCCAACAACAACAGTCAGTAAGTCATACGCCCGCCAGAACTCTCAGTAGCTTGGGATGTAATTTTTCTCTTAAATATTGATGGTGTGACTAAACCCCTTAAGCCATCCAAAGAGAGTAAAATTTTGCAGTAAAAAAGATAGTCTACCATATGTAATTAGATGTAAACACAGAACCGTATGTAGGTTGTTACACCCATAGGAAAAATAATACTTTGAACAGTTGTCAGCTCCACGCATCATCACACACTTAGTTACACCTATATTTACACTTATTTGCTCATATTGAAACTTCCATTTGCACTTATAGGTACACATACAATTGAACTTATAATTACATATACCCGGTACACTTAAACGGTAAGTCTCTCTCTGCCTGTACCCAGCTTCAGGTACAGGGTTCAGTACAGCTTTGGTCGTTGCCTGTTCACTCCTGACAGATGAAGCATTGAGTTTATCTAGGATTTTTTTTTACGAGCTAGATGAGGTACTGACCCAGGAGTAAATAAGGTACATTTGGCCACACATAAACCTGGGACAGTGTATATATGAAGCGGAGGTCTGTCTGCAATTGTCGACGTTCATTCATCACGGTTACTTGGTTATTTTAATTAATATTTGACACCTCCGTTCATTCATGCCAGTGCCACCAACAATTATATGATTATGTCTGGGTTGTAGAGTGTACCTAGTGCTAGACCTCTGTAAAACATTGATTCTGTTCGAAGTTCATACGTTGCCAACTGCACAGTCACGTTCTACCTTACTCCTTCCTTGTATCCAACAAATGTACAGGGGTTTGAAACTGCATGACATATTCGGTTCACTTTCAGGGAATAAAAATTCTCTCTCTCTCTCTCTCTCTCTCTCTCTCTCTCTCTCTCTCTCTCTCTCGTGAGGCTGCTTACCTAGCTCGTTTACATAAAGAGTTTAGGAAGTTTTAGGAAGCTTAACCTTTTGCGAGTTCCTTTTATCGACCATTAAAAAACTCAAATGAATGTCCAAAACATAGCAGTATCCGCAGCATTCATTAACACACCCTAACCTTTCATACTGTCATTTTCGCTTTGAACAGATAAATCCCCTTGTCACTTAATCAGACATCTAGTACCACGTAAGAGTATTCATTTCAAACCTCGACGCTTTTGGCTGGGTTTGAATAGGGAGGAATTACCTATGGCGAGCTTACTTAGGGCACCTTTTAGCACAATGACGTTTATTATTTCTGGCCACAAACAGATGACCTTTGTAGTTTAAGAAAGCACCCCAGGAGTGAAGGCGTTTTTCAGGGCCATATCAAATCTCTTCTGTTCCAAAAGTCTCTTCAGGCGTAGAATACAATAAAACACAAGTGGAGAGATCATTATAGGGAGATTTAACAGGAGCGTCAAGAGTTGTGGTGATGGCAGATTGTAGCCCACTGTACTGAGGTATGCTGCAGAGGAAGCCAAGTAAAGGAAGTACAAATTGGCCTTTACTAACTTAAGACTGTGCATTACGAGACTGTGTGTACGACAATGTGCATTACGTAGTTGTACTTGAGGGTGGTTCTGGCTGCCTGTAACCCCCTGCGAGAAGTGTACCCGATTTTTTTTTTTTTTTTTTTTTTTTTCAGTTCTTGCCTTGTCTAAACGATTTTGTTATGCTTTCGACAGAGCAGTTGTAGATGCATGTTTTTTTTGTAAGCTTGCTACTACCAGACGATTTTAAGTTGATGGGAGGCCAGATTAGAGGGGTTATAATAGACATACAACCTTCATTAACCCCTTCGGTCTATGGGTCCTTCGAAAGCTGAGTAAAATCGTCTGGTGGCGCACTTATTAAAAAGGAAGAGATGTCGTAGTGAAGGTGTTAAGTTTACCGAAAGTGATGTTTTATAACGATCGTACAGAATCACTCGAGTATTCTTGATCGGTGTAATTCCTGTTTGAAATCAGTAAGGCTTGCATGTTAAAAATTAGTCGGTATACCGCATGTAATCAGAGTACAGTACAAAAATGTAATGGTGATGCTTCCATATTAGATTAAGGTCATTCGTATGCAGGTATGCGAGTTGTTGTATGCCAGTGATATGCCACTTATGCCCGTGTGGATGAACTATTGGCATAAGTCTTGTCATCTCCCTTGCTTCTTTTTCTATGGACTTTGAAAATCTGAATCCACAACAACCGGCACATTATTATTATTATTATTAAAGTTTTTATTTTGAAGTCCTGAGAGAAAAGCAGGAGAGGTGGTGACAGGACTTAAGTACGTAGCGTCTGTATTTGATGATTAAGAGACAATCCAGTTGCATCTTTCTTGTTGTTAGACAAAAATTTACAGTGCATGGTATCCATAGTAATTGTCATTTTTCTTTGGGGTTCTATTTTTATATTATTTAATTTTTGGCAGTTCAGTTTTACCCCCAAACAACTGTACTTGTGTTTTACTATGTTTTCTGTTTTGTATCCATATAACCATATAGTACTTTCCTGTTGGCAGTTTATATATACTGTTTTGTTTACCCCACCCCATCGTTTAGGTGGGATGAGGGATTGCTATGTTGACTGTGACGATGATGGTGATGATGATGAGGGTTGGCATTTTGATTAGTCCTCATGATCGTATAAAGTCCTCACAAAGACTTCATGTCACTTTGAATGCTACTTTGATGATGATGATGATGATGATGATGATGGTTGGCATGTTAATTAGTTTGATGATGATGATGATGATGGTGACGATGATAGGGGTATGAATGTTAATTACCATGATACTAACGACCTTTATCTCCGCAGTGAATCCGCCATCACACACCGCCCGGCCGCGTCCGCCCTGGTTCATCGCCACCAAAACCACCGTAAGCTCCATCACCGAGAACGACCCCCCCATCCCCTCCCCTCCCGCCAAGACGACCGCGGTTGGGGGGATGGGAGGTGGCGGAGGGGGTAGTAGCGGGCAAGATGGAGGTGCGGGGGGTGCCGGAGGAGGAGGGGAGGAGGGTGGCGAAGGCGGGGGACAGAGGAGAGAAGAGGGAGAGGAAGGAGCGTCTGCCGGTAGCGGTGTGGATGGCGATGGAGTCAGTCTGGATAATCGAAGGCTGACTCCAATCGAAGACCTGCCACAGTCTACCACCTCCACGACCACCACACTACGACCCCCACCGTGGCTTATCACAAACACGACCAAGAATACGACTACCAGTACCACCACGACTACCACGACCACTTCCACCTCCACCACGCCCAAACCCTCCCAGACCACGACCACAGGCACACCCAACCCACAGACTAACGTAGATTCCCCTGTGGGTGGTTCGACTGGGGGTGAGGCGGGAGGTGGAGGGGCGAAGAAGGGGGAGACTGATAAGGAAGGGGAGTCGTCGAGTAAGCAAGGTGATGAAGATGGGCAGAAGGACCAAGTCTCCACCACCACCATCTCCACAACCAGTAAGTCTGTTGTTAGGTCTTCCACGTTGTAAATTATCTTTTGATTAAGTAGAACTATAGCTGGTAGTCATATTTCCATTTTGTTTTTTTCCCTATGATATTGGCTGTACATCAGTGGTCCGGACGGTATCATTCTCAAAACTTTTGCCACAAATTTTGAGTCTTTTGTACAGTACATGAGATCTTAGTTGTCAGTGATCTTTCTACCTCGGTCCATTTTGTTATTCAAATTCTTTTTCTCAGTAGCTGTGATGTGCATCCCTGGTGCCGTACTACAATAGGTCTATCAGTGTATTTTAGTGCATCACTTTTAGCTATAGCAGACGTGCGATGAAAACAGCACTCCGTAGCAGGTTGATGAGGCTAGAGACCACCATCCTCGTGCCGGAGCATGGGATAGCATAATTTTGTGATGGACTTTGTGGTACTTTCCATAATCATGTGTCAGATGCAGGTGGTCTAATGATGTGCCTTCCACAGCGGCGTGGATACCCCATGCAGAGATCCCATCTACTGGTGGTGGCCCCGCAGGCAGTGAGGCATCGTGGTGCCCACCATCTTCAGGCCGAGGGCTGTATTGGAACTGGACCCAGGGTGGAGAGGTGGCAGTGCAGCCATGCCCCGGGGGGGCCTCAGGGTGGGCTCGGCGTCCATGTAACCCTCTGGGGTGGGCAGGACCAGCAGACCTCAGCGCCTGCCGCAGCATGTGGCTGACTTCATTGACATCACGTGCTCACACCAACGACGCTGTTCTGGCTGTGGCTCACGATCTGGCCACGGTCACCGGCTCCCGTGCACTTTATGGCGGTGACGTCACGGCCACTGCACGCCTTCTAAACAGCTTAGCACGGCGCATGGCAGAGGACGTGAAAGACTTCCCTGTAGGCGCCCAGCGAGAGGCCCTAGTGACGGACTTGGTGAGCCTGGCCATACAGACAGGTTCCAACCTGATGGGCGGACAGCGGGCAGCGTGGGCGGACCTGCGGCCACCTGAGCACCGCGCCGCAGCCACCGCACTCCTGCTGGGGCTGGAAGAGGCTGCGTTCCTCCTGGCCAACAACCTACACCATGAGAAGACGGTCACGCATGCCGAACATAATATTTGTGAGTACCAACATTCTAACGTAGCCTTATTTACACATTACCTCACTCACTCATTGACTCGTTCCCTATCACACCTTGTCATTCAATTCTCACAGGCAGTCACTCTAAACTCACTCAACACTCACTCACTCATCAACTCTTAGGGCCAGATTCTCGACGGTTTACCTAAATTGGATGCCATCTTGAAGTATATTCATCATAGGGCAGTCCCTGGTTTTGAAGGGATTATTGAAGGTTGTATAATAACCCATCTGACTGGAAGAAAAGTTTATCCCAAGATATATAAAAAGGTAGGAAGAATACAGTATAATGACGTACTTACGGTGGAGGGATGAGGAGGATTTTTTTTAGTACCTCATCCTTGTCCATTTTGTTTTGCATATTACACTTCGATTTTTTCTTCGCTTTAATAAGTAAATAGATTACGTAAATAACCAACAGAAGATTAAACAGAGCCATATTCAAAATTAAATTGGCCAGGAAAAGGTGCCACAAAACTTAATCCGGCGAGAAAGTCACCCAAACCCTGCTTAGTCAGTCGTAGTAAAGAATATTAGTTACGATATTTCACTTTCTAATGTTAGTTATTTTAATACCACTTTTATATATTTGTGTCTATTGCTACCATCTATCGCAGCTCCTTTCATATGCAATTTTTTTCTCTACCCTTGTACTAATTCATAGGTATTTCTCTCTCTCTCTCTCTCTCTCTCTCTCTCTCTCTCTCACGAAAATGGATACAAAATAAATAATCTCTTCCCTTCCCTACGTACCGTACAAAGTTATCTCAACTTCCTAACACATTTTCTGATGCTACTTATTTGTCTTCCCAAGTCTCAACACTACTATCATTTACCGTTTTTCTTAACTTCCTCCTGTTCTCACCTTTTTCTTTAGGTTCATTGTTTTCTCTTATTTTCTTCTTTTCCCTCTACTCCTCCTCTTTCGACTCCATTCCATCTCCTCCCAACAGCTGCCCTTATTACTCTTGTTACTGTTGAGAGATTTCCTTTCACCTCCTTCCCATTTTTTAACCCTCTTCTTGCTCCTCTAACGCCTCTCACTTCTGATTTCTCGTCTCTCCTCTATTCTCTTCCTCTCAATTGTCTACCAGTCCTCTCTATTCCTTCTTTTCTCCCTCTCTGTTCTCGTCTTCCCTATCCCCAAAGCATCTCCTTTCCGTTGTCCCTCATCCTCTGAACTACTTTTTCCTCCGTACTTCCCTTTTTTTTTTTTTTTTTTTTTCCCTGTCCTTCTCTCTCATCTTTCTTCTTTTTCTTGTTTTCTCCTCCCCCTTTCCTCATCCCTCATACTCTTCTTCTCCCCTTCTTTTCTCCCATTTCTCTTTTCCCTCCATCCTTTTATCATCCCTTTTCTCCACCTTCCTTTTTTTTTTTTTTTTTTTCCATCTTTCGTCAGTTCTCACCTCCATTTCTCTCCTCTCTCATCCTTACTTACTTTTCTCCTTTCTTTTTCCGCTCTCTCGCTTCCTTCCTTCCTTCCTTCCTTCCTTCCTTCCTTCCTTCCTTCTATCCCTCCCAGCCTCAGCACCCTTGGCGGTAATTGCATCAGGCCGGGGCGTATAAAATCCTAAGAGGGGTAAAAGAAGGCGGCTAAGTTAGGTGGAGGCGTAGGCTACATTATGAGAGAGAGAGAGAGAGAGAGAGAGAGAGAGAGAATTGTGTGTGTGAGAGAAGGAAGAGAAGAAAATTTGTGTGTGTGTGTGTGTGTGTGTGTGTGTGTGTGTGTGTGTGTGTGTGTGTGTGTGTGAAAGAGAGAGAGAGAGAGAGGACGAAGGCAGTGTAAGTTTGGTGGAGGCGTAGGTTCCATTATGCTGGGAAGGACGACAGAGAAGAGGAGGATAGAGAGAGGACAACGGGTGGGAGGAGAGACGAGGGGAAGGAGAGGGAGGAGAAAGAGGGAAGAGGGGGAATGATTTGATCCTAATTACATCAACACCTTTATCCTAGACTCATAGAAGTGATATCATAGTTTTAGCCTTCCCTTTAACTAACAGCAACGAAAGAAGATCTGGGATTGTCGCCTGTGATTTTACACGCCTTTGCATCTCCCCTTCAGCTGCTTCCCATACATTTTCTCCCACACATCTTCCTTCATTTGCCTCCTGTACTTTCATTTATTCATTTTTCCATCATTTGTTTCCTGTACTTTTATTTACTTATTTTTATGGAACTAGTAGGAAAAGAGAAGTGTCAGAGTATTGGTGTCAAGGTGTAGTTATTTGTGTTTTTATTGGGGTTTGACTTGTTTCTGTGGTACCTAATTTCGGGTGAGCTGGGTGTGGATAGCTGTGGAGGCGGGTGTGGATGTAGGTTTGGGTGTGAGTTCGGGGGTGTGGGTGGGTGTGGGTTTGGGGGTGTGGGTGGGTATGGCTTTGGATGTGGGTTTGTGTGTGTGTGTTGGTGTGGGTTTGTGTATGTTAGTGCATTGTTTGTTGTTAGATGAGGTAAGGTTATTTGGCTAGGCTAGATTTAGATAAAGTTAGATCAGGTTACATGAGATGATGTTACGAATACATTAAACTTAGTTGAAATTAGATTTGGTTAGATTATGTTAGGTAAAATTAAATGAGGTAGAGTTAGTTTGATTATTACCTGTATTATTTAACTGTCAATTATCACTAGCCTATATAAAGCCAAAATCTTCATATCTCCCACAAGCATCTTAAGAAAAACCCTAAGCATCTTAAAGCGTCTTCATTACGTGACTTTGTGTCCTGGCTAAAAAATTGGAGGAAAGATTACGCCGTCATGGGAAGTTATGGAGAAGTTAGGGAGAGAAGTTTGCTGGCTAGAGTGACGGTGAGACTGAGGCGGGGTAATAACTTTGGTTTAGGTGAAGTTAGGTTGGGGCAAAGTTAGGTTAGGTGGGGTTGGTCTTAGTTGGCTTAGACTGGGTTAGATTGAGCTGGTGTTGGGTTGATTTTGGGGTTGGACTAGGTTAGGTTGGGCTGTGTTCGCTTGGATGAGGTTGGGTTAGGCTGGGTTAGGTTAGGTTAGACTGGGTGAGATTGAAATGGTATAGGATATTTTAGGTTGATTTGGGGTTTGTTTGGTTAGGTTGAGTTGGGTCAGATTAAACTTGCAGGATAGGTAGGTTAATGTAGGTTAGATCTGATCTGTTAGGTTACGTTCGGTTATTTCAGATTAGGTTAGGTTTGGCTGTGTTAGGTGAATTGGCTATGCTTGATTAGGTTGTTTAATTAGGTTCTTATAGATTACATTGCAGTTAAGTTAGGATTGTTTAGGTTGTTAGGTAAGATTATAGTAGAATGTTAGCTTACGTTAGTGTGGGTTAGGGTAGTTTATCTTGGAATGTGTTAGGCTAGATTAGGCTTGATGATTAGAAAACTAGAGTGAATCACGTTACTCTGAGTTTCGTTACGTTAGGTTAGAGATATGTTAGATGTGACTGATGTAATTGGTAGCGTAGGGTAGGGTAGGGTAGGGGTAGGGTAGGTTATACTGAATGGAGAGAGTAATGATGCTGGTAGTTGTGATAAATATACTCGTTTTACTCTACCTTGGTCCAGATTTGCGTCCTTTAGTTGCTTATTTCACGTAGCTTTGAGACAGAAAGAGATAATGCTACCGCTCTACATACTTTCCATAGCACTGCTTCTTGAGTAGCATCATATTCGTGTCAGTCTATTCTTACAACTCGGCATTCAAGATGAGAGGTGGCAGTTTTAGGCCAAGTTAATGTAAAAAGAGTATAGTCGAGGATTTGTGATGGAGAGGATAGAAATGATGGCAATAGACGTGACAGCTGATGCATGTGAAATAATTCTGTGGTGAAAATCGAGGTTGAAAGATGGTGTTAATGGAGGTGGTGATTGGTGGTGATCGTAGCGGAAGTAATGATGATGATAATGGTGATGATGATGACGGAAGTAATATTAGTAGATGTGATGATGACACGTATGATGAATATAATGGTGATGATTGTGGTGTGTTAATGAAGGTAATGATTGCCATGATGATGATGATGATGGAGGCAATATTAACAGGTGTGATGGTTATGTTAGTGATGAATATAATGGTGATGGTTGTGGTGTGATAATGACGGAAGTAATGTTTGTAGCGGTTCCGGGTGATAATATGCAGGTGGTGGTATTGATGGTGACGTTTATGGTGATGAAAGAGAGGGTAATATTGTGGGTGGTGATGGTGGTGGTGGTGGTGGTGGCGGTGGTAGTGTAAATATATCTGGCACCTGATGAAAGTTTGGGAGGTAATGAAGCAGAGGCCAATATTACTGTGTGTGTGTGTGTGTGTGTGTGTGTGTGTGTGTGTGTGTGTGTGTGTGTGTGTGTGTGTGTGTGTGTGGTTAAGTAGATATGCGTGTATGTGTGCTTTATTTAGCGTGTTTTTTTTGTGCGTATGTGCGTGCCCGGGCGAGCGCTGTCATTTTCTCCTGTTTTTCTGCTTTCTCTCTCCCATTGTCCGATCCTTCCTTAGAACATTCTCTCTCTCTCTCTCTCTCTTTCTCTCTCTCTCTCTCTCTCTCTCTCTCTCTCTCTCTCTCTCTCTCTCGGTTCCTCATTTTACTTCTCATTTTTATCATTCTTACCTTTAGTCATTCTTTATCATTTGTTCTCTGTCTTTTCTCCCTTCCTTGCATGTCTTCTTGTCTGCATTTCGTCTTTCCTTCCTGACCCCCTTTCCTGCTTCATCCTTCCTACCTTACTCCTTGCTTCCTACCTTCCTCCTCCCCTTCACCCTACACGTACCATCCACTCTTCCTTTCATATCCCCTCGTCGCTTCTCCTAATCACTCCAGCTCTCCCCTACACCACGTATCCCCTGGCTAGGACTGTTCATGTATCTTACATTATTAATAATTTCATCTTCTAAATCGACATGATGATGATGATGGTAGTGTTGGAGGTGGTGATGATAGTGGTGATGATGATGATGATGATGGTTGTGGTGGAGGTGATGATGGTAATGGTGGTGATGATGGTGGTGGTTGTGGTTTTTCTTTCGCCTATTTTTCCCAGATCCTTTCTAAATTTGACCTACATTCATCCAAACAAGAGACTCGACTCCCAAACTCATTATTTCTAGAATTTACCAGTCTATCTATCTATCTATTGCCAGACGCCTCAATCCCGTTTGGGGTGGCCACAAACAAATCGCCTCCAAGTCGCCCTGTCCCCCACCATTTCACTGCCCTGCTCCCAACTCACACCCCCCTCTCTCATATACCTCTCCACCCCATCCCTCCATCTCATCCTCGGCCTCCCCCTCCCTCTTCCCCCCTCCACCTCACTCACATACACTCTCTTCGTCAGTCTTTCACCCTCCATCCTCTCCACATGGCCAAACCACCTCAGTGTGTTCCTCATAACGCTTCCTATCACATCCACATCCACACCACAACGCTCCTTTATATCCTCATTCGTCAGCCTGTCTCTCCACGTGACTCCACAGGCTCCTCTTAAATAACTCATTTCCACTGCTCTCACTCTTGACTTGTGTCCTTCCAACAATGTCCAAGCTTCACTTCCGTACGTTAGGGTTGGTATCATAATACTGTCATGTAGTAACTTTTTCACTTCCATGCTCACTTCCCTGTTTCTTATCACTGCTTTCAAGGAACCAGCAACCTTTCTTCCCTGCTGTACCCATTCAAGCACTTCACCCTCCAAACCTCCATCCTTACTCATCACACTACCCAAATACTTAAACGTACTCACATTTTCCAATTCCTCACCATCTAACCTCGCTGTACATTCACTAACTTCGCCTCTCTCAAAGACCATCACTTTACTCTTCCCTACATTCACCTTTAGGTTCCGTTTCTTACACACTTTCTCAAACTCATCCACCAAGCCTTGCAGCTCCCCTTCGTCTTCACTCAACACACATTATCATCTGCAAACAACAGTACAGGGAGTTTCCAAACACTATCCTCTCTCACCAGGGCCACTCCAACATCCACTTCCCTACCTTGTACCTCTTTTATTACCCCATCCATGTACAGATTGAACAACCATGGAGACATGACACATCCCTGTTTCAACCCAACTTTCAAGGAGAAAAATTCACTTAGTTCACCATCCACACGCACTGCAGTACTTAAAAAAAAAATCAAACGCCAGCCTGAATAAAATAGGTTGTGTGTGTGTGTGTGTGTGTGTGTGTGTGTGTGTGTGTGTGTGTGTGTGTGTGTGAGAGAGAGAGAGAGAGAGAGAGAGAGAGAGAGAGAGAGAGAGAGGAAGGGAGAATGCTAGGATTTCGCTCAGCAGGGCAAATCGTCTGTCAGTCAATATGAAATACCTAAGTAAATCCAAAGATTTATTAAGACTTCTGATTAGTGATAGATAGGTAGGTAGATAGATAGACAGATAGGTAGATGGCAAAGAAATTAGCTAATTGAGATAGTGTTTGATAGGTAGGTAGGTAGGTAGGTAGGTAGGTAGGAAGACAGATAGATAAATAGATAGATAGGTAGAGAGATGGCAGGGAAAACACTAGCTACTTGAGATAGTGATTGGTAGGTAGGTAGGTAGGTTGATAGATATACAAATAGACAGTCAGATAGATAACAAAGACATCATTTGTTACAATAAATTAAGAGTTGTGCCGACCGTGTGGGGGTTAAAGTATCCGTAAATCGAAACAAAACACGCCGAGGTGCTTAAACAGAAAATTCGGAAATAAACATAATCGAAGCACTGTGTCTCGACTCTCCATGCGTCTCGTTTCACTGTGAGTCTTGTGGGTTAATTTGGTAAAAAGCCAAAATAAACAAGTGAGAGAGTATACTGCGCAAATCTGGCAGAGAGAGAGAGAGAGAATATGGAGGAAATATTTTTAGATAGGTTTATGAGGTGATAGGTGGATTGATTGACGAATAGATAGATAGATAGGTAGATAGATAGATAGATAGGCATGAGAGAGGAATAGGCAGATAGATAGATACGCTGAGGTATATTTGAGAAGGGGAGTGAAGGGTGGGGACAGTGATTTGAGTTAGTGAAATTGGGTCAGGCTGAGAGAGAGAGAGAGAGAGAGAGAGAGAGAGAGAGAGACCTGATTGGCATGAAAAGGGCGACTCCTTGACCGTCCCCTCCTTTGATTGTTGGTCCCTCTTCTGATTGGTGTAGAGAGAGAGAGAGAGAGAGAGAGAGAGAGAGAGAGAGAGAGAGAGAATTTGGAACGTAAGGAAATTGAAGATCGAAAACGGTAGGATGGACAGAGTTAGAGGATGGACGTAGTGGGAAGCAGGATGGAAAGGTTATGAATGAGAGTGAAGATAACGAGAACCAGGGAGATAGATAGGTAGATAGATAGATAGACAGATTAACAGAGAGATAGACATAGATTGGTGATGATAGGGAGGAGGAGGAGTTAAAAAGGGGGTCAGAGCTAGTCCCATGGAGCGAAGGTGAAGACAATTGGTGGTGGTGGTGGTGGGGTGGTCCGTAACCTGATTGTGTCCCCAGATTCCTTCCACAAGCTTGTTTTTCTCCCTACCTGTCTCACCCTCCTCCAATCTCCTATTCTTTTCCCGCCGTGTCTTCCTATTTCGTCTCCACTCTGTCCTGCCAATTCTTCCATCAGTTTTTGTCCTTTTACATTCATTTTCCTTGTTTCATCTTTCCTCCCACTTCATTTGGTCTCCCTTTCTCTTCTCTCTTTCTTTTTTTTTTTCCTCTCTCTTCGAGTCTACTTTCCTTCACCTTTTCTTTTTCTGCCTTCCTAAACCTTTTCAACTAATTCTTTCACGCCCTCTCTTGCTAATCCTTTCCTCTCTTCTTTTCTCCCCTCCTTTTTCTCCCTTCCTTTTCTCCTGCTTTCTTTCTTTATTTTTGTCCTCGTCCTACTTACTTTTTCTTCCCCCAAAAGTTCTTACATTCTCCTCGACCCTTTCTCTTCCTTGTTTTTCTTCCACCCACGTCTCATGTGACTTTCCTCCTCAGCACCCTTTCTTCCTCATTCCTTACCTCATTTTCTTACCTTTTCCACCTCCAATCATACCTCTCCTTTCCTCCTCCTCCTCCCTATTTCTCATTCACACCTCCTCACTTTGTTTCTTATCCCTGTCACCTAACCTTATTCCCTCTCTTCCTTCCACCTTTCTTCCTTTTTCTCCTCCTTCCTTCCTTCCATCCTTCGTTCCACCTACTCCTCTAGCCAAACAGATTACTTCGACTCCAACCGATGCTGGCCGGCTTTAATTCCCCCTTCCCCCCTTTTTTGTGCTTTGTTTTTTTTTTTCCTCCTCCTCCTCCTCCTCCCTCCCATTTTTTATCAACAAGTGGCTCAACACCATAGATGTTTATATAAGTTTTTTTTTTTTTTCGCCTTTTTTGTAAGCCTCTGAGCTGGAGCCAAGAATATCGAAGGCTTGAATAGGGAGAAAATGGATGTGTGATTCGCTTCAGATGGAGTTCTGTTGATAGCGTGTTTTCTTTTTCGTTTTTTTCACACCTTATGTAAGAAATGGGAAGACGGAAAGAATGATGGTGATAGTGATGATAGTGGTGGTGGTGATGGTGATGGTGTTCGTGGTGATGATGGTGATGGTGTTCGTGGTGGTGATGATGATGGTGTTCGTGGTGATGATGATGATGGTGTTCGTGGTGATGATGATGATGAAGGTGATTCATTTTTTTTTCTTTTTTATGTGATGATGATGGTGATTTTGATGGAGATGGTGATTGTTGGTGATCATGGTGATCATGGCGAAGGTGGTGGTGGTGGTCGTGGTGATGATGATGATGATGATGATGCCAAGTTTTTTCTTTGTTTTTCCATACCCTTCTCCTAAAAATCTATCAACACTCCCACGCCATCCTCATGTCCCTCTCCCCTCCGCAAGTCTCTACAAATCTGTCTTCCAAGTTTCCCTCTTTTTCTGTCTCCTTCACATTTCTTATAACGTTAATGGAATACTGGGAGAAATAATGATGATGGTTGATGATAATGGTGATGATGGGTGATGGTAATGATGATGGTGGTGGTTAGATGATCAGTGAGCAAGCCATTCTCCATCCCATTCCTAAGTCAGTCTCTCTCTCTCTCTCTCTTTCTCTCTCTCTCTCTCTCAAGTCTCCACCCCCTAAATCATCTCATCGTCTCCCAGCTGCCCAGGTACTCTCAAAAAATGTTCTCCTTCCGAAGTGTATTTACAGTTCGCAGCCGTATTCCATTTCTCTCTCCACTCCCCATCCTATTCTCGTCTCTTACCACTCCCCATCCATCCCTAGTTACTATCCAATCCCCACTATTTCCTCTTCTTTCTCCACACCCCATCCACACTTACTCTCTCTCCAGTCCCCATCCAATTCTCGTCTCTCTCCACCCCCCATCCATCCCTAGTTTCTATCCACTCCTCACCCATTCCTAGTCTCTGACCACTCTCCATCCATTCCAATAGTCTCTGTCCACTCCCTACCCATTCCTAGTCTCTTTCCACTCCCCATCCATTCCTTGTCTCTGTCCACTCCCCATCCACTCCTAGTCTTTGTCCACACGTCTTTTTGCTCTAGATCTCCAACTCCACTCCCCAAGCCTCAGTCTACACCCCAGCCAGTCCCTGAAATCTCTTTACTCCCCAACCAAACCAATCTCTGAAGTCTCTCCCCAGTCCCCATTTACTTCTCATTCCCTCCCCACCCCCCTTTATCTTCCCTCCCAAGATCCCTTTCCATTCCTCATTCACTCCCCAGATCTCTCCCCAGTTACCTACTTTCTCCCTCACTCTCCCAGAATCCCTTTCCATTCCCCATTCAATCAATTCGTTCCCCACTCCCTCTTTTCCAAAAATCTCCTCCCCAAAGTCCTTCTCCCCACTCCCCACTTATTCCTCATTTTCCTAGTCTCTCTTCTTCCCCTAAGTCTCTCTCTCCGCTCCTCATTCACAACCCAAATCCCTCCCTACTCCCCATTCGCTCCCCAAATTCCTCCTCCACGCCCCCAAATCCCTCCCCACCCCCCATTCACACCTCATCCCTCCCCACCCCCATTCACACCCCGATCCCTCCCCACTCCCTTTTTACACAGATCCCTGCCCACTCCCCATTACACCTCAAATCCCTCCCTACTCCCCATTCACTCCTCAAATCCCTCCACCACGTCCCAAATCCCTCCCACTCCCCATTCACTCCCCAAATCCCTCCCTACTCCCCACTCACACCCCAAATCCCTCCCCCACGCCCCCAAATCCCTCTCCACTCCCCATGCACTCCCTCAATTCCCTCTCCACTCCCCATTCACTCCCTCAGTTCTCTCCCCACTCCCCAGTCACTCCCCCAAATCCCTCCTCACTCCCCTTTTCCCTACCCAGCATCCCGGAATAAGAGTTCTCTGTTGGGTAATTGACTTCCAATTTGATTTCCGCCCATGTAAGATTCTTCTTGTTCCGTTCACCCCTCGTCTGATTCCTTGCGGGTGTGGAGGGAGGAGGAAGAGGAAGAAGACGAGGAAGATTTAGGGAGGAGGAAGAAAAAGATGGAAAGGAAGACGAGGAAAATTTAGGGAGGTGGAAGAGAAAGGAAGATGTAGGGAGGAGGGAGAGAAATGAAGAGGAAGAGGAGGAAGATGAAAGGAGGAGGAAGAGAAAGGAAGAGGAAGATGTAGGGAGGAGGAAGAGAAAGGAAGAGGAAGATGTAGGGAGGAGGAAGAGGAAGATGTAGGGAGGAGGAAGAAAAAGATGGAGAGGAAGACGAGGAAGATTTAGGGAAGAGGAAGAGAAAGGAAGATATAGGGAGGAGGAAGAGAAAGGAAGAGGAGGAAGAGGAAGATGTAGGGAGGAGGAAGAGAAAGGAAGAGGAAGATGTAGGGAGGAGGAAGAGAAAGGAAGAGGAAGAAGAGGAATATGTAGGGAGGAGGAAGAGAAAGGAAGAGGAGGAAGAGGAAGATGTAGGGAGGAGGAAGAGAAAGGAAGAGGAAGATGTAGGGAGGAGGAAGAGAAAGGAAGAGGAAGAAGAGGAATATGTAGGGAGGAGGAAGAGAAAGGAAGAGGAAGATGTAGGGTGAAGGAAGAGAAAGGAAGAGGAAGATGTAGGGTGAAGGAAGAGAAAGGAAGAGGAAGATGTAGGGTGGAGGAAGAGAAAGGAAGAGGAAGATATAGGGTGGAGGAAGAGAAAGGAAGAGGAAGAAGAGGAAGATGTAGGGAGGAGGAAGAAAAAGATGTCGAGAGGAAGACGAGGAAGATATAGGGAGAAAGATTAGAAAGATGTAGAGAGGAAGATGTAGGGAGGAGGAAGAGACAAGGAAGAGGAAGAAGAGGAAGATGTAAGGAGGAGGAAGAGGAAGAAGAGGAAGATGTAGGGAGAAGGAAGAGAAAGAGGGAGGAAGATAAAGAAGATTCAGGGAGAAGGAAGAGAAAGATGTAGAGGGGAAGACAAGGAAGATGTAGGGAGGAGGAAGAGAAAGGAATATTAAGAAGAGGAAGATACAGAGAGGAAGAAGAGGAAGATGTAAGGAGGAGGAAGAAGAAGAAGAGGAAGATGTAGGGAGGAGGAAGAGAAAGTTAGAAAAAGAAGAGGAAGATACAGGGAGGAGGAAGAGAAAGGAAGAGGAAGAAGAGGAAGATGTAGGGAGGAGGAAGAGGATGGTGGAAAGGAAGACGAGGAAGATATAGGAAGAAAGATTAGAAAGATGTAGAGAGGAAGAAGAGAAAGGTGTAGGGAGGAGGAAGAGAAAGGAAAAGGAAGAAGAGGAAGATGTAAGGAGGAGGAAGAGGAAGAAGAGGAAGTTGTAGGGAGGAGGAAGAGAAAGGGAGAGGAAGAAGAGGATGATATAGGGAAGAGGAAGAGAAAGGGAGAGGAAGAAGAGGAAGATGTAAGGAGAAGGAAGAGAAAGGAAGAGGAAGATGTAAGGAGGAGGACGAGAAAGGAAGAGGAAGATGTAAGGAGAAGAAAGAGAAAGGAAGAGGAAGATGTAAGGAGGAGGAAGAGAAGGGAGGAGGAAGAGGAAGAAGAGGAAGATGTAGGGAGGAGGAAGAGAAAGGGAGAGGAGGAAGAGGAAGAAGAGGAAGATGTAGGGAGGAGGAAGAGAAAGGGAGAAGAGGAGGAGGAGGATGTAGGGAGGAGGAAGAAGAGGAAAATGTAGGAAGAAGGAAGAGAAAGGGAGAGGAGGAAGAGGAAAATGTAGGAAGAAGGAAGAGAAAGGGAGAGGAAGAAGAGAAAATTGTAGGGAGGAGGAAGAGAAAGGGAGAGGAAGAAGAGGAAGAGAAGGGAGAGGAAGAAGAGGAAGATGTGGGGAGGAGGAAGAGGAAAAAAGAGAAGAAGAGAAGTTTACTGTCACATCACTCCTCTGTTTGTTTCCCGGGATATCTGGAGTGGAGGGAAGAGGAGGAGGAAGAGGAAGGTAAAAGTAGGATAAAGAAAAATTTGAGAAGGAAGAGTCGTGAAGGATTCGTCTTCTTTTGATCCATCTCTTACTCTTGTGACAGGGGTGGAGAAGGAGGAGGGTGTTGGGAGGAGGAAGAGGAGGAAGACGAAAGAAGGAATGTAGGAAGGAAGGAAGAGGAAGATTTTGGGAGGAGGTGATGGCAGGTGTAAAGAGGAGGAAGATACTGGAAGGAGTAAGAGGAAGACGTCAGGAGGAGAAAGAGGAAGATGTAGGAGGAAGATGATGAATTAAAGAATAAACGTGGAGGATTCGTTTTTCGGTTCATTTGTCTTTCTGATTCTCGGAGCCTGAGGGTGTGGAGGGGAGGGGGAAGATGAAGGTGTAGGGAGGTGAGTGTGGGTGGGTGGAGAGATTGACAAGGAGAGAAGAGGAGGATGAATAGAAGAAGTGTTGAGAAAGGGGAAGAATACATGGAAAGAAAACTGGGATCAGGAAGAGGAGGGGACATAAGAAGGATAATATAGGGGAAATATGCAGGAAGGAAGGAGGGGGATGGGGAGAAGAAAGAGGAAGAGGAGAAGGTGAAGAGGAGGCTGTGGAGAGGTAAATGAAAAACTGAAATATGATTGGATACGAAAGGATGAGAATTTTGGAAGGAAGATGTAAGGAGGTTGAGAAGAGAAGGAATATTTGAAAAACAAAAAGAGAAACGGAAAAAGATAAGGGGCGCCCCCAGGCGGACGCACCGGATGCACGTGCGTCCACTGTATGGCCCCCAGGCAAGAAAGGGCCCCTTGGGGCCCTGTTAGGGAAATCTCCTCAACCTTACTTAAGTAAACCTCGTATTGAACAACAATAAATAGTATAATATAATCAGGTACATTACATAAACATACTCTCAATCGTCATTGAAAGAATTATATAACTTTATCATTATGTAAGAAAGAACGCTCAATGTAAGAGTAGTTCAGAGAAAGTTTAATAGTTACCCCTGTCCTTACGTTCGATATTGTTTTCTTTAGTTACTATAATCTTGTGTACAAAGTCGAATGCTGTATTTCGGTATCTCTTTGATATTTTGGATAATTGGGCACCCGAATGATTATTTGATAAAACAATGGTTTTATTACTGGATAATTTCCTATTTAAGAGACAAGACAATCGATTATTATTATTATTATAATTTTGTCTCGAATGTAATAGAATGTTTATTGTTTACAATGGGAGAAGAAGCGAAGGAAGCGGTAATTTATTTCTTTGTTTTATAACATGTTTTATACCTCTTAGGAATTTGTTTTTGCAGTTTTTATGCCTGCAGCCTTCATAAGATTCCATAGATACATTTGTAGGTATTGAGGAATTGCAGCAGCCGTCACTTCAACTATTTCATTTGGCTAAGTGATGCATAGCTTAAAAACCAAAGCCTGGATGGATAGCCTGTTATTAAAGATAGGAAAACAAAACCACAGTGAAATACCACAGTAGTAGAAGATATGAATATTCTTTGAACATAAGGGATAACTGCCTTTTCGGATTTTCGGTGCTCCACTCTACAAGCTCCACACTTAGGCTTATTTTGATTTAGACAGCCTAAGCCTTTATGTGTTCTTGGCTTTAGAAAAAATGACGACCAGGACATTGCTGTAGACCATGACCAAGTTTTGCAGTCCTTTGACACTAGTGGACACAGACGTATTGCATTAGCATTTGACCCTTGATCAACTGTTGTCATTTTCAGTTTGTACAGTTCAAAGCAGATGAAACCAAGGCAGTCACCAGCCTGTCTCCTAAATCTCAGAGAATACTAAATGTGTCCTTTCATCTGCGTTTAACTGTACGTGTCATCAATATCATCATCATCCTGACTTAGTCCATTGTAGGACAAAGGCCTCTCCCAAACATTTCCTTTCTGACCATTTTGATGTTAGCCCATCCAAATAAACTTTGGATCTCATCCCTCCATGCATTCCTAGTGTGTCACTGTGTCTACCCTTTCCTCTAGTTCCATCTCAGGGTTCATATTCTGTTGCTTTAGCTGTCAATCTGTTATCATCTCTTCTAGATATGACTCAATCAGGCCCATTTCCTCTTTTGCATATAATATTAAGAATGTATTTTACTATTGTTTATTTTCTTATATAAGAAACTCGTTTTTTGTTTCACCAAGTTAGGCATAACAATACCATCTCCATTTGTCTTTGATCCGTCCAAATTTACGGTCTAGACACTTTGTTATACATTCAATTTGTTACACAAGTTAGTACAGGGACGACACACTGTTTGTATATTTTCCTTTTTAGTGTAAGGGGTGACGTGTTTTTTCATAATAGAGTTCCAAATGCACTCCATCGCATGCTTATACTTCAGCTCTCTGTAGTTTAATCTCTGTTATCTTTATAACTTTGCTTAATGATTCGTGCATGTAGATGTAGTTACCAAATAAAGTATAGAAACCTATAGTACAGTTACTCAAAAGCAACTTATTGTATCATTCATCTACATGGATCATGTAAATTTCAGATATAATACATGCAACTGCATTTTTACCTGTATAGATAGCTCAAAAATGCAATTTGAATTCATCAAAACTGTAAAAAAAAATCTGAATAGGCTCACTTTGTTTGCCACCCCCCAGTCATGAAAATTGGGCCCCCCTTACAACATGTGCGTCCACCACAAATACTTCTGTGGGCGCCCCTGGAAAAGATAGTCGTGGAGAGAGAGAGAGAGAGAGAGAGAGAGTAGGAAGGAGATAGTGGGATGGAGGAGGAAGAGAGGAGAAAGCTGATGTAAGATCAGGATTTATGAGAACAAATTGTCTAGATAAGGAGAAAGGATGAAAAGCTCTGCAAAAATGCCGAGTTTATCTTTCCATCAGGTGTGTGTGTGTGTGTGTGTGTGTGTGGTTTCATTATAGACTTACTTTGCATCAGTAACATGCTAAAGGATCTTGTTACATGCAGAATAAATCGCTGAGAAACAAGTATTTTGAAGTCTCCAAAAGCTCCTAGGATGCCACCCTTATTCTCCCTCCATCATCTACTTCGTCATTGTGTCTTATCTAGGTTTATCGTATTTAGCTCTAAAACTTCTCTGTGACCATTTTCTTTAATTGTAGTGATTATTTCTACATTCTTCCCCATCCTTATCCTACACGTTGTCTTCTTATCCCTGGACGTAATACCGCACATTATCCTTTCTATTGTTTTAAAGTAGGTCTTGGCTTGTGTCCATTCCCTTTAGACCCCAGAGTTCTGATGTACAAAACAGGACCGGAAAAAATACTCTGATATATGTGAGATCATTGACTTCATTTTATTCTGTTAATGAAAAGCCCTCTATCCCATTCATTTTCAGTTGCTTTTATCATCAGTAGCGCTTGATAACCCGTTTAAGACATCCTTTCATACCATCTCTGTACGGAAAAATGTGGGCACCAGCAGATCAAAAATTATTCAAGCACACTACGTAATATAGCGTAACCTCGCCTCATCTGACCTAACCTAACCGCATTCTTTGTTACCTCCCACAGTGCTGCGACTACAAGTAATGGAGACCCGGAACGTGGCTCCTGTCTCCTTCCCATCCCCTGGCGAGACCTGGCTCTCTTCACGCCCTACCATGGCCACAGACCCTGCCTCCACCCCCACCGGCAACCCCGTCCTCTCCAGCAGCATATCGGGGGTTCTGGATGCCTCCCCGCCCTTCCCCGCCGACAACAACCTTCAGAAACCCAGGCCGCAGAAAGGGAAGAGGCCCTTGGACGTGATCACCCTCCCTCCTGAAGCCCTTCTGGAGAACTCGGAAAACGGGCTGGTGAAAATGGTGTTCTTCAGCTATGACGGCTTGCACCACCTCCTGCAGCCCGACACCCGCACCTACACCGTCAATGAGGCCAATTTTAAGGTAAGGGTGTGGCAGTTTTTTTTTTACTCTTGAATCTGGTGACATCGAGGTAGTTCGCTCGTGGCCGCCCCTTACGGGATTAAGGCGTCTGGCAGTAAATAGATATAGATAGATACATACGTAGATAGATATTATTATAGATAGATAGGTTCCCATGGTCTTTTTTTCAGTCACATCCATACGATTTTCTTCAACTGAGGAAAGGTCTCGTACTAAAGGGGTAAGCCACATTACCTCACCCAGTTCGAAAATTCCTAAGCTGAGAGAAAAAGTCATATGGGGGTTGCAAGAATCACGAATAAGAGACGTCATCGTAGTGGAAGGGTTGATTCTTTGGTCAGGTGGCACGTGTCTGGATTCCGGTCGGTTGAGAAAGCTTCCTAACACATTTTCCCAAGCGATTTATTTTGTTTATTACACCTTACTGTCTTCTGTGTAACATTAAACCTTTCCGTATCTCGATACTCTGCATAAATAACGTAGAAAAAGATATTAGCCAGCCATATGCAAATATAATTCGCTAAGGGAGAGGTGTTAGGGAGCTTCATTTACCGACGAGAATATTGACCATTATTTCATACATGTTATACTCTGTTCACTTCAAGTAGACGTACAGTTGCCATCCCTCCATCTTCAGTGCCGAGTTGTAGCAGATTTTAACCGAAGAATATGTTGCTAGTCACGAAGAAGGATTATGGAGAGGGTGTAGAACCTTAGTAGTGTCGTATTTTGCCAGTGTTACTCTCGAATACGAAACTAATCACGAAAAAGTGTGATGGAAAGGGTGTAGAGCAATAGTATTGTCGTATATTGCCAGTGCTACTCCAGAATAAGAAACTAGTCACGAAGAAGTGTGATAGGGTGTAGAGCTGTAGTAGTGTATTATTTTTCAAATGTTACTCAAGAATACGAAACTAGTCACGAAGAAGTGTGACAGAGAGGTTGTAGAGCCATAGTTTTATTGTGTCACTGAGCTACGGGAGACAAGCTACAGTAAGATAGAAGTTAACTAAAACCACACAATTTTCTTCAGCTTAGAGAGGCCTTAAGTAGTGAAGGGGATAATGGAGGCTCTATATTATAATTCCCCCGTTCTTAAAATCAGTGTTAAGAAGAATAAAATCGTCTGGAATGGGTAAAAATAAAAATAATATTGGAACGAAGGGGTTTAATACGCCACGATGCCTTGTTTATATATTTGTTTATTTTTGGTTATATTTTATTTTTATTCTTACTACTGAAAGACGATTTTGTTTAGTGTCGAGAAGGCTTTTAGAATTATGATTGGATTAGATGGAGCTTTTTTTCCCATTTTTTATTGACCCTTCAGTACGAGAGAGTTTTCCGTATTTAATTAAAGTTGTTTGGTGATAGCCAGAGGAAGATGAAAATAGGACATCGCTGTGAAAGGGTTAATCATATCTTTTCCTTCTTTTTCTTCCTCAGTTTTAATCTTCTCTTTTTCCGTCTCTCATTTTTATTTAATCTACTCCCTTCCCTACATCCATTTTAATCTTTCCCTTCTTGCTTTTCCCCTTCATTTTTTTTTCTCATTATTTTCATCCTTTTTAATTTTCCTCGTCATCCTGTTTTTTATTATCTTATTCCCCTGCTCTTTCTTCCTGTTATCACATTGTAGGCATCAGCTTCAAGGCCGTCTTGTTTACCCTTCATCTTTTTCTGCTTGCTTTTCTCTTCATCCTCGTTTTCTTCATTAACACATTATTCTCGTTGACAAGAGAGATTTCGTAAAGTGCTCCTTAATTATCCATTTTTCACATTACTCCTCAATAATATCCTCTCGTGTGTTATTGATTCGCGCTTCCATTTATTTCTTTGTGTTCGCTTTGTTGCACCTCAGTATACATTATGATTGAAATTGCCTGGTATGAGTGTTATAGATGCCACTCATTACAACAGTTTCCCGTTGTAGCCACTTACAGCTAGTTTTTGCTCCTGCTTCACATCTACTTTCTAATAATAATAATGATAATAATAATAATAATATTAATGATAATAGTAACAATAAATATAAATATAGTAATGATAAGAAGAAGAAGAAGAAAAAGAAGAAATGTAATAATAATAATAATAATGATAATGATAATAATAATAATAATAATAATAATAATGATAATAAAAACTTGGAGATAAATTTAGAGAGCTGTTGCCGCTATGAACACTGAAAGGGGATCTCTGTTCGTCTTAAAAGGAAATTACATCCTTCATAATGTGAAAAATAGGATGCTGTATGGCAGTGAAACGCGGGCACTGTAGGCTGAAATGTGCATAGATTTAACCTTAATGAAATGAGTATTACAAAATTGATGTATAATAGCCACAGTGAAGGACATAAAAAATTGTGCAGAATTAATGGGATGCTTGTGTATTCGATGGGTGACTAACCATTGACCCTGGGAAGTGCTACCATGGGAATGAAATGCATCTATAATTTTGGCAACTAGCCGTGGGTCATTCTCAGGAAGGAAACAGCCACACGAACCAGGCTGAGACACTCACATTGTTACAGATATTATTACTCGTCTCAGTTTTTCCCAACAGTTTCCAGCACTTGTTGGGAAGTAATTGGCTGGTTTTGGCATTTGGTTTAGCTTCCATTCCATAGAAAACATTTGCTGTACCGTTGTTACCCTCAGGATGGGGATTCCTCCAAGAGGAATCGTGGCATCATTTGGACTGATTAGATACTGTGAATGTCAGGGAGGTGAATCTCAGGCTGGGGTGGTGTGGACGAGTGTCGAGAATATGCTAAGAGTAATGAGGTAAAGTGTGTCATTCATTCATTCATTGCCAGACGCCATGTATCCCAAACAGGGTGGGCAAGGGTTTAGAGTTAATTGTTTTACAAGGAGGGGCACTAATCCTCCACCAACCCCACTTGACACGTACAGGTCTATATATAGAGGGAAGAGCTTCTGCTGGCAAGCTATAGATAACATGGGGTGAGATCATAAAAAAGGATTTATTTTAGGGGACTTGATTAAGATACTGCAGGACACCATGCAGTTTGTTATGCAACCATCATATGAAGTAGGTTGACTCAGGGAAGTTTGCAAAATGATGACTTTCAAAATGCATGTACCTCATAGCTATTGACTTCGGATATTTTTCTTGTTTGTCTGTTGAGTCTAACCAAACTTGTCTCTTACTGCTACACACCAACATATCTAACCATTCTCCTGCGTTTCCAGGGTGTAAATCAGACCCGTGTGCTTAATTCCCGTGTGGTGTCAGCATCACTGGGAGCTGGGCGTCACATCGAGCTGTCCGAGCCTGTGGTCCTTACCTTCACCATGCTCAGGACTGTCAACGTCACCAACCCAGCCTGCGTCTTCTGGGACTACACCACAAAGTAAGTCAGACAATCAAGAGCATTTAAAGCACGGCAAAACTTTATATTCAGGAAGACTTAACAGGCACTGAGCAGTACTGTAGATGAGACAAGGTGTAATACACTAAATACTAGTCGTTTATATGTTTATTTTATAGATTATACACATATGGAACGAGAACAGCGCTGAATCTCCTGTACCAGTGACACTCTTATTAACTCTGTTTCTCAGTTTCTTCATCAAAGACACGTCCATTGATCACAACAGTAAAAAAGTTTAAAAATTGTTGGTCATAAATGTAATTAAGAGTTTACAGAATGCAGCCGTTATATGTTGCTGACTAAAGTTTGGATGTCATTGATTAGAAAATAAAATGCAGTAGATTCACTTTATTCATGGAGAGGAACTAAAAAGAAATTCCTGGCAGCCCAGAAACAACCCACATATCAGTTGCTGGACACGACAATTTTGAAATTTTTCGTCACCAACCACACCTCTATCTTTTAGTATACACTAACAGGTACATCAAACTCTCCAACATTTCATGTGTGAAACGTCAAAGCATTTTTCGTTTTAGTTTTCCCACAAAAGATGAGAAAAATTTTGACACAGTTTACTATGTTTTATACCATTTTCCCACCAGGGTAGGTGTTGAAAGGTTTGCCCAGTTGAACATATATCTTTTAAAAGTATTTCATCCATTATGACACTGGTACCATTTACCCAGAATTACCTGCTGAAAATGTTTATCCCAGTATTCATCTGCAGTTTCGTTATCAGTGTTGTGTTTGCAGTGGTGGAGGGGAGCACCAGTCAGGATTCCAGAGAGAGAGAAAAGAGGATATGTTGAGGATCTGAATAACATGAAAAATATGTAGTGTAAAATGAGGTTAGACCAGTATGTCAGCTTGCTATTGTAAGGTTCGTTTGGCATTGTTCTTGTTCATGGTACCGGTATGTGTTGTTCAGATCATATTTATGACCTACCATTATTGCAGTTTTCTTTCCTCCTCAGTTTCTTTACCTCACCTGGACATTCGTTGTACGCATACCATTGCACCTGTCATTTGTACTGTGATATTGAAATTTTCATTTTTCGTACACTTCTACTTTCCTTTATACTGTACATTTAGCTTGTGCTGTTAAATTACACTTGCCGCTTGTACCCCCAGCTCGTTTGAATACCGTTCATTTGCTTATCAAGGTCTAAGTTAGGTTTTGGCAGAGCTATTAGATGTTATAAGGGAATGACTTACTGCATCTGTACCTCCCAGTTGCCTCTTGCTTTCTTAACACTTACAGTACAGTGACGCCGTTTCTATTTAGTTATTGCTATCTCCAGTCAGTTTCAATGTGCTTTGAGAGAGTTTTTTAACTGGAAAGGCTAGATATTACATTATTTAACACCGCCACTACAAAAAGCACATTCTAAAACTGAATGAAATCATCTCAACCTATCAAAAACGTGATAAAAATGGCGTCATTACAGTGAAAGGGTTATACATATTGAGCCCTTATCGTACGCCACCCACGCGAACCCCTTTGCAAGCTGGCGTTATTTCCCATGGGCCCCTTGTTGATCTGTAGCCCTCATCTCTGTGTCGTATGCCATGTTTCTTACCTGTACAGAATTTCTCGAGTTTCCCCTGTTCCATTTTATCTTTATCCTGTTTTCTTTAATTCCTCCCTTTTCTCTTTCTCTGTTTTTGACTCCATTTTAGCTCCCCTCACCTTTTCATCTTTTCCTCCATGCTTTTCTTACCAGTTCAGAAATTCTCTTATAGCTTCCCCTTCTCTATTTTATCTCTTTCCTATTACCTTTCACTTCCTCCCATTTCTCTTTTGCAGTTTTGGGGTCTGTTTCTATCTGCCCTCATTCCCCATCTTGCGTGCCATATTTTCACGTCTGTACAAAATTTCTATAGAGTTTCCTTTGCGTCATTTTCTTTCCTTTTGCCTCCTCTCGTCATCGTGTCAGTTCCTCCAGTTTGCACTTGTTTTTCCTCAGCCAGGTGTCTTATTTTGCTTCAGTTTTATTTGCTCCATTTTCCCCAGTTTTTTCTTTCATGTTTTCTCTTATCCAGTTCCTCTCCAATGTCCCCTTTCTCATTTTTTTTCTTTGTTTTTCATGCACCATTTCCTCCAGTCTGACTTTCGTTTTGGCTTCATTCCTTCGTCTGTGCTCTGTCTTGCCACTTGTACAGGATTTCTCTCGTATTTCCCCAGCTCCACTTTTCTTTCTTCTTTCCCTCACTTTTATTCATTCAAGTTCTTCCTGTTTCTGTTCTTGGTTGTATTTCCATCTGTCCTCATTTGTTTCATATGCAGAATTTTCCCATAAGTTCGACAACTCCATTTTCTGTCTCATCTTTCTTCCAGTTTTCTTTGCTCTGTTTTCTCCAGTTTCTCTCTGTTCTTGCTTCATTTCCATCTGCCCTCCCTCCTGTCACACGTGCCCAATTTTGTTAACTGTAAAGAAATTCTCGTGAGTTTCCCCTGCTACATTTTCTCTTCTCTTTCTCGTGTTTGGTCTATTTCCTTCTCTCTTTATCTCCTCATCTGCCATTATCTGCTGCATTTTCTCTTCTCTCTTTTGCGTGTGTGATATGTTTCCTTCTCTTGTTGTCCTTCCGTTTTTTTTTTTTTTTTTTTTACTGGTCTCATCTTTCGTGTATGCTTCACTTCGTCCTCTTTCTTGCTCCCCCTCGCACACATCTCAGGACCGATTTCAGGGTGACACAGGTTATGGCTCAAATAATGGAGGATCGTGGTCGAGAGGCAGCATGAGTCGGTCTTTGGTCAGAACTTTTTGCCCCCTAGGCAGCTCATCCTCACATATTCAGTCTCGCCCGTTTTTTTTTTTTTTTTTTTTTTTTTTAGTTGCTTATTTGATTGGGGGAAAAATGATGCTTGAGTCGTATGCGTGGAATTGTTGCTGTTGCCCTACCCACTGAGCGCGGGGACGTCTTTCTCAATATATATTTTGACATCTTAGACGATTTTCTTCAGCTTAAGATAGATTTTAGAGCTGGAGGGTTAGATATAGCATTAATAAATCCCTTCAGTTCTAGAGCCCTTTCCTGACTTGAATAAAATCGTCTGATACCTACAAGAATTAACTAAAAAAAAAGAACGTCGCTTAGATTGAAGGGGTTAGTATGAGGCTCAGGATGTGTACGGATCAACGCTTTTCCAGACGATTGGGTTTTTGTATAGTCTTGCCACCTCCAGACGATTTCGTTGTAGATACTCAAGATTTCGTTGGGACTACTGCCAGACAATTCAGGTGAGGTCTGTCCTTAGCAAGTAAAAGTGAAATTCCCAACGCGTGCCCTGTTAACCTACTGGACTCATTCCCTCATATCAAGTATTCTGTTTCATACTTATCTCCCATTTTTCACTCCTCATCCCCATTTCCTCATCCCCCACTTTACTTATCCTCCTCTCCTATTCCTTCTTTGGTGGAGAGGGACGCCTTCACGTGGTGGTACTCTTATAGCTGGGCAGTGGGTATCAAGTATTTTGTTTCATCCCCGTTTCCCATTTTTCGTTCCCTCTTATTCCCATATCTTCATGCCTCATTTACTTTTCTTATCTAACCTTTCTTACATTGCTGGAGAGGGACGCCTTCACGTGGTGGTTCTTATGGGTTATACAAACGCCCCTCTCCTCTTTCTCTATCACCCAAAAGGAGGATGGTGAACTGCAGGAGGGGAACATTTTCAGCCTGCAGTCTACCGGGTTCATGTACAGGTGCGCCTCCTTAGCCACCCTAACCATTCGTCTTACATCTTCCAGTTTCCTTCCTTTCTAACTTCTCATCTTGATTTGTCCCCATGTCCCTCCTCAAATTATCAAACTTCATTAATAATTTCTTCATCACATTGTTTATCACACTTCTCATCCTCTTTTATTCTTTATTTTTCACAGTTAATAACTCTCCTGCATTTCACATTTTCTACCATGTTCCATTTCTCATCCTCTCTTTCACACTTCCTCTTACTGCCCTTCAAGACTTTTAAAACACGGCTTGTATATAAGTAGCAGAACAGCCTGTCACATAGAGGCGTGTGCAAGCGGGCTCTACGTTACATACATACATACAAGCTAGAACGTACATACATGCATACATACATACAGTAAATACATACAAGTTGAAACATACATACATACATACCCATTCCCTCATCTCACGAATTCCATTTTTCTCCTCCCTCCCACTTCATTTCCTCTCACCTCCATCTATAGACCCCTTTCATCCATTAATTCTCTCGCTTCACCTCCTTCCCTTCACCCTTCATCTAATTGCTACCTGACAGTTCCATTCCTCCCCTCACTTATTCCACCCCCCTTACCCCCCTGTCCCCTCAGCAACTCCTCTTTCACCTCTCTCCTCCCCTCCTCTCCTCCATCCCTTCCTTTCACTCCTTCGCTAACTTCCATCCTTCCTCCACCATCCCCCCTCAACCAGTCACTCCCTTCATCTCCTGCCATATCCTTCCTGCATAGTCACTCCTCTTTCTTAGTACTTTTCATCCCCTCTTTACCATCCTTCCTCTATTTTTTTCTGTCCCTTCACTCCCTCCTGTCCCTTCCTACCCCCTCCTGTTCCTTCCTACCCCCTCCTGTTCCTTCCTACCCCCTCCTGTTCCTTCTTCTGCCCACCAGTTCCTTCTTCTGCCCACCAGTTCCTTCTTCTGCCCACCAGTTCCTTCTTCTGCCCACCAGTTCCTTCTTCTGCCCACCAGTTCCTTCTTCTGCCCACCAGTTCCTTCTTCTGCCCACCAGTTCCTTCTTCTGCCCACCAGTTCCTTCTTCTGCCCACCAGTTCCTTCTTCTGCCCACCAGGTCCTTCTTCTGCCCACCAGGTCCTTCTTCTGCCCACCAGGTCCTTCTTCTGCCCACCAGTTCCTTCTTCTGCCCACCAGTTCCTTCTTCTGCCCACCAGTTCCTTCTTCTGCCCACCAGTTCCTTCTTCTGCCCACCAGTTCCATCTTCTCCTCACCAGTTCCTTCTTCTCCTCACCAGTTCCTTCTTCTCCCCACCAGTTCCTTCTTCTCCCCACCTGTTAATTCTTCTCCCCACCAATTCCTTCTTCTCCCCACCAGTCCCTTCTCCCCACCAGTCCCTTCTCCCCACCAGTCCCTTCATTCCCCCACCAGTTCCTTCTTTCCCTCTCCAATCCCTTCTTTCCCCCGCCAATCCCTTCTTTCCCCCTGCAGTCCCTTCTTCTCCCCACCAGTCCCTTCTTTCCCCCACCAGTTCCTTCTTTCCCCCACCAGTCCTTTCACCATCTCGATCATTTCTTCCTTTCATGCCATTTCGCCTCCACCTTCCATCATTCTTCTCCAGCTCCCCAAACCCATTTTACCCCTCGAAGTGTTTGTCTTCCCTACCTCACCACGCCTACTGTAATTTCCATCTCTCCCTTGCCATCATCGTTCCATCCTTACCAACCTTCATCCTCTCACGAATTCCTTGTTTGGTCTCTTTTCGTCTCCACCTTACACGACTCCATCACTTCTCACATCCTCTACACACCAGCTCCACCTCTCTCAGTTCTTTTCACCCCTTTCCCAATACACCTTCATTCTCTCCATCCCTCCTCCCCACTAAACCTCCTCCCCACCCCGACCATCTCCCCTGCCAACCCCCGCTTGTTTCTTTGTCTTCCCTCGTCCCTACCTTGCAACAATAATTCTCAAATCATCTTCACCCCTATTTTTCTTTCCATCGCTCCTCTCTCCACCCATCTCTTCCCGACCCTACTCCCCCTCCCCCCTCCCCCTCTCCCCCTCCCCCTCTCCCCCTCCCCCTCTCCCCCTCCCCCTCCCCCTCACCCCCTCCCCCTCTCCCCCTCCTCTCCCCCTCCCCTCCCCCTCTCCTCCCCCTCCCCCTTTCCCCCTCCCCCTCCCCTCTCTTCCCCTCTCCCCCTCTCTTCCCCTCTCCCCCTCTCCCCCTCCTCCTCCCCCTCCCCCTCTCCTCCCCCCTCCCCTGTGCCCCCAGGTCCCCACAGACACCGGATATTATAAATCGTAGCTTCGTATTTCACAGTCCACCATATTTGCATCCCAGCCAAGAAAAATGCTAAATGGAAAATCATATTGAGGAGGGGTGTGTTGAGTTATGATGATGGGGGGAGAGAGAGAGGGAAGTGACGGGAGAGAGGGAGGGATGGTTAGAGGGAGGGGGGAGAGAGAGAGAGGGAAGAGGTGAGAGAGGGGGAGGGTAGGAGTGCTGATTGACAGAAAAGAGGGAAAGGAGGAGGGTGGTTAAGAGAGGGGAGGAGTTAGTTCAGAGGGAAAGGAAAATATGAGAGAGAGAGAGAGAGAGAGAGAGAGAGAGAGAGAGAGAGAGAGAGAACGCTGAAGGGAACCAGTGCTCTTGTAACTGGGAAAAAGTCTGAGAAAAAAAACGATAACTGAGGAAAGAGGAAATGGAGGAGGAGGGGAGCGAGGAATGAAAAGAGAGAGGAAAGGGGAGAGAGAGAGAGAGAGAGGAGCGAGAGGACAGAGAGAAATTGAGATACAGACACGGATAGGCGAATAAGGTACAGAAGAACAAGAGAACAAAGCAGAGTAAACAAAGAAAGGATATAGGAGAGAGAGAGAGAGAGAGAGACTAAGGTAATGATGTATTCTTATCCTCATATTGACATCCACGTTTGAGTTCACTGTTATCACCTTCACGTACACCCACCACAGTACATCACCATATTTACCCTCACCATCACTCATTCACCACACCATCGTAGCTCTAATCACTCCACCACAGCCACACCACCACACCACTCACTACCACACTAGGGTCACTTTAACCCGTTTACCGTTGCTACACCACACCACAACCATCATCCCACCACCACAACTATTGCTCTATCTTGCCATTAACCACCACACCACACCACACCACACCACAACCATCATCCCACCACCACAACCATTGCCCTATCTTGCCATTAACCACCACACCACACCACACCACACCACATGCTGGAGGGAGAGGAAGGCCAGGTTGTGTTTTTACCGTGTGGGATAATTGGTGTGGTATTATGGCGAAATGAGGCTCACTGGGAGGAGATAAAAATGTGACCCCCGATAGCAGTCATAACCACGTGCACAGTCAGGCGCACATGGGAACATACATACATACACACGCTTACATGAATACATACGTACACGCACACACACATACACGAACACATACACAAAAACACTTACAAACACCCATATATACTTACAAACACGCACATACATATTTACATACTCGTATATATGTGTGTGTGTGTGCAATATTTGATAGACCAGCCGGAAGGAGGAAAGGCTAAAAGTTGAAAATAAAAGTTGGGATGGAGGGGAGGTAATGGTGGTGAGGGGGGTTGAGAGACTAACCGGGTGTGTAAGAGGAAGCTGCAGGTGATTATAGTGTGGGTGGTGGTGGTGTAATTGGTTGTGTAGGGAAAAAAGGAAAATTGGCCAGATGCTTAAGTAATTATATAATATCATGAGGTGAGTAAGAGCCAGACACAGGAAAAAGGAGGAGAAGGGAAAGCAAAATAAAAAGGGGAGAACTGTCGTAAGCGTGCCCGGAAAAAATAAGACACTTATTATTCAATGCGTCGAAATTCTCTGTCCTACCAATAAGCGGTGTGCGTGAATGTGTGTGTGTGTGTGTGTGTGTGTGTGTGTGTGTGTGAGAGAGAGAGAGAGAGAGAGAGAGAGAGAGACCCCTATTGCTTTACTGACATAGATACACACACAAATTTGATATCTTAAGGTGGTTGTGTGTGTCTTGGGAGGAGGGGTCGTTTCTGATTAGGGACAATTATCCCTTGAAGGTCCTTGAAATCGCCCCTCAGAGAAGTCGGTGTCTGGCAATAGATAGACAGGCAGACAAAAGCAGAGATACGCTCTTAATTTGATAGATTAAAGATAATGAAAATGGAGATGGAAGAAGAGGAGGAGAAGGATGATGATGATGATGATGGTGATGGTGATGATGAGGACGGTGACGGTGACGGTGGTGGTGATGATGATGATGATGATGATGATGATGATGAGGAGGAGGAGGATAATCAAAGAATGAAAAATAATGCAATGGCGCTGAAAGAAAGAAAAGGCAGATGAGGAGGTCAAGTAAAAAATGAGAAATAATAAAGACGAAGAGGAGGAAGAAAAGGGAAGAGATGGAGGAGAAAGCGGAGCAAGAAGAAAAAAGAAGAGGTGAAGGAAAAAGAAGAGGGAGGAAGAAAAAAGAGGAGGTGGAGGAGGAAGAAAAACGGAGAGGTGGAGGAAAAAGAGGAGGGAAAAAATAGAAGTGGAGGAGGAAGAAAAAGGAAGAGGGGCAGGGAGAAAAAAGAACAGGTGGAGAAACAGGGTGAAGAAAAAAGAAGAGGTAGAGGAGAAAGAGGAGGAAGAAGAGGCAGAGGAGGAAGAGGAGGAGGAAGAAAAAAGAGGAGGAGGAGGAGGAAGAAGAGGCGCCAGAGATGAGCAGCGGTATAAGACAGGTCAGAGAGCGAGATAAGATAAGCTCGGCCATTTCTTAAGTCGGGTAACCCATTTCTTACCCGTAACTCCGACACCGATCAGGCTGCTTCCGATTTTATCTCGCCGAAGTTCACGCACACGCAGACCCACATGCAGACCCACATGCACACAGGGATGGACGGCACACACAGGTGCATTACACACACACACACACACACACACACACACACACACACACACACACACACACACACACACACACACACACAGACGGTGACTCATGTACGCGGTTTACAAACACCTGTGCACCCACACAAATGGACATATGCACAGCTTACAGATAAATATGCATCCACATGCACACGCACATCGACGAGTACGTACACGCATACATATACACATGGCTGAGTATGTCTAGCATGGTTTGGCGAAGGATGGATTCGTGATCTGCCCGAGAAAGAGAGAGAGAGAGACTGGTGCACGAGTTTTTCCAGTATTCTTGGTCGCATTAGTTTTTTCTTCCTGATTGAATAATTACTTTTCTAGTTTGATATAATATTATTCTTCTCCCAAAGAAGCTTTTAAATCAAGATCAGTCGTATCACACTGATTATATAATTTGTCTACGTTATTATGATTTTATGATGATTGTCTATCGTTGTCTATCTATCTATCTACGACGACGATGATTGTGATAATGGTGATATTTTTAGGGGAGAACGGTAGTGAACGTTATTTTCGTTAATCTTTAGAATTATTGTTTTCTCTTAATTTGAAATCATAGTTTGTCAATTGTTTTTCGTACAACAAAAAGTAAGCACAGGTGTCAGCGTGAGAGAAGAGACGCGACTCCAGTCAGGTACCCCTAATTTATTGTTATTATTATTATTATTATTATTATTATTATTATTATTATTATTTTAGGGGAAATGGTAATGCTACGGTCTGTTTCCCCCTTTTATATACGGTAAATAGATAAGTAGATAGGTAGATGAGTAGATCCAAGCTGTGGCGGACATCTAAACGGGTGTTGTACTTGCGTCCTTCCATGTACTAGCCTATGTTTTGCACTCTCTCTCTTCCTACCCATAACCTATACAAACACAGATATAGCTATTGCATCAGACCCACTTCCACATACATTGCTCTTACAAAACACCTCCATGAAATTTTCCCTTCCCTCCCCTCTCCTTATCCTCTCCTTTAATTTTCCCCTTCCCATTCGTTCCCCTCCCTCTCCCTCCTCACTTTCTCCATCACCCATTCTCCCTTACCCCCTTTTCGCTCCCCCCTGTCCTCTTTGCCTCCCTACTTCCCACATTTTCCCTCTCGTTCTACGTCTCCATCTCCATCTCAGCCCTAATGCCCATCCTCTTTCTCTCTCTCTCTCTCTCTCTCTCTCTCCTCCCAGTCCACGTCTCCATCCACCCCCTGCTCCACCTACTCCTTCTACTTCTTCCCCAACACACACCCTTCCTCCTCCACCCCTCCCCTCGCTGCATCCGACACCCATTAATAAAGATGGCCGTCGCATAGCACACAAAAACCCTCCGTGCAGCTTAATTCCAGAGGGGTAATTGCCGGACCCCGAGGCTAAGGCAAAGAGGGAAGGGGGATGGAAAGGGTGCTACGTCGCGGTCCGCACAAAATTTCGATTAAAACTGGGGTAATTGAAAACTGGCTGACCCCCGAGCGCTTGAATTTTTGGCTTTGACACTCAGTGGAGGGATGCACAGGTGATGGATAGTGGATAGTACCTCTCGTTCCCCCAGAGGTTTGCCAGTAAAGTTAAATCAGTTGGTGGTTTAGTCTGTTTTATCTCGTGTGACGAAGATCCCTAACCTCTTTCAGCTCCGTTAATGGCCATGTGTAGTCAGATTGGAAGGTAAATTTGACTAGTAACCAAGGAGATTCGTATCTACCCCATAACTAAGACCTAAGAAACCATGACTAAGTGTTCAGATTGTATAGTTGGTCCAGGTCTCTCAGATAAACTCAAAATAACTACAGGAAGTCAGTCCGTTTTTATATATTTTTCAGATTTTTTATTTTTTATTATTATTATTTTTTTGTCGAACCCACCACCGAATGCTATGTTAGGCAACGTATAGATACACGGACATGAGTAGCCTACATGGAGAAACATACGGACATAGGTAGATATATGGATAGATTGATTGCTACATAGGCAGGTAGGTAGACAGACTGATGGAGGGTTACGTGGCAGGCAGGTAGATAGACAGATGGATAGATTGATGTAGGTGCAGATATATAGATGGGAAGATAGATTGATAGAATACAGACAGCAAGATAGTTCTACACAGAGTCTGCAGGTGAGTCAATTATGTGCGAGACGTGTGAATGAAAAATGTATTGTGATGGAGATAGTGATGATGATAGATAGATAGGCAGATAGATATTCAGCTAGCGAACGTACTATGCGGGTGAGGTGAGGGGGGGAGAGGTGCTTGGGGGGGGGGGTCCTGCACTCTCTCAGTCTGTCTGTCGCAGAAGTTAAGAAGGTTGATGAGAGAAAAATACGGGCAGATGTCAGAGCCAGTCTTGAGTGCGTGTGTGTGTGTTTTTTTTTTTTTTTCATTTGTGACCGCTTTCTCTCTCTCTCTCTCTCTCTCTCTCTCTCTCTCTCTCTCTCTCTCTCTCTCATCTTTATTTTCTGCGTTCATTTTCTCAAAGTTTTATCTTCTCTTCGTCGTCTCACATCCCATCGTCTTTTAAGATTTTTTTTTTATTATTTTGTTCCTTCGTATTCTTTTCCCATCTTTTTTTTTTTAATCTTCGTTTCTTCTTTCGTCATTTCCCACGTCATGTCCTTTCATCTTTTTTTTTTTTTTTTTTTTTTTTTTTCATTATCAAGTACTTTTCTATCCGTCTTCTCATTGATTCTTTTACGTTCGTGTTCTTCCATCATCGTCTTCCTTTTACCTCACTTTTTTCCGTCACCTCTTTTAGTGACTCAATTTAGTATTTCTTTCCACATCTTTTCCCTTCTTCCTCTAGCCATCATCATCGTCGTCGTCATCGTCTTCTTTCATGTACAGTCCAAAAGGAGAATATAAGTGCATTCCATAGTCCATCAGAGGTCTTGCGATTATCATTTTTACCAGGAAGTCAACCCCTAAGCTGAACAAAATCATCTGCCAGTGTCAGAAATACACACACACACACACACACACACACACACACACACACACACACACAAAATCCGTCGTAGCAGAGAGGGTGGTAACAGACGTACCCCACAAGATTAAACACAAACAGCCACCATCAGAGTCCAATATTTCCCACCACACCCAGACGCAGCTGTCAGGCAGGGCGGGGGAGGGAGAGAGGGAAGGAGAGGGGAAAGAGGAAGAGAGGTAGGGGATGGAGGAGGAAAAGGGGAAGGGGAGGGGGGAGTGGAAATGGAGGGAATGGAAAGGAAGGGGGAAACGTTTGGTAAGGTGGGGGGAATGGTGGGGGGAGGGGAAAGGAAAATGAAACAGAAAGGAGGACAGGTTAGGTAGGAGATGGGGGAGGAAAAGGGGAATGGGAAGGAAAGGAAGGGGAGAATTAGGTAAGAGGAGGGGTGGTGGATGGAGGATCAGGTAGGAAGAGGGGAAGAGGGAAGGATCAGGGAGGAGAATGAAAGAGGGAGGAGGTCGGGTTGAGGCAGAGACGGGCAGGTAGGTATAGAGTCATATATGGCGCCTGATGAGATTGAGGAGTGCAGGTGAGGTGCGCAGGGGGAATGTGATGATTTGAGAGCAGAGTGAGATGTGGTGGTGGTGTGAGAGTAAGAGGGCAGGTTGGCTACACGTCCCTCTAGGCAAGTGCCATGGTGGGGGGAGAGAGAGAGAGAGAGAGAGAGAGAGAGAGAGAGAGAGAGAGGTACTTTTATACTCCCATAAATGCAGTTATAAAATTCCTGTGGCAGTACTATTGTTCGTTCACTTTTTGCTGGCAAGATAGGCCACGCCCGCTTATCTCATTTACCAGTCACATTCTATGCATACTACAGCAGAAAGTTCTTGGGTATATTTTGTACAGTTTTGGTTCCAGGAGCTGACAGATTTCTCTCTTTTCCAGTGCTATTATTTGGTATCATCATCATTTATTCCCACTGTAACAATACATAATCTGAAAAAGGATCGGAAATGTTTGTTTAGAGTCGGAGTGAAAACTATTACATAAATTATTATCGCATAGGTTTTGGGTTGCCAGGTAGTGACATCATTTCAAGTCAAAAAAATTTCCCAGCTCAGCAGCCTAATATTAATGACGCCCACTAATGATATATGGCATCTTAAATTACCTTCTTAATTACCCTAGATTAAACTTAGCAGCTGGAGGAATTAATCTACGGAAGGAAACTAAAAATGTTAATTGGTTTCTCCCCTCCTGCTGGGTAGTATTCAGATATAATTTTAACCCATTCACCCCGCGGACGCTTTTTTTTTTTTTTTTTATAAATGACCAACAGGCATATCTATACAGCTTAGAAGAGTGGCCACGAAGGGAAATGGGTAAGTAATTGAACCCGTGGATACATTTTATTTTTAATTCTTTTTATCCTGACGATTTTATTTTACCTGGGACAGATTTTTCGAATTGGAGAGGTTAGATATATACAGTAATAAAGCCCTTCAGAATTATAGGCCATTTCTAAGTTAATTGAAATCGTCTGTAGTTGGTTTGTTTTCCTCTGATGGACCTGGCCCACTCACAGCTGGAATAGTAAGTCATAGCATCATAAAATTCATTGAACCTTTCTCTATGAGGTAGGAATGAGTCTCCTTGGTTACTAGTTGAATCATTTACTAAAAAAGTTGTCACCCGGATTCAAGGGGTTAAGCTCGAGAAATCTAATAAATCTAGGTCGTGAGTTGTCGACTCGAATTTAGAAATGGTGGTGGTTATAATGATGTGATTAGGTGCGTAGTTAATTGGTTGTAGGGCTGGAGTGGTGGGTGAGTGGTTAGGAGGGTGAGGGGAGTGAGAAAGGGGATGAAGAGGGAGTGAGGGTGAGGGGAGGGGGAGAGGGCAAGAAGAGGGAGTGAGGGTGAGGGGAGGGAGAGAGGGGAAGAGGGAGTGAGGGTGAGGGGAGGGGGAGAGGGGAATAAGAGGGAGTGAGGGTGAGGGGAAGAAGAGGGAGTGAGGGTGAGGGGAGGGAGAGAGGGGAAGAAGAGGGAGTGAGGGTGAGGGGAGGGAGAGAGGGGAAGAGGGAGTGAGGGTGAGGGGAGGGGGAGAGAGGAACAAGAGGAAGTGAGGATGAATGGTTGTAAAGGAGGGAGGGAAAAGGGGATGGAGAGAGAGAGAGACAGAGACAGACAGACACACAGACAAAGGTGGGGGAGGTGAAATGTAGACGGATGGAGAAGAAATGCAAGTTTAAGAACATTGGAATTATATAGAATGTGATAAAGAAGAGTGAAGGGTTAAAATAGAGATTATATTTTACAAGCCATGGTATATTTCAGTGTTGTTGGTTTTTCCCTAATTAATCCATGTACCCCTTTATTTATGAGCTGCTTATTTAATTTGTTGTTTTACACTTGTTATACGAGTACGAGTATATGCAGTATATTGAATTACTTATTTTATGCAGTGTCCCCTATGCCTTCTTTCGTGTTTATATATTCCATTTATGTTTTTTATAGTACTTAATTTTTAGTATTTTCTCCCACATTCTTACTTTTCCCTCCTCCACATTTCTTCACCTAATCTTTGTTTTTTCCTCTTCTTCCCCCTCAGTACCGCTAACTCATACCCCTCCCTATACCTCTCCCAGTACCCCTCCCTACACCCCTCCCAATACCCCTCCCATACCCCTCCCAATACCCCTCCTATACCTTTCCCTTTAGGCTACCCCTTCCAATACCTCTCATTCCACTCGTACACCTGTTATCTTTATTAGCGGAAAGCTGGTGAACTTAGACCGTGGAGTTTGAGTGCGTTGTCCTTTCCTTTCGCATTTCTTTTCTCTTTTTTCTCCTATTATTTATTCTTCGACTGTGCCTCTCTTCTTCACCCTTTCCTTTTTTCTTCCTCTTCTTTGCTTCCTTCCTATCCCTTTTCTCGTCAGTTTTTTCCTTCCTCTTCCTACTTTCTTCCTCTGTTATTCCCTCCTTCCTTCCATTCTCCTCTTTTTCCCAATACTGTGTCCTCTTTTACCTTCCCTCCTTCCTCCAGTTCCTCCCAATACCTTTCACACGACAAATACACTTATCTTAATTAGCTGAAGCCAGGAAAACATCTTCCTCTTTTCGTTCTCGTCTCCCTTCTCTTCCTTCTCCATTCTTCCCTCCATCGTCCTCCATTCGTTCCCTCTCCCCCCTCTATTCTTCCCCTCTTCCTCCTCCATTCGTCTCTTCATCCTTCTCCATTCTTCCCTTCATGCTTTACTATCCTTATCTTTCAGCATGTTGAGTTAGAGCTGGTAGTCATAGTCCACTCTGTAACAGCCTCGAAAGGACCATAAGGTCTGTTGCTGTTTGCTTTCCTTTGTACTCCTTTGTACATCCCATCTTCCTCCTCCATTCTTCCCTTCATCCACCTCCATTCTTCCCCTCTTCCACTTCCATTCTTCCCCTCATCCACCTCCATTCTTCCCCTCATTCTCCTTCATTCATCCCCTCATCCACCTGCATTCTTCCTCTCTTCCTCCTCCATTCTTCCCCTCATCCACCTCCATTCTTCCCCTCATCCTCCTCCATTCTTCCCCTCATCTACCTCCATTCTTCCCGTCTTCCTCCTTCCATTCTTCTCCTCTTCTTCCTACAGTCTTCCACTCTTATTCTTCCATTCGTTCCCTCATCCTCCCCAATTCCTCTAGTCTTCCTCCTCCCCTCTTCCCCTCTTCCTCCTCCCCTCTTCCCCTCTTCCTCCGCCGTTTTTCCCCTCTTCCTCCGCCGTTTTTCCCCTCTTCCTCTATCCCTTCTCTTTCGTACCCCCATTTCCCCCTCCAATACCCTCCCAATACGTTTCATTTCCTATTACACACCTGTTGGCTTAATTAGTTCAGACCAGGTAAACTTCCTTCTCCTCCTCCTCTCTTCCTCCTCCATCCCTCTCCTTTATCCTCCATTCCACTCCTCTTCCTCCTCTCTCTTCCCTCCAATACTTCCCCCTTCCCTCCAGTACATCCTCCTTCCCTCCAATACCCTCCCAATGCGTTTCATTCCACTGATATACACCTGTTGTCTTAATTAGCTCGTCAGGTAAAGTTCTTCCTCTTCCTTTCTTTCTTCTTTCTTCCTTTCTTCCTGCTCTTCATCCCTCTTCCTCCTCCCTCTTCTCTCCAATACCTCCAATACGTTTCATTTCACTAATACACACCTGTTGTCTTGATTAGTCCAAACCAGGTAAACCCTCACCTCCTCCTTTTTCCTTCCTCCATTCCTCCTCTCTCCCTCTTCCATTCCTCCCCTTTCCCTCCTTCATTCTCTCTCTCTCCCTCCTCGATTCCTCCACTCTCTCTCCTCCATTCCTCCTCTCTCTCCTCCATTCCTCCTCTCTCTCCTCCATTCCTCCTCTCTCTCCTCCATTCCTCCTCTCTCTCTCCTCCATTCCTCCTCTCTCTCTCCTCCATTCCTCCTCTCTCTCTCCTCCATTCCTCCTCTCTCTCACCTCCATTCCTCCTCACTCCCTCTCCTCCATTCCTCCTCTCTCTCCTCCATTCCTCCTCTCTCTCCTCCATTCCTCCTCACTCCCTCCTCCATTCCTCCTCACTCCCTCCTCCATTCCACCTCTTTCCCTCCTCCATTTTTCATGTCTCCCTTCTCCATTTCATCTCTCTTCCTTCTCTTTCTCTTCCCTCCAATACCTCCCTCTTTCCTCCAACACCTCTCTCATCCCTCCAATACAATGCCTCCCTCTTCCCTCCAATACAATACCTCCCTCTTCCCTCCAATACCTCCCTCTTCCCTCCAATACCTCCCTCTTCCCTCCAATACCTCCCTTTTCCCTTCAATACCTCCCTCTTCCTTTCAATACCTCCCTCTTCCGTCTAATACTTCCCTCTTCGCTCTAATACTTCCCTCTTCCCTCCAATACCTCCCTCCTCCCTCTAATACTTCCCTCTTCCCTCTAATACTTCCCTCTTCCCTCCAATACCTCCCTCCTCCCTCTAATACTTCCCTCTTCCCTCTAATACTTCCCTCTTCCCTCTAGTACTTCCCTCTTCCCTCCAATACCTCCCTCTTCCCTCTAATACTTCCCTCTTCCCTCTAGTACTTCCCTCTTCCCTCCAATACCTCCCTCTTCCCTCTAATACTTCCCTCTTCCCTCCAATACCTCCCTCTTCCCTCCAATACCTCCCTCTTCCCTCCAATACCTCCCTCTTCCCTCCAATACCTCCCTCTTCCCTCCAATACCTCCAATACTAATTCCGCTAATACACACCTGTTGTCTTAATTAGCTCAAACCAGGTGAACTTACCCCGCAGAGTTTGATTACGTTATCCGCTCCACCCGTCAGGCTTGCGTTACGGCCGAAGGGAGTTAATTCAGGGTTGTATTGCGGTGGTTGTGGTGGAGTGGATGTGTGGTGGTTGTGTGGTGACTGTGGTGGAGAGGATGTGTGGTGTGGTAGTTGTGGTGAGAGAGAGATGGTAACTGTGGTAGCCGGGTTGGTAGGTAGAATGGGAGGTAGGTTGGTAGATGGGTTGGTAGGTAGGTAGGTAGAATGGGAGGTAGGTTGGTAGATGGGTTGGTAGGTAGGTAGGTAGAATGGGAGGTAGGTTGGTAGATGGGTTGGTAGGTAGGTAGGTAGAATGGGAGGTAGGTTGGTAGATGGGTTGGTAGGTAGGTAGGTAGAATGGGAGGTAGGTTGGTAGATGGGTTGGTAGGTAGGTAGGTAGAATGGGAGGTAGGTTGGTAGATGGGTTGGTAGGTAGGTAGGTAGAATGGGAGGTAGGTTGGTAGATGGGTTGGTAGGTAGAATGGGAGGTAGGTTGGTAGATGGGTTGGTAGGTAGGTAGGTAGAATGGGAGGTAGGTTGGTAGATGGGTTGGTAGGTAGGTAGGTAGAATGGTAGGTAGGCTGGTAGATGGGTTGGTAGGTAGGTAGGTAGGCAGGTAGGTAGGCTGGTAGATGGGTTGGTAGGTAGGTGGTGATGTGTGTTAGTGGAATACTTGATCTACTTCTTCCCTCCCTCCACGCATTCTTCCCTCACAAATTCCGTCTCCCATCAACCTAATACCTCCTCATACTCCTCCTCATACTCCCTTCCTCATACTCCTCATACTCTCTTCCTCATACTCCTCATACTCTCTTCCTTATTCTCCCTCTTCCTTATACTCCCTCTTCCTCATACCCCCCTCCTCATATTCTCCTTTGTCTTGCCCTCTTCCTCCTCTCTCATTTCATCTCCAGTATCTCTCTCTCCTCTCTTCTTCATTCTTCCCTCTCCCATTTCTTTCCCCCTCACTCTCCCGCCTTCTAATTCATCCTCCTCCCCCCGTCTCCCCATTCTCGTCTGTCTTCCTCTCTGTTCCACTATTCTTCATCGTTTCATCCCCTTCTTCCATTCTCTCTCTCTCTCTCTCTCTCTCTCTCTCTCTCTCTCTCTCTCTCTCTCTCTCTCTCTCTCTCTCTCTCTCTCTCTCTCTCTCTCTCTCTCTCTCTCAATCCCTCCTTCCTGTGTTTCTCTCTCCCCTCACGTTCCATCTTCCTGTCCTCTCTTTCTCCAATTATTCTCAACCTCTTTCCCTTCCCTCCCTGCCTTTCTTCTCCCCTTCCTCTTCCTCTTTCCCCAGTCATCCCAGCCTCCCCTCCTCTTTCCTCTCTATCCTTCAGTCCATCTCTCCCCTCTTCCTGTCTCTCCCCTCTCTTCAATCCTCAACCACCTCCCATCACCCTTCCCCTTACCCCCCCCTTTCATCCCTTTCCCCCCCCCCGTCTTTCACCTTTCTCTTCCCTTTACCTCTTTCCTGTTAGTCTAATTATTTCCAGCCACCCCTTCCTTCCTCCCTTCCCATCCCTCACCCTTCCTCTCGACCCGCTCTTTCTAGTCATCCTCACCTACGACCTTCCCCGCCCCCCCCTCTCTCTCTCTCTCTCTCTCTCTCTGCGTCTTCTCCCCATACTCCCCTCAGCCTCTCCCCTCACCCACATTTTCTCCTCTCACCTAGCCTGCCTTTCTCTCCCTCACCTTTCTTCCCTCTCCATCCATCCCCTCCCCCCTTCCGTCTTCCCCCTCTCTCGTCTCTCTCTCTTCCTCCCACTTCTCTGTCTGCGTCTTCTCCGTCTGCGTCTTCTCCCCATACTCCCCTGAGCCTATCCCCTCACCCTATCTTCTCCCCTCACCCTGCCTGCTTTCTATCCTTGTCTTAAACTCATAAAATACTTATGTTAATTATAATCCTCTCTAAAACAAACAGCCACGACAGGATCAGTAGGGCTGTTGCTGTTTGTTTTCCTTTTTACTGATTTGTACTCTTTTTCACCTCACCCTCTCCCCTCTCTTTCTCTGCCGTTCCTATCCAATGTGTCCCCTCTCTCTTTTCCTCTCCCTCCACCTCTCTCTCTATCCCCTCACCCTCTCTCTGTCTATCCCCCTCTCCCCTCTATCCCCCTCTCCCCTCTATCCCCCTCTCCCCTCTATCCCCCTCTCCCCTCTATCCCCCTCTCCCCTCTATCCCCCCTCTCCTCTCTGTCCCCCTCTCCCCTCAATCCCCCCTCACCCCTCTTTCCCCCTGTACCTTCTCCATCTCTCCCCCTCCCTCTCTCCCTTCTCGCCCCTCTCCCCCCTCTCCATCTCTCCCTCTCTCCCCTCTCGCCCCTCACCCTCTCTCCCCTCACAAGGAACCTCTCGACTACTCGGCCTCAAGGGGTCAAAACTAAGCTAAACCTCTAGGCGCCAAAGGGTCGAAAATCCCCTTGTTTTCAGTGGCAATGTCAACCTTTAAATCTTGTGGGGTTTTGGGTCGCTTTGGAAGTTGTGTTCTTAATTATCGTCACCTGTCGGGAAGGTGGTGAGAGAGAGAGAGAGAGAGAGAGAGAGAAGTAAGGGAGAGAAAGAAGTGAAGGGAGAGAAGGAAAAGTACAGTAGAGAGAGAGAGAGAGAGAGAGAGAAAGTAAGGGAAAGAAGTGAAGGGAGAGAAGGAAAAGTACAGGAGAGAGAGAGAGAGAGAGAGAGAGAGAGAGAGAGAGAGAGAGAGAGAGAGAGAGAGAGAGAGAGAGATGGGGTTAGTTATAAGCAAGGTAGAGGAAGAAGAGAAAGGAGAAAAAGAAAGATGCAGTAGAGAGAGAGACAGACAGACAGACAGACAGACAAACAGAGACAGACAGACAGACATTATTCATGAGATGAAAAGATATTAAAAGTACAGGAGAGAGAGAGAGAGAGAGAGAGATGGGGTTAGTTATAAGCAAGGTAGAGGAAGAAGAGAAAGGAGAAAAAGAAAGATGCAGTAGAGAGAGAGAGACAGACAGACAGACAGACAAACAAACAGAGACAGACAGACAAACAGAGACAGACAGACAGACAATATTCATGAGATGAAAAGATATTAAAGAGAATGAAGAGGAAGTAATGGAAGGAAGTGAGGAGGGAAGTAGAAAAAAAATGAACTATAAAGAGTGAGAAAGGAATTGTAGAGTGAATTGTGAGAAAGAAATAAAGGGAATAGTGAGAGAAGGAATGAAGAAAGTGAGAAAGTGAGATAGGAAGTAAAGAGAGTGAGCAAGGAGAATGAGAGAGGAAAGGAGAGAGAGAGTAAGGAAGAAATTAAAGAGAGATAAGGGAGAGACTCGGGACGAAGGAAGAAAAACACAATGAATGGATTTGAATATTAATTGGAACGGGATCGTGTTATTGAGTGGATGTACAGGGGTGATAGATAGATAGATAGATAGATAGATAGATACTTATTGCAAGGTTGACATAGATAGATAGATAGACATTGATTGCTAGACAGATACATATATTCATGCATGTCGGTAGATGTGTATATAAAAGTAGGTCTGTAAGGAAGCTGACTGATAGGTATACATACATACATACATACATATCCATACATACATATACATACATAGACAGACAGACATGCATACATACAAGATAGATATAGGTAGACAGGCAGAATAGATGAATGACAGAAAAATACATGCACTGGAGATCAGATAGATGTAATTTAGACACGTAAGAGGGAGTATGTGGAAAATTAGGATAGATAAAAGAGAGACTAGTAGATAGAAATAAATATGCAGACAGACAGATAAATGGAGATCCAGCTAAATAGATAGATATACCGTAGATACATAGGTAGAGACTGATAGATAAAAATAGACGGACTGATAATAGGAACCAGTGTGTGTGAGAGAGAGAGAGAGAGAGAGAGAGAGAGAGAGAGAGAGAGAGAGAGAGAGAGAGAGAGAGAGAATTATAATGATTGACGAATGTTGAAGTGAAGCAAATGAGGGTCCTGTAGTAATGACCTCTTGACAGGCGGCCAGTTTTTGTATATTGAGAGAGAGAGAGAGAGAGAGACGGGAATAACTTAATTAGAACCGCCATCCAGTCTGCCTCCTCCTCCTGACACTTGACACAAAGCCTCGATTAATCTCAAGTGAGCCATTTCTGACACCCCCTGTAGCCTACTCACATGGGGCTGGCAGGGCTGTAATAGGGGGCTGAGGGCTGGGATTTAGGGCTTTGAGGGCTGAGAATTAGGGCTTTGAGGGCTGGGAATCAGGGCTGGAGGCTGAGAATGAGAGATATGAGGACTTGGACTGAGGGCTGTCATAGAAGGCTGGAACTAAGAACTGTGAGGGCTGGGAAATAGGCCTCTGAGAGCTGAGAATGAGGGCTGTAAGTAAGGGCTAAGGACTGGGAGTGAGGGCTGAAAGGGCTGTAATTGAGGGCTGGAAGTGAAAATTGTGAGGACAGGGCGTAATGACAGAGGGAAGGAAATGTGCGCGGTATGAGGCTGTTTGTGTGAGCTGGAAGTGAGGGCTAGGAAAAAGGACTGAGGGCTGGAAGTGAGGTCTAATAATGACTAGGGACTGGAAGTGGAGTTTGATAGGGCCGGAAATGAAGTTTGAGAGAGCTGGAAGTGAAGTTTGAGAGAGCTGGAAGTGAAGTTTGAGAGGGCGGGAAGTGAAGTTGGAGAGGGCCGGAAGTGAAGTTGGAGAGGGCCGGAAGTGAAGTTGGAGAGGGCCGGAAGTGAAGTTGGAGAGGGCCGGAAGTGAAGTTGGAGAGGGCCGGAAGTGAAGTTGGAGAGGGCCGGAAGTGAAGTTGGAGAGGGCCGGAAGTGAAGTTGGAGAGGGCCGGAAGTGAAGTTGGAGAGGGCTGGAAGTGAAGTTGGAGAGGGCCGGAAGTGAAGTTGGAGAGGGCGGGAAGTGAAGTTGGAGAGGGCTGGAAGTGAAGTTGGAGAGGGCTGGAAGTGAAGTTGGAGAGGGCTGGAAGTGAAGTTGGAGAGGGCCGGAAGTGAAGTTGGAGAGGGCCGGAAGTGAAGTTGGAGAGGGCCGGAAGTGAAGTTGGAGAGGGCTGGAAGTGAAGTTTGAAAGGGCAGGAAGTGAGGGATATTAGCCTTTTTCACCTCAACGTTCTCTGTTATGCTTTTACGTCTTCCCATTATCGACATAGTGGACATAGATGACAGAGTAAATAGTAAATGGCAAGAACCAGAAATAAACGAGTAAAGGAGAGATGCTGAGGAATTTCTTAAACTGGCGAGAATACGTCTTCCCCTTCTCAAATTTTGCCTTTGCGAAAACGCACTTTTATCTTGAATGATTGAAGAACAAGATGCCAGTGACGTCAGCAGTGCCATCATTAGACAGCCAAGCCATCATTAGACAGCCAAGAGATGTCAGGCTTCTTACACACACACACACACACACACACACACACACACACACACACACACACACACACACACACACACACACACACACACACACACACACACACACACACACACACACACACACACACACACACACACACACACACACACACACACAGACGGCGGAACATGTACGTGACGAGTTGACTTCGTTTGTGCTGAGCTAAAAAGGTTGACATGAGAGAGGAGGGTGATGAGAGGAGGAGGAGGAGGAGGGAGTGGAGTGGAGGGGTAAGGAGCGAGGGAGAGGTACAGAAGCCCGTGACGCATAGGCAAACAGACAGACAGACAGTGTAATGCATAACAGTGAAAAGATAGTGAACGAAAAAGGGATTCATTTTGTGTGTGTGTAGAATTTATATAGTGTGTGTATCAGGGTGTGTCTGTGGGTGTGTAGACGAAAACATTCAAGACAAAGGGAAACAGAAAAGTAAATACAAAGGAAGGGGAAGAACAAGACAAAATATGTAAACAAAGAGGAAGAAAGGGAGAATGGAGGAAGGGGAAAGGAGAGGCAAGAGAAAATGAAGGAAAAATGTGATTACGGAGGGAGAAGGAAAGTGATGAAGCGTGAATGAGAGAGAGAGAGAGAGAGAGGTGGAAGAAACCGATAAACAAGAAAACAGCAAATGGGAAACAAGCAAGAAAGTGAATTAAACAGAAGCCAACAGAGAACAAATAATAACAGAAACCGATAAGCAAAGCAGACCGTTAAACAAAGGAAGTGAAAACAAGAGAACCCGATAAAGAAGAGAACACTGATAATGAGGAGAAACCAATAAAGGAGAGGAGGAATAAATGACGATTGATCAGTGTTTGACCTCATTCGGGCTGGCGTGTTGAAAGGAGGCGTGAATCTTAATGAGAGAGAGAGAGAGAGAGAGAGAGAGAGAGAGAGAGAGAGAGAGAGAGAGAGAGACACACACACACACACACACACACACAGACAGACAGACGGACTTGGGGATGTTGTGAGGGAAGGTAGTGTAGGAGAGAATAAAGAAGGAAGTGAAGGAATGAAAGGAAAGTAGAGTGGGGAGAGAGAGAGAGAGAGAGAGAGAGAGAGAGAATGTGTGGGAAGGAAGGAGAGGATTTCAGGGAAAGGAAATAAAGGACGAGAAGAACAGTAGCATGAAGAATGATAGGATGAAAGAAGGAGGGAAGAAAGTATGATAAAGAAAGGATGAAATAGGAAGAAGGAAAAACAGTATGATATAGGAAGACTGGGAAAAGGGAGAATAGGAGGAAAGAAGAGAGAGACTGAGAGGGAGTGCAACCGAGTAACTTTGGGAATATTCGATAACTGGTGGAACTGATCGGAATATTGGAGGGAAATGGAACCGAAAACGAGAAATCTGAAAAACGTGAAAAAAGTTATTTGGCACAGAATGGGAAAATATCATGGAATGGAAAATTTTGGAATGAAAATAATTACATACGAATTAAATTGAGAAGTGTGTTGCCTTTCATGGATGTGTGTTTTTCAAAATTAACGTTTGGCGTGTCAGTGTCCTAAAATGAATCCATGTTAGAAAAAAATATATAAATAATAATAATAATAATAATAATAATAATAGTAATACTACTACTACTAATATATATATATATATATATATATATATATATATATATATATATACTGTATATATATATATATATATATATATATATATATATATATATATATATATATATATATATATATATATGTGTGTGTAATAGTTTTACTCCGTGTCCCCTTTTGTCGATAAGGGCTAAGGCGTTGTTCCTGGGTAAAGGACTTTGGTTCTGGAGTATGTAGCACTTCATGACCGGATGCCCATCCTGATGTCTACCAGTAGTGATCCTTGGTTGGACTCGAACCTCCGACCCTTCGGTCAGAGCGCTCGAACCCACTGAACCACGGGTGCTACAACCAGCTAGATGACAGGAGAGTGCTACCTCTCTCGGCACGGCAACTTACCCGGGCGCGGCGCGAACCCACGACTCTTCGGTCTTGAGTCAGGCACTCTACCACTGAGCCGCCATGTCCCCCAATAGTAACTGATGATAATAGTTGATGATAATAATAATAATAATAATAATAATAAAAACGTGGGCACTGAGGTACAAATAAAAAAAAATGTAAAGGACGCAACCCCTCTCTCTCTCTCGCTCTCGCTCTCGGGGTAGACATATGGCGATCTCACCCCCCAGCACTTTTGTTGCAAGCTGTCTCATACCTCCCACGGGTCAGGAGTACGAAGATTGTGTGAGACTTATCTTTTCTCCTCAGATTCATGTCCCAAAGAGCTGTGGATGTGGAAAGACGGGTTTTGATTAGAGAGAGAGAGAGAGAGAGAGAGAGAGGAATGATAAAACTGCATGACATTACGACCAACGTTGGGCGCCATCGGGAAGGCGGGGGATATTTTGACTACGTCCCCACCCCCTTCACCCTCCCCTCAGCCCCCTTCCTCCCTCCCCTCAGCCCCCTTCCTCCCTCCCCCACCCCCAGTCCCCCTCCTCCCTCCCCCCTCCCCAGTCCCCCTCCTCCCTCCCCCCTCCCCCTACGTCCTCCCTCTTTCCTCCCTCCCCCTTGCGTCCTCCCTCTTTCCTCCCTTCCCCTTGCGTCCTCCCTCTTTCCTCCCTTCCCCTTGCGTCCTCCCTCTTTCCTCCCTTCCCCCTACGCCCTCCCTCTTTCCTCCCTTCCCCCTACGCCCTCCCTCCTTCCTCCCTCCCCCATTCCTCTCTTCCTCCTTCCCCTCTCCCCCAACCCCCACTTGTCGGGGGATATTGACGGCTTGGCAGAATCATTAGCAGAACGGACAGAGCGGGAGAGGGAAGAGAGTGGATGTGGAGTGGGGGAATGTGGAGAGGGAGGGGGAATGGTGAGAGAGAGGGAAGGTGAAAAAAGGGAGGAGGAAAGAGGGAGGGGAAAGGATGGAAAGAGTGGAGGGAAGGAAGAAAGGGAGAAGGAAAGAATAGAAGGGCGATGGAATGATGGAAGAAGAGGGGGAGAGAAATGGAGAGGACAGGGAGAGATCGAGAGGATGGGGGGAGATGGAGTGAAGGTAAAGGAGGGAGAAGGTAAAGAAGGGAGGGGGAGGGAAAGAGGGAGGGGAATGGATGAAAGGAGTGGAGTGCAAGAAGAAAGGGAGACGAGAAAGGAGATGGAAGGAGAGAGGGAGAGATGGAGAGGAGGGGAGCGTTGGAGTGGGGATGAAGGGAGGGGAGCGTTGGAGTGGGGATGAAGGGAGGGGAGCGTTGGAGTGAGGATGAAGGGAGGGGGTGACGGGGAGGGAAGATGGAAATGAGTGGGGAGGAGATGGAGCACATATAGAGAGGAGATAGAAAAGGGAGTGACGAATGAGGGAGTTGGATGGAGTGAGAGGGGTAGAGGAGGTGGGGTAATGAGGGAGGCTGACAAAGAGGAAATGTTGGAGGAGGAGAAAGATGGAGATTGAGGTGGAGAGGCAGGTGTTGGTAATAGCAAGGGAATAGTGATGAAAATAGAGAGAGAGGATATGATATAGGAAAGAGAGGATATGATATAGGAAAGAGAGGAGATGATATAGGAAAGAGAGGAGATGATACAGGAAAGAGAGAAGATGATCTAGGAAAAGAGAGGAGATGATACAGGAAAGAGAGAAGATGATCTAGGAAAAGAGAGGAGATGATACAGGAAAGAGAGGAGATGATATAGGAAGAGAGAAGATGATACAGAAGAGAGTTATATAAGAGAGAAGATGATATGGGAGGAGTGTCATTGGAGTATATATGTTTTATGTATGCAACTGTTTGTCTCTATAAGTATATGTATGGATCTCAGTTTCTCTTTGTATTTCTGTAGCCTGTATCTGTAGCTATTTGTGTATCATTCTGTAGTTGTGTCTGTCTTCCAATATCCATTTTCATTTTGGGATGTGCGTGAGGAAAGAACCATTTTTTTTTCTACCTCGTGTAAGAGCCATCCTCATCCTCTGATACACCATCCTCCCTCATATACTACGAGATAGATAGATAGAGAGAGAGAGAGAAAGAGAGAGAGAGAGTCGGTAACAACAAACTCTCCGCTTTTAAGAAGTTGCGACAGGACTCCTCTCTCTCTCTCTCTCTCTCTCTCTCTCTCTCTCTCTCTCTCTCTGGAGTGGGAGGAGGTTGTTTGTTTGTTTGTTTTTGCTTATCCTTTTCTTTCCTGGGCTCAGTTTGATGGTGTGTGTGTGTGAGCTGATTATCCCACTTCTCGCTCATGGCAAATCAGTAGGACCCCGCACGAGTTAAAATTTGTTGGTAATGTAGTGATGGTTGAAAAGTAAGACCAATTGATTTAAACATTGACGGAGTGAAGTGGGATTGGGTGAAGTGGGATTGGGTGAAGTGGGACTGGGTGAAATGGGACTGGGTGAAGTGGGTTTGGGTGAAGTGGGACTGGGTGAAGTGAGACTGTGTGAAGTGGGATTGGGTGAAGAGGGATTGTGTGAAGTGGGACTGGGTGAAGTGGGATTGGGTGAAGTGGGTTTGGATGGTGGGTATCAGTGAAGTGGGATTGGGTGAAGTGGGAGTAGGTGAAGGAAAGTTAGCTTCAGTACTGTGATTTTTCTTTTCAGGATATTTTTACAACCTCTTGAGAAGTGTATGTAGTTTACGGGAAATTTCTTGAACTGGAGACGTTAATGAATTCTCTGGTTAAGCATTGTAGATGGAAAAGTCTCCCCTGAATAAAGTATTTTTGAGTAGCAAGAATAAAAGGGAAAAAAAAGGGCTATGGGATTAAAAAGGGTTGGATTAGACAGCAGGGAAGTTATGGAAAAAAGGTGAATTAGACAGCAGGGAAGGTATGGAAAAAAGGTGAATTAGACAGCAGCAAAGATATGGATAAAGGTGAATTAGACAGCAGCAAAGATATGGATAAAGGTGAATTAGCCAGTGGCAAAGACATGGAAAAAAGGTGAATTAGACAGCAGCGAAGACATGGAAAAAAGGTGAATTAGACAGCTGCAAAGGTATGGGAAAAAAGGTGAATTAGACAGCAACAGAGGTATGGAAAAAGGTGGATTAGTCAGCAGCAAAGGTATTGAAAAAAGGTGAATTAGCAGCAGTGATATGGAAAAGGTGAATTAGTCAGCAGGAAAGGTATGGAAAAAAGGTGAATTAGTCAGCAGCAAAAGTATGGAAAAAAGGTGATTTGGCAGGAGTGATATGGAAAGAAGGTGAATCAGACAGCAGGCAAGGTATGAAAAAGAGGTGTGTTTATCGATTGTGTCCTTCTCGTCATAATATTAACTTTGGATATTCGAAATGTCTGTAGGGTAATGAAATGGAGACGTTTTCCAAAGCCCAAAGTACCTCAGCAAACTCACTGCCATTTCCCTGTCGTAACTGTGATTATCTGTGCAGGATATACAAGGAAGGAGAGTGCAGAAGATTCCTGTGTGTTTTCCATCCTGGAAAAATAAATAACAGACAGGGAGTTGATCGTTACTGTGTTTGTGTATCATCGTCCACTGTTCTATATCCTAAAAATAATAAATAAATAAATAAAACTATCTTGATGCGATCTCGGGCCTGTCTGAGTGTGGATAGATTGGAACACAGACTTGAGTTGCCTTTCTCCTGCAGTCCACCACCATCTGCCACTTGAAGAATTGGGAGGGAGCTGAGGGACGTTTGTATAACCGGGCAGCTCCACCACCTGAGCATATCGGTGCCACCACATGAAGGCGTCCCTCTCCAGCGCGCGCGCGCGCGCGCGCGCACACACACACACACACACACACACACACACACACACACACACACACACACACACACACACACACACACACACACACACACACACACACACACACACACACACACACACACACACACACACAGAAAAAAACTGTCGTATACCACATTAGTAAGTTTCGACCCACCCCATCCTAGTGGAGTTGTCCGGCCTTAAATTGAACAAGGCGTGGAAAGAAGGCAGAATTGAAAAGCAGTAAAGCAGACAAAAGACTAAAGCCAGAGAAGCAAATGTTTCCACTGTGAGCAGGCCAACACGTCAGGGGGGAGGAAGAAGGACGAGGTTTAGGCAGAAGACAGTGAGGCAGAAGGATGAGTGATGGGAGGGGAGGTGTCAAGACGGGGGAGGGAGGGAGAGACGAGGGAGGAACCAGGGAGAAATGATGGAGGGAAGGGTGAGCGGCAGGGAGGAGAGGAAGGAAGAGATGGAGAAGAGAGATGAGGTGGGAAGAGAGTAGAGGGGAATGGAGGGAAATGTGAAAAGCAGAAAGGGGGTTGGGAGGAGGACAGATGGAGGGGAGGGGAGAGAGAAGAGGATGAAGCAGGGAGAAATGATGAAGGGAAGAATGAGAGGCAGGAAGGGGTGGGAAGAGGTAGGGTGAGAGGAAGGGCGATGAAGGGAAGGGATGAGAGGTGGGGAATGAGGAGGCGAAGCTCTCAGGAGTGAGGGGGAAAGGGAATCAAGGGGTGAGGTGAGAGGTGGAAGAGGGGAGAAGGGAGACTTGGCGATGAAACAGAAGGAGATGGAAGGGGGGTCAGGGATAAGGAACAAGAGATGAAGGAGGGGGAGTGAAGAGGGGATGTTTCAGGAATCGGGAAGGGAGGAGGGACAGACGGAAGGGGGGGAGGGGAAGCTGTCAAGAGGAGGGGAGAGAGGAGGAGACAAGGGATAGGGGAGGGAGGAGGGAGAAGGGGGAGAGGGAGAGGTACGCAGTCTGGTCGGCGCATCAAACAGATCACCCAGACAGATTACTTTCACGGGGCGCTGGTAGTTGGTCGTTGGGTGTTCTGTGCCCGGCGTCATCTGGGGAGCGATGAGTCGAAACCAGAGGATGCTAAGAGGAAAAAGTGCGACGTTTTAACACTCATATCCATGCTAATGAGAGGAAGATGCCTGCTTTGGGGAGAGCGGGAGGCGTTGTCGGGCACCCGGTGTTCGGTGGTCGGGTACCCAATTTGCCCAGCTTGAGATGTCGGGTGATGAGGGTGAACGGTGATGGACGCGGCTTTGTTTATGCTTGGTGTCGGTGTGTCGGGGTGAGGGTGTGTCGGGGGGACTGGGGAGGGGAGGGGGTGGGATGTCGGGGGTTGGGGTGAGGGAACGGGTTGAGGGGGTGTCAGGGAGTGCTATGTTAGTGTCGGTGTGTCTGGTATGTGTTGGTGTCAGGGAGTGTGTTGCTGTCTGTGTGTGTTGTATTGCACTGTGCGTCTTGCCTTGTCTTGTGTCTTATCTCCACATGCACTTCGTTCTCACAACACAGACAATCCTTCAACATAATCTTAGCAAGATCTCTGGGGCCGCCTGGTTGAAGTGGCCAAGTTCTGCAGTCCAAAGAGTTCGTCTGCGTGAACCAAGGGCCACAACAATAGGAACAATGTACACTTTTGTCTCACTGTAGCCCTCTTACACTGGCTGCTCCTCCTGTGTCATGATATTTTAATTCCTTCAGGGCGAGGACCAGACGTTTACTTTTTAGGTTAGAGGTTCTCGGGATGAAGGGGTGAAGAACATTTCCATCATATTCCATTACAGTCCATTACACTCGTGAATTTCTGCTCACCCTCTTCCTCATCCCTGGTTAAATGGATGCTTCAGTCCGGGTAGCACGCAGAGGAAAAACCAGTTGGTAGTTTGAGGCTGTGCGAGGAAACATAATCGCAAACTATTCCTCGTACCTTCCATCATTCCTCGTGCTGTGTAACAGAGCTTCGATAAACCACCTGAACTCTGAATAAGAGGTTTTCGGTAGGTTTCACCCCCTGGCTGAGACTTCTTCCAGCCAGGATTAGATATACTAGAGGGTGGGCAGAAATTTGGACATGAATTTACCTCCTCTACACTGCAATATATGTTTTTGGTTTGATTTTTCTTGGCATAGGAGTCTTTGTACTCTGCTTCCTTGTTCAACCTTAATATTGTTCTGTATGATGTATTTTTTATTTACGAAATCGTTAGCATCAGTAGCCTAGAAGACGATGTTAAGGTAAGACGGAAAATGAATCGCTAAGAAAGAGGTGCTAGGGAGTTCCATTGCCTACGAAATTACGACCCTTTCAGCTTTATTTTTTATGTATTTATTCTTTTTTTGTGGGGGGGTCATAATGCCATCTCTCTTCTCCCTACCTTACTCACTCTTTATTCCTACTCTCTCTTACATTTCTTTTCTCTAACTTTTGCTTTGCTATCCATGCCTTTGACTTAAAGAATAGCTATATTAATTTTAGCCTACCCTATTGCAGCCTCGAAAGGACCAAAAGAACTATGGTTGTTTGCTTTCCTTTGTACTTCCGTTTGCTTTCCTTTGTACTCCTGTTTGCTTTATTTTGTACTCCTGTTTGCTTTATTTTGTACTCCTCTGATAGCATCCTTTTGTGCTGTTTACCTTCCTTTGTACTTCATCATCAGTTTAAGCACCCTCTTCGTCTCAGTCCATCTCAACTCTCCTCACGTCCCACACTTTTCTTTCCCCACTCTCTTCACTCCCCACACTTTTCTCTCCCACTATCCTCACTCCCCACACTTTTCTCTCACTCTCCTCACTCCCCACACTTTTCTCTCCCACTCTTCTCACTCCCCACACTTTTCTCTCCCACTCTTCTCACTTCCCACACTTTTCTCTCCCGATCTTCTCACTCCCCACACTTTTCTCTCCCACTCTCCTCACTTTTCTCTCCATCTCCCTCTCAACCATTCCCTTCCTCACGTCTCAGTCCTGCATCTACTTCCATAAAATTTCACAGCAACTTAAAAACTCCATCGCAGCCAACTCGCTTCATATCACAGTCATAAAGTCTTTCCATAACTCCCTCCTCACCGTTGTCTCACCCTCCTGTCGCCTCACTCTCCTGTCGCCTCACCCTCCTGTCGCCTCACCCTCCTGTCGCCTCACCCTCCTGTCGCCTCACCCTCCTCTGCCTCACCCTCCTCTGCCTCACCCTTCCCAGCCTCACCTCTGCATTACACCCTTCTTCAGACCCCCTTCTCACACACTCTTTGGCTTACTCTGTCGGACGCATCCCTACCTCACACACCCTTCCTATCTCACACACCCCTTCCATACACCCGACCTCTCACCCTTCCTATCTCACACATCCCATCCATACGCCCTACCTCACACACTCCTTCCATACGCCCTGTCCTTACCATACGCCTCTCCCCACACCTTCCTAGTCTCACTCCGTCTAGCCTAGCAGGGGGTGCTGGGTGTTAGGCAGGACGCGTGAGATGCAGGGAACCAAACTTACACCAACTCCAACAAACTTACGCGCGTCAAAAAATGTTAGGGGTTTCTTTGCGTTACTTTGGAGACGCCACAACACCCGTCCAACTTCATCAGCCTTCTCCTTTCCCTCTCCCCCTCCTTTTTTGCCCCCCCCCCTGCGTCCCCCTTCTTGCGTCCCCTCCCCCTTCTTGCGCCCCCTCCCCCTTCTTGCGCCCCCTCCCCCAGCTGTACCATTCCCCAGTTCGTATCCCTCGCTCCCTTTCCTGCTCCCCTTCAGTCTCGCCCCTTGCACCCTTTCTCCGCCCCATCTTATATTGCCCTCTGCTTCCTTGCATCACGTCCCCCTCCGCTTTCTTGTACCGCCCCCTCCTCCCCAAGTACCCGTCTTTCCCCTTGTTCCAGTCTTTCCCATTGTTCCACTTTCCCCTTGTTCCAGTCTTTCCCCTTGTTCCACCCTTTTCCCTTGTTCCACACTTTTTCATCGTTCCACATTCTTTCCCCTCATTCCATCATCTCTTTCCCTGTTCCACCTTCTCTTCCATTGTACCCACTCTTTCACCTCTTGTTCCACCCCTTGCTGTCCATGTTCAGCCCTCTTTCATCTTGTACCACCCTATCCCCTTTTGCTCCCACTTTTTCCTTTCACTCCCGCCTCTCCTTGTACTCCCCACCCTTGTACCACCGCCTCCTTTTATCCCCTCTCTCTTCTTATACTGCTCCTCCTCCTTTCACTCCCCGCCGTCCCTTCCTGTCCCTCCTTTTCCCTTTCTCTTGAGTTTCTCTTCCCTTTCCCACCTTTTCCCTTCCCTTGCGATTTCCTTTTCATACTTTCCACTTCCATTTTTCCTTCTTATTTTCCTCTCTCTCGTCTTCCCCTTTCCCTTCTCCAGGTTGCTTCCTCTTCCTCCCCCTCCCTGCCTCTCCTCCCCCTCCTTCGTACGCTCCTCCCTCCTTCTTACTTTCCACTCCTTCCTTCCTACTCTCCCCATCCTTTTCTTTTTCTTCCCGCACCTCGCTCTCCAAGGTTCCGTCTTAATTTAGTGCTGTTATTATCTTCTCACTTCTTTCGCTTTTCCTCTCCCTGTTTCTGCCTCACACTTATGCCCTTCTTTATTGTCTTATTCCATGCTTCACTCGCTTACTCTTCGTCACTCATTCTTTACCACAATATTGTTTCGCTTCTATCAGCACTCATTTTTAGATGCATGAGTGAAACCCAGTAACGGTGCATCACTTTAACTCCCAGATTTTCAGATGCAAAGGGCTTCACTCAGCAAAACCCATGTGGTGCTTTACTGTAGGTTTCTAAGGATTCCCACACAAAAGGTGCTTCACTGTCTGATATTTCTGAGTTATTCCCCTCATTTCCTTTCACTCTTTCCTTCGTTCATTTCCTTTCACTCTTTCCTTCGTTCATTTCCTTTCACTCTTTCCATCGTTCATTTCCTTTCACTCTTTCCTTCGTTCATTTCCTTTCACTCTTTCCTTCGTTCATTTCCTTTCACTCTTTCCTTCGTTCATTTCCTTTCACTCTTTCCTTCTTTCATTTCCTTTCACTCTTTCCATCGTTCATTTCTTTCACTCTCTCCATCGTTCATTTCTTTCACTCTCTCCATCGTTTTTTTTTCCTTTCACTCTTTTCTTCGTTTATTTCCTTTCACTATTTCCTTCGTTCATTTTGTCCCTCATGCTGACACATTCTTTCCCTCTCTTTCGTATTGCCTCCCGCACTCATTCTTGTATTCATATTTTCCCTTCGATGATGATGATGATATTTTTCTCGTGCCTCCCACTCTGAACATAGGAAACCCGTTAGATGATGATGATGATGGCGATGGTGAGGATTTTTTTTTTTTTTCCTTGTGACAGATTTTTTCATATGCATCCTACTCTGAACACAAGACTAGGTGGCCTGTTCGCAAGGGCCCAGTAGCGCTCCCCCTCTTCGTGGTTATCGGTATTTCAGTCTAGTTCATTCCGGGAAAGCTTAATCGTTAAATTTTTCAGCTGTCCACACTTACAGGTTTTGTGTATAACCAGAATCCTTTCATAGCAAAAACTGAAAGCTACTCTGAAATGGAAATCATGATGCATTTCCTCTTATTCAGTCATTCCCCTTTTTTATATATTTATTTTAATCTTCTCTTTCGTTTATGCTTTCCTCTTCGTGTTTCTGACCACTAGCATTTTTTTTTTTTTTTTTTTTTTTTTTTTTTTTGGTGGGTGGCCGGGGTGGAGCGGGGAACTATGCTCTCTACATTTTTCTTCTGTGTTCTGATTTTAGTACCGTGAACTGTGCAGATTGAAGAATAGTTCCATGATAGAAGTGTGTAATGAGAATATGCAGTTGTAACCATTTTCTGTATAAAAATTTTCCTAAATGGGTGTAATTCTTCGTTAATTTCCTTCCTTTTTTTTTTTTTTTTATTATATGGGAGGAGATTTGAGGTCACAGTAACTACTCCCGTCAAATCTTATACCCATTTTTTTTTTTTAACTAATAGTCCTGAGTGGTGGGGGATAATAGTGATGACTTGTTTCAGATGCCTACTATCCCACTCTTCTCCCCTCTCTTCCACTCTTCTTCCTACTCTCCCACTTCTCACACTCTTCTTCCATCTCTCCCACTTCTCACACTTTTCTTCCATCTCTCCACTTCTCCCACTTTTCTTCCATCTCTCCCACTTCTCACACTCTTCTTCCTACTCCCCCACTTCCCACACTCTTCTTCCTGCTCTCCGACGTCTCCCACTCTTCTTCCTACTCTCCCACTTCTCACTTTTCTTTTTCCATCTCTCCCACTTCTCACTCTCTTCTTCCATCTCTCCCACTTCTCACACGCTTCTTCCTACTCTCCCACTGCTCACTTTTCTTCTTCCATCTCTTCCACTTCTCACACTCTTCTTTCATCTCTCCCACTTCTCACACTCTTCTTCCTACTCACTCACACACTCTTCTTCCATCTCTCCCACTTCTCACACTCTTCTTCCTACTCACTCACACACTCTTCTTCCATCTCTCCCACTTCTCACACACTTCTTCCATCTCTCCCACTTCTCCCACTTTTTTCCATCTCTCCCACTTCTGACACTCTTCTTCCTACTCTCCCACTTCCCACACTCTTCTTCCTACTCTCCCCATCCCTCTCTTTTCCTGCCACACCACACTCTCCAAGGTTTCTTCTTAATATATTGCTGTTATTTATCACCCCACTTCTTTCACACTTTTTATTTTCTCTCTCTGGCTCTCTCACATTTCCCTTTTTCACTGTCTCTTATTCCATCCCTCACTCCCACTCTTTCCCTCCACTTTCTTACGTTATTTTCCCGTCATTTTCTTTAAGATGCTTTTGGGTGGCTTAACATGTCCTTAATTAGTGTTTTGATTATATTGTTCTATTGTCTTTTTCTTCTTCTGGATCCTACCCACACCAGGTGAAGGGAAATGTGGACTAGATAATGATGATGATGATTGTGATGGGACTGTGTTGCATCTGATAGATATGATGATGGCTGTGATGATGGTGGTAGATGATGATGGTGGTGATGATTGTGGTGGTGGTGGTGGTGATAGATGAAGCTGATGGTTATGGTGGTGGTGATAGATGAAGCTGATGGTTATGGTGGTGGTGATAGATGATGCTGGTAATGTTTATGGTGGTGGTGGTATTACGGTAGATATGATGATGGTTATTGCAGTTGTGGTGGTGGTGGTAAATGGTGAGGATGGTTTTGGTAGTGGTGGTGGTTGTGGTAAATGATGAGGATGGTAGGCCCTATTGGTAGTGGTGGTGGTTGAGGATGGTTTTGGTAGTGGTGGTGGTTGTGATTAATGATTGGGATGGTTTTGGAAGTGGTGGTGATAGATGATGATGATTATAATATAGATAATGACAATAATCATGTTCGTATCTTCTTGGAAATAATAATGTTGTTTTTTGATGTTCGTAAAGATGACGAAGCCACAGATAAAATTGTTTTAATGACAGTGAGAAAATACGTAGCAGATCACCTTAAGATTACAATAAACTCCTTGTGATTATTACAGTAACTGCCACTGGCCCTCAGGAACTCTCATCCTTACTCAATTTTTCCCACTGCGTGTAACCTTGTCTTAAAATACAGTGCATCCAGCCATCGCGAAGTGAACGGAACTTATATTTGGCTCCTTTTTTTTTTCATTTTCTTTGTAAGGCAAAAGTCATGCAGGTTCAACCCATGATTTTTTTAGTTGTAATTTGTAATATGCCTTTGTGTAAAACGATGTTGGCTACGTGTTGTCTTTTCTATGTCTTGAGTGTATTCCTAATTACTTATTTTACTTCAGATTGTCTCTGCAGTGCCCTAAACTACCCAAGATGGTAACTTATATTTCTCTCCCCAGCCCTTGTTTCTGAAGTGTCCTAAATTACCGAAGAGTCATGGTAACTTATATTTCTCTCCCCAGCTCTTGTTTATGTGGTGTCCTAAATTACCCTAGCGTCATGGTAACTTATATTTCTCTCCCCAGCCCTTGTTTCTGCAGTGTCCTAAACTACCCAAGAGTCATCGTAACTTGTATTTCTCTCCCCAGCTCGTGGTCTGAGGAAGGTTGTCGCGTGCTGCACCACAACAAGACGCACACCACCTGCGAGTGCGACCACCTCACCAACTTCGCCGTGCTCATGGACATCCACGCCACGCCCCTCGACTACCCCCACCACCTCGCCCTCTCCATCATCACATACGTCGGCTGCGTCATCTCCATCGTCTGTCTCCTCCTCGCTACCATCGTCTTCCACGCCTTCAGGGGACTTAAGGTAGGTTCTTTACTCTCTTCCCCATCTTCACGTTCTTTCTCCACGACTCATCAGATTTGTTCCCATCAGCTGATAGGAAGCGAGCCGATGATATGCTTAGGTAAAACTTAATGCAGTTAAGAAAAAGGTAATCAGTCAGGGAAGAAAAACTAAAGTATTTAAAGGAAAGGGATTTTGATATGGGTAGGTTTGAGGCCCCATTTTCCATTCATTCACTGTAGCGCTACCATCAGGAGACTCTGCAATGTGTGACAAGCCAAATGGTTTCCTATTACCCTGGAAATCATGTGATACGTTGAGTGGTAACCATGTAATGAACAAAGGAACGTTTGGTAATAACTTAGATGATTCAGCCGGATGTGACACAAAAGCAGTTATATTAGTCCAGGGGTAGGTGGGGGTTTATTATATAGTGCCGCTCAGGGAACAGTGACTGGTCCCTCTCGTTCTTTAAATCCGTACCAAGCCAGTCTTGCTTCTGATGGGACAATGAAGGACTGGAAGGTGCATATATGGATGGATGGTAATAAAAAGAATAAGTAAAGAAATAGAGAATAATGGATAAGCGACTGGAATATAAATGTTCAGTTTGGACTTAATATGAAGGTGAGAGGAGGATAAAAAACAAAGGGGCGCTTAGAGGATTAAGGTGTTGTTGAGAGAGGCAACAGATTTAGTGTAGTGTGTGTGAGAGGGATTGGGTGCTCAGGGGAGTGAAGGGGAGGGAGAGGGGAGTAAGAGGTAGGGAGAGGGAAGGGGAGGAAGTAGGAAGGGGAGGTGGACTTGAGGGAATGGGGAGAGGGACAGATGTGTAAAATACAACGGAGAAAAATAATAAGTGCAAGAAGGGGAATGGACGATAAGGTAGGAGAGAGAGAGAGAGAGAGATACGAGGAGCCGGACAAACAGACAGGAGTGTAACGTAAAGGTAGGGCCTGTGAAAGGGTGTTGGCACAAGATTTAGCATGTGTTTATTTATCGCTTGTAGGGTGGAGTTAGGGCGGGCTGTTTAAGGCTTAGCAGGGATGTTGACGAGTGTTTGGACCTGTCTGGGGTGATCTGTGTGTGTGTGTGAGGGAGCTGGGATGTGGGGTGAGGAGGGAGAGGTTTTGTGTGTATGGGGTGGGGGAGTTGTGTGTGTGTGGGGTGGGGGAGTTTTGTGTGTGTGTGTGTGTGTGTGTGTGTGTGTGTGTGTGTGTGTGTGTGTGTGTGTGTGTGTGAGAGAGAGAGAGAGAGAGAGAGAGAGAGAGAGAGAGAGGGACTTACTTTCCAATTACAAAAGTTTGAGAATAGGATAAAGAGACAAATACACAGGAGAGAGAGAGAGAGAGAGAGAGAGAGAGAGAGAGAGAGCTGTTATGTCCTGGGGAGAGGGGGAGGTGTGGGAGGATATAGGTAGGGGTTGTGATGGTTCCCTGATCCTCCCCTCTCGAGTGTAAACAAGACGAGAGACACAGCACGACAGACACAAACAACCCCCCCCCCCACCTACCCATTGCATCTGGCCACACCTCCCCTCTCTCCTCTGTTCCTTCACCTCCCCTCTATCCTCTGTTCCTTCACCTCCCTTCTATCCTCTGTTCCTTCACCTCCCCCCTATCCTCTGTTCCTTCACCTCCCCTCTATCCTCTGTTCCTTCACCTCCCCTCTATCCTCTGTTCCTTCACCTCCCTTCTATCCTCTGTTCCTTCACCTCCCCCCTATCCTCTGTTCCTTCACCTCCCCTCTATCCTCTGTTCCTTCACCTCCCCTCTATCCTCTGTTCCTTCACCTCCCTTCTATCCTCTGTTCCGTCACCGCCTCTCTAACCTCTATTCCTTCACCTCCCCTCTATCCTCTGTTCCGTCACCGCCTCTCTAACCTCTATTCCTTCACCTCCCCTCTATCCTCTGTTCCGTCACCGCCTCTCTAACCTCTATTCCTTCACCTCCCCTCTATCCTCTGTTCCGTCACCTCCCCTCTGTCCTCTGCTCCTTCACCTCCCCTCTATCCTCTGTTCCTTCACCTCCCCTCTATCCTCTGTTCCTTCACCTCCCCTCTATCCTGTTCCTTTACCTCCCCTCTGTCCTCTGCTCCTTCACCTCCCCTCTATCCTCTGTTCCTTCACCTCCCCCTATCCTCTGCTCCTTCACCTCCCCTCTATCCTCTGTTCCTTCACCTCCCCTCTATCCTCTGTTCCTTCACCTCCCCTCTGTCCTGTTCCTTTACCTCCCCTCTGTCCTCTGCTCCTTCACCTCCCCTCTATCCTCTGCTCCTTCACCTCCCCTCTGTCCTGTTCCTTTACCTCCCCTCTGTCCTCTGCTCCTTCACCTCCCCTCTGTCCTCTGCTCCTTTACCTCCCCTCTATCCTCTGTTTCTTCACCTCCCCTCTGTCCTGTTCCTTCACCTCCCCTCTGTCCTGTTCCTTCACCTCCCCTCTATCCTCTGTTCCTTCACCTCCCCTCTGTCCTGTTCCTTCACCTCCCCTCTGTCCTGTTCCTTCACCTCCCCTCTGTCCTGTTCCTTCACCTCCCCTCTGTCCTCTGCTCCTTCACCTCCCCTCTGTCCTGTTCCTTCACCTCCCCTCTATCCTCTGTTCCTTCACCTCCCCTCTATCCTCTGTTCCTTCACCTCCCCTCTATCCTCTGTTCCTTCACCTCCCCTCTGTCCTGTTCCTTCACCTCCCCTCTGTCCTCTGCTCCTTTACCTCCCCTCTATCCTCTGCTCCTTCACCTCTCAACACCTTCAATATTCATGCTACCATCACATGACTGTTTTATTAAGTGAACCCCATGGTACTGGATGGTTTAATAGGAAGCATATCTGTCTCCTCTAATCGGAAAACTCAAGATATATAAGATTTCGTAATAGAAGTAAGGATGAAACTTAAGAATATTGTATTTAGTAAGCCATAAACCTGCCTCACATTACAGCTCTTTCTTGGCTATGGATCTCCCTTTGAGGAATGAAGTTATGAGGCAGTATCTGGGATGTAATACTTAGTGGCTTCTTCTACACAGAGAACAAGATAGAGGTGAAATTCCCATGTCTGCTGGGACTGAATGGAGATAGCTAACAGGGTTGACTGGAAAAAGATGGGAGAGTCCGCTTCGATATATATATTTTTGTTTACTCTTGATAGATGATAAGTTTCTTTATTCACATGTGTGTTTGTTACCACTCAGGATACCGTAATGCCAAAATGGTGTAAATGTTGAATTAAATTTTAATGGATAAAAAAGCTACTTTAATATTTTGTGCGGCCAAAGCGTCAGTAAAAAGCATGAAATTTCATATTATTTGCCGAGTGATATTTATAAACGTGATAAGTATTTGATACTACAGTTCATTACAACAGATTTATTACAGCTGAATCAAATATTGGAATGCCGGCCCTACTGTTATTCATCGTTGAACAGCAAGGGATTTCTTCTTGTGCTGTTAACCAGGCCAAAATTCCATTGTGTAACAGTACCATAGGATATTTTCTAACGCCAGATATTCTCTCCAGTTGAAGGAGACCTTTTGTAAAAGGACTGAAATAGAAACACTATGGTGAGGACTGAAATAAAAATTATCTTTAGTCATCTTTTTTAGACTGGTCATCATTATTGTTCCTTCTGAAATTGAGATTCCACAAGAATGTACTCATGTCTGAAGAACTTAAATATTTATGATCAAACACACTTAGAATTTATGTTTGTTCAAAAATCGATACTTGTAACGTAACAGTCTATTTTACCAGGTCCTAACCAGCGTCCTTGCCCACAGAGCGACCGTACAACCATCCATAAGAACCTGTGCGTGTGCCTGCTGATCGCCGAGACGGTGTTCCTGGCGGGGGTGAACCAGACAGACAAACCTGTGGTGTGTGGTGTGGTGGCGGGGCTCCTGCATTTCTTCTTCCTTGCTGCATTTGCCTGGATGTTCATGGAAGGTGAGTCACAGCTGACCTGGTATTCTCTTGATGGTTGTGACGTGATCCTATTGTCCCTTGACCTACCTGAGCTTGTACAAAGGAAAGGAAACAGCAACAGACGTCAGCTAGTACAAAGCAAAGCAAACAGCAACAGACATCAGTTACAAAGCAAGCAGCAACAGACATCAGTTACAAAGCAAACAGCAACAGACGTCAGCTAGTACAAAGCAAAGCAAACAGCAGCAGACGTCAGCTAGTACAAAGCAAAGCACACAGCAACAGACTTTATGGTTCTTTCGAGCATGTTCGTTAAACAGATGATTACGAGTGGAAGGTATGGATAGTAAAACAAGAACGCTTCCCCTATCCACCTTCAGCCGAAGCGGGGAGGAAAACAAACGCGTTTAGTTGAGTTTAGTTGGTCACATTACATATAAGGTAAATTGAAATTGCCTGAGGTTCAAATAGAGTAGGTTAGCTTACTTTTGGTTTGGTCTGGATAGATTAAATTGCCGTGTTCATTTGAGGTAGAGTAGATCAATAACACCAAAGTGTGAAGAACCAATTTTGCCAAGAAAAGTCCCTGATATTCTGTTGACTAACGCCAGACGGTTTTAGTCAATTTAGAAAAACCTCCATTAATTTTAGGGATTAATACAGGATAAACAGTTATATAGCTCATACTACATTTTCTAATATGTTAAATTAGATGGTTTTACATAGTACTTCGGACGGATTACCTTGTTGTACTGGTGAGATCAGATAGAATGGGGATTATAGATTTTGCATACTAAGAAATATTAATGTATTTCAGATCACCGGGGTAGCGTGTGATGAGACTAAGTTGGGTTCGGTTTGACTCGATTAGTTTGATGTTGATTCTGCTCCTTATAGGCTAGACTATAGGTTAAAATTGATGCCTTAGTATTTTGGGATTATATATGTTAAGGTTCCGTATGGAGTGCATTAGGTAAACTGGGAAAAAATCGCCTTTAAATCGTAGTAGACTTTTCTCTATTCGGTTAGACCATTAGATAATTTATAGTTGTATTGGTGGAATAGCAGGCTGTTTGGTGTATGTTGTATATATTTGTTATCTGAAGTAGGAAGGAATATCAAGTGTACAGTGATTGTTGTCAGTGATTCTCTCTCTCTCTCTCTCTCTCTCTCTCTCTCTCTCTCTCTCTCTCACACACACACACACACACACACACACACACACACACACACACACACACACACACACACACACACACACACACACACACACACACACACACACACACACACACACACACACACACACACACACACACACACACACACACACACACACACACACACACACACACACACACACACACACACACACACACACACACACACACACACACACACACACACACACACACACACACACACACACACACACACACACACACACACACACACACACACACACACACACACACACACACACACACACACACACACACACACACACACACACACACACACACACACACACACACACACACACACACACACACACACACACACACACACACACACACACACACACACACACACACACACACACACACACACACACACACACACACACACACACACACACACACACACACACAAAATCGGCGAATCACCTTTTCCCCTTTAAGCGTTACTGGCCACGTTACCCTGCTAGAAATGCAAAGAATTATTTTATCTCACCACGAATCAGAAAACAACAGAAATTCCTCATTCTCACCAATCCGATCCTATTCTGTATTTAACACGTTCAGCACTGGAGAGAGACGCCTTCATGTGGTGGCACTGATACATAGCCAGTCAGCTTCTCTGCCTGGTTTTGCTATGGTGAAAGGACAACCGACATCAGCTCTATATCTCACCGTACGGGGTTCCGACTGTTGCACCTCAGCATGCAAAACAGAGAAGTGGCAGATTTAGGCCAACTTAATGTGGACATAGTATAAGGGATGGACTATAGATAAATCGCAATTTAGGCCAAGTTAGAGTGAGTAGGGTATAGTGAAAGGAGTACTAACCACAACCGTATACATCCTCCTTTCAGGGTTTCATCTGTATGCGATGCTGGTGGAGGTGTTCAAGGCAGAGAAACGGATGCCAGGTTAAAATGAACAGGGTATAGTGACAGGACCATTGACGGCAACTGTACATTCTCTCCTACAGGGTTCCAGCTGTACGTGATGCTGGTTGGAGGTGTTCGAGGCAGAGAGACAGAAGCCAGGTTAAAAGAAACTGCAGAGGAGTAGAGACCAGCTTAAAATGAACAGAGTATAGTGACAGGACCATTGACCACAACTGTACCTTCACTCTTGCAGGGTTCCAGCTGTACGTGATGCTGGTGGAGGTGTTCGAGGCGGAGAAACCCCGGGCACGGTGGTACTACGCAGCCGCCTACGGGTTCCCTGCCGTGGTGGTGGCCGTGAGCGCCGTGGTGGACCCCTTCAGCTACGGCACTCACCAGGCGTGTTGGCTGCGCACCGATAACTACTTCATCTTCGCCTTCGTCGGCCCCGTCATCGCTGTCATTATCGTGAGTACACTAGTGGTTGTTTTCTTATATGTTGTCTTCTTCTCTTCGAATTTTTTGCTCGTTCTTTCGATCTACTATGGAAGGTGATATTTTTTTCTCTCACTCTCTATTTCTTCTCTCCTCGGTGTGTTATGTTTTCTTTCGACTTACTCTGAACAGTTTACACTTTAAAAGAAAAAAATTCGCCCGTTATCCCACTGCATTTGTTGCACACTCTATACCAGACGTATCGTATCAGAGAGATTCACATCTGTGGGCTGAGAAACATACCAAGCCTCTCCCATCTTAGGAATATTAACCAGCAGAGGAAACTGAAAAGAAGAGGAGGCAGCTTTTGTCCTAGACTGCATAAGAAAAAAAAAAAAACTTACAGTTGACAACGTTATGAACCTGGGACAGCATCGGTTTGTAGCACTTGGTACTTGGCCACCCTGGCATAATTACACATTTGTTGGTAGCACTGAGGTAATGAACGGAGGTGTCAAATGTTAATTGAAAGTTATGACCAAGCAAATGCGATACGTGAACGTCAAAAATTGTAGTTAGACTGCCACCTCACATGCAAAAATTGTAGTTAGACCTCCACCTCACGTGCAAAAATTATAGTTACACCTCCACCATACATGCAGAAATTGTACTTAGTCCTCCACCTCACACTTACACTGTTTCAGGTTCATGTGTGGCCAGCTGTACACTTTGCCTTTTGGTGTCTTTGGAGTTCATCGGTATCTTTTCGTCTCTTACCTAATCAGCGTTGTGTACGGCATTAGAAGTTAAGACTATTGTAATTTTTAAGAATACTACCATCTAAGTATTCACTGTGTGCTGTAAAAAGCGACGTAGAGGGGAGGGAAGGGGGACAAGAAACACTCCTTCGATTTGTAATGTTAATTTCTCACCGTTCAGCACTTTCAGGTCGTGTATTTACTGGTATAGGAGACTTCGTAACATCTCCTCATTAACGATTTATTTGGCATTATACACCGTAACCGTCTCTTGTACGCTGTTTATTTCGTTTTGATATGGACATAGCTTCCATCAATATCGTACTAAATCTTATGGGTGTAATATGTAGAATAATCAGCAGAGAGAGATTGCGACGAAGCCTCCTAAGCGACTTATAAAAACGACCCTTGTTATATGTAGTCATGTATCTTTGTGACACAGGAGGAAAGACACTGGCACAGGGTTTTCTTTATTGTCCTATACACAGAGTCCTTTATTGCCCAATACACGGGGTCTCCTTTAGTACCCTGTACATGAGGCTTCTTTTATTACCATATATAAGGGGTGTCCTTTATTACCCTGTACACAGGGTTTCCTGTATTACCCTTTACACGGGGTTTCCGAGGTTTCCTTTATTGCCCTGTACACGGGATTTCCTGTATTGCCCTTTACACTTTATTGCCCTGTACACGGGATTTCCTGTATTGCCCTTTACACAGGGATTCCGGGGTTTCCTTTATTACTCTTTACACGGGCTTTTCCGGGATTTTCTTTATTAACCTTTACACGGGGTTCCCATTATTATCCTGTACACAGGGTTTCTTTTATTACCCTGGACACGGGGTTTCCATTATTACGCTGTACACGGGTTTCCTTTATTACCCTGTACACGGGGCTTCCTTTATTACTCAGATTTCCCCCCCAGGAAGTTTACCGGTGGCAAGTAAAACGATTAAGCCTTAGTCGTAGTTGTTGTTCAGACCCCAGCCTCATCTAAACGTGAACCCAGTGGACTGCAGGCAGAAACTGTCCCATTGCGCCCCACCAGCCTCCTTTCGGTGTATAGGGAAGGAGTTTCAGGACGTCTGTATAAGATGGCAGAGGAGCCGCGGGGCAGTATCGATGCTGACACGTGAAGTATATAATTTTTAAAACGTGTTGTAGAAGTACTGAGGGAGTAAGGCCAGAACACTTAGCCAACATGATATTTCTCGCACCCTCCCCCCCAATCCTCTTCCCCAAAGCTACCTTCCTACCTACTCACCTACCTACCTACCTACTCACCTACCTACTCACCTACCTACCTACCTACTCACCTACCTTCCTACCTACCCACCTACCTACCTTCCTACAAAGCTGCCCAAGATTTGCATTGCCTCTCATTTTTTCAGCACCAGCTTAGCATTTTTCACTTTTACAGGCGTCATCCCTTAAGCCTCTTTTCCTGAACCCCGTTTTCTCTTCTTGTTCACTCGCTCTGTGTACCTCATTCTTCATTCTCTCTCTCTCTCTCTCTCTCTCTGTATATAGATAGATAAATAGATAGATCAGATATAGATAGATAGATCAGATAGATAGATAGATAGATATAACTGTGTTAGTATTTAATATTGTGATTGTTCACTCCATGAAATTCTGCCTAACCGTAAATCTGAAATAACTGGTATATAGGAGAGGATTTTACAGATGAGAGAGAGAGAGAGAGAGAGAGAGAGAGAGAGAGAGAGCAGCTTGCCTGAGTTGAGCCCACGATAAATTGCGGTTCCATTAAGACTAAAAACACGGCAAATAGACTCCGGGCCAGGCGAGGTGCTCCTTTTTTAACAGCATTTCTTAGTCCCACAGCGATTTTCACTATTTTCTGCACGGAGCGTTGGTGTGTGTTTTATTAGATGTATTAGTAGGAGGAGGAGGAGGAGTTTTAGTAGTATTAAAAAAGCAAAATTATAGCCACAAGAGGGAGAAAATGAAATAATCGAAGTTAATGTTTACAGGAGAGGCGAGAAAGATTAACAGGAAAATAAAAAGTAACAAGAAAAGAATGTAGAGGGGAAACAAGAAAAAATAGGAAAAATGTGATGAGAGAGAGAGAGAGAGAGAGAGAGGGAGGGAGGGAGAGAGAGAGCGCAGGGAGGAAGGGAGAGAAGGAAAAGAGACAGCATGGAAGAAGTAAAAAGAAAATTTGAAGTGAAAGGGGGCGGAAGAGGGAAAATCGAGGTCATAAAGGAGGGGAAAAAGGGAGACAACTTAGAGGGGAAGAGGGAGAATGGTCGTAGAAGAGGGGAAAAAGGGGGGAAATATTGTAGGGGAGGAGGAAGAGCCGAGATCACAAGAGGGGAAAGAAGGGGAAAAAACTGATGGAACATGAGCTGCCCCCTCGGTAATATGAAATAGCACATTGACTTAGAGAGAGAGAGAGAGGGCGGGAGGGAGAAGGAAAGAGAGAGAGAGAGAGAGAGAGATTGTAACGGTGGAGAAGTTGAAGAGGAAGAAGTGGATTCGAGAAGAGGAATGATAGAAATGTGGGTGAGAGTGAAGAGATAAGGGAGACTGGAGGAGAGACGGGGGGGAGACCTTGAGGTAAGAAATAGGTTTGAGGGTGAGAAGAGGTAGGAGGAGTGTGGGTAAGAGTGAAGAGGTATGGAAGAGGAGAGCAGGTGAGGGAGTGGAGGAGGTCGAGGAGGGAGCGAGGAGGGTGAGGAGAGGTAGTGAGGGAGTGGAAGGGTGAGAGGAGGTAGTGAGGGAGTGGAAGGGCGAGGAAAGGTACTTTGGGAGTGGTAGGTGGAGGAGAGTGAAGCTGAGATGAAGAGACGAGAAAGGAGTTTGGGAACAGGAAGAAAGGGAGAGTGAAATTAAGGAAGAGGAAGAAGGGAGCGGGAATAGGGGAGAGGAGGAAAGTAGAGAGATAAATGTGAGTGAGGGGAGAGGGGAGAGAAGGGGGGGTGAGGAGAGGTGATGGGGAGGGAAAGTTCGAGAATAGAGTAAAGAATGAATAGGAAGGAAAAGGTAGGGGGAGAAAGGAGGAGAGGCGGGGAGGTGAGAGGTAGGGTGAGAAGTGAAAGGGAGGAGGAAAGGATATCAGGGAAGAGACGATGGAGACAGTGGTGAAAAGGGGTTAAGTGGTTAGAGAGAGAGAGAGAGAGAGAGAGAGAGAGAGAGAGAGATTACAAACACCTTAAACTCTGGCCCACACATAAAAAGAAAAAAAAAAAATCTTCAGAAGAAAAGAATTAAAAATATTGAGATAACTGGAGTGTGTTTGGTTAGGTCAGAGGGATAACTACTACTTTCACTCTTAATTGGACAGTTAACGAAAATACTCCTCTTGGGCCGTCGTTATGAGAGAGAGAGAGAGAGAGAGAATATGGATCTACGTTGGCCCCATATTGCTTCCCTCTTCTCTCTTCACGTAATAGTACTTTTAGGGACCGGGATGGAACTTCGACTGCTGTGAGTCTTGTTTTAAGGGAATATTAGGACTCAGCTAAATAAAAGTTCACAAATCTGCCCTTTAGGGATCTGGATCGTAAAGTGAGTGTTGTCTATCGTAGTCTGGGGTAAAGTATGTTCGCTTTCCATGTCACTTCGACTATTGCGGGTTATATTCAAGGCGATAGTTAGACCTTAGAAGACTGAAAATCTGATTTAATTATTCTTGGCATAAATCTGAAGTCCATATGCATCAAACTTTATTCGCGAAAAAAAGGGCAAGACCCAAACACCTTTCATTACGATGGAAGCCCCCTCTCCTCGTATCTTTGGCAGGTGTGACGGGGCCGTGACGGGGTGCTCCCACGGCGTGACGAACACTTTTGTAAGCACGACACGTAACTCAATAGTGCGTTTACCCTAACCTGGCAAAGACCCTTAACCCCTTTCAGCTCCGTGATGGCCAGATAGAATGGAGGATCTTTTTAACTAGTAACCAAGGAGACTATTTCCTATCACAGAACTAAGGCTGAACGGTTTTAATGCATGTTGTAAGGGTAGCTTAGATCCGCCAGATGAAAACTAAGCAGGAAGGAATATAACTACTCTTTAATTTAACTCTTACGTCGAGAGGTTGTAAAGGTAGATTTAGAATGTTTCCTTCGTTTGACTTACAACAGAATCCTCTCTTGTAATTTTACCTCTATGTCAGAGGTTGTAGAGGTGAATTTTGCATGTTATTCCTCTAACACTGTCGGTACTACTCCCATTCCTGTATTTTAGCTATTTTAACTCTTATGTAAGGAGAGTGTAAAGCTGGATTTGGAATGTTTTCTGTATTTGACTTTCAACAATATCCTATCCTGTAATTTAACTCTTATGTCGACAAGTTGTAAAGACAAATTTAGTATGTCTCCCTCCTTTTCACGTTTAACAAAATCCTCTTTATAATAACCCTTCTGTCGGGAGATTATAAAGCCGGATTTCGAATATCTCCACCCTTTGACGTTGAAGAAAATCCTCTTCTGTAATGTAATCCTTAAGTCGCGAGTCTATAAAGGAGAATTTACAATATCTCACCTTTGACTTCCTTAAGCCTGTGTAATTTAACCCGTATTGCGAGAGGTTATAAAGGCGAATTTGGCATGTCATATCCCTCTCTCCCCAGTCAGTACAAATCCTCACCTCAGCTTTCGCCTCAACACCAGGGGGTCATAAAGGCGACTCTAGAATGATTTAACCCTGACATTTATTTCGACCACAAAGCCCCTGGAACATAAGGCTGACTTTTGTGTTTTATCATGGCTGGCTTGGGTGTTTTATTTTGCAGGGTTTAACTGAGTCCTTGCATATATTCGCCTGAGAAATACTGTAGTGCTTTTACTCATACCGGGCAAAGATCTCTCTCTCTCTCTCTCTCTCTCTCTCTCTCTCTCTCTCTCTCTCTCTCTCTCTCTCGAATGGTGGTCAGATGTAGGAAGATTGAAAGATTGATTTCATTAGTAACCAAGGAGATTCATTCCTAGCTCGTATCTAAGGCTTGTTATATTTCATACTACCGCGACTTTATACTCGTTTTACTCTAACTTGGCCCAGATTTTCGTTCTTTTAGAGATTATTTCGCATAGCTCATTGGCAGGAAAGGACAATGCAGTGGCTCAGCGTTCCCTCCATAGCACTTCTTCGTGACAGGCATCATATTCTGGTGATAATCTCTTGTAACAGCTATGGAATTTAAGAAGGGGAGGTGGCAATTTTAGGCCAAGTTAGAGTAAAAGGGGTATAGCAGAGAGGCCAAGAGTGTATAGGTGATAGACTATTTAATTATTACTGGCTTTTCTCAGTTGCATAAAATCGTGACACCTTGGAGACGAGTTTTTTTTTTTCTCTTTTTCACTCTTTTCTTTGCCATTTGACGATTTTTTTTAAAGAGTTTAGGGTTGACTTTTAGCTGGAGGGGATAGGTGAAGCCTTAATCAACCCCCTCCCGGAGTAGAATAAAATCGTCTGGTTGTAGCCAGGAAAAAAATAAACAAAGAGGATATCCCCTGAATTGAAAGGGGCTAAAGTGACATTTTGTGGGCGAATTTAGACTCTTCCTTAATATCCTTTACTGCCTTTACTTTTTCACGTTAGCTTTATCTCTAGTATCCTGTTTCATCCAACGCCAGACGATTTTATTCAGCTGAGCAATCATAGGAATCTGGTGTTCAGTAGTCTCAATCTATTCGTGGTCGCCAAATGATTCTGTTTTTTGGAAGTCATAGGCACTTGGGATAAATTGGTTATGCTCTTTGACAGGGTGACTCAAGGGTGATTTTCGTTTGTCGTGTGTGTGTGTGTGTGTGTGTGTGTGTGTGTATGTGTGTGTGTGTGTGTGTGTGAGAGAGAGAGAGAGAGAGGAATGTGACTGTCATTTTTGTTGTCTCGAGGTGTGTGCCTGTGTGTATACGTGTGTGTACATGTGTATATATGTGTGTGTTTGTGTGCACGCTCACGCTGCCTTTTTTGTTTGCATGGCAGTGTGTCCATGGCTGTGTGTATTTATAAGATAAGAAGATGAGTACATATGTATGTTTTTTAACGTGTGCGCGCGTGTGTACGTACTCACGCCAGAGAGAGAGAGAGAGAGAGAGAGAGAGAATATTTTAGTAATCGCTTTCTTACCCCCCTTACCTGCTCTCTCTCTCTCTCTCTCTCTGTCTCTCTCTCTCTCTCTCCATTTTATCTGCAGACTTTCTCCCTACCCTTTTCCCTTCTTATTGTCCATCCTCATCTGTCTCTCCCCCATCCTTCCTTTCCATATTCCTTCTCCTGCATTTCCTCTCCTTCCTCCTCCTCCTTCCCTATTCCTCCTACTTCCCCATCCTGCTTTCCCTTCCCCATTATCTCTCCCCCACCCCAGTACAGGAGGGAGGGAGGAGGGGGGTTGGGATGGGGGGATATACCTCGATCATCCCGGTATTTCAAGCCTCACTATGTTTTTCCTTTACTGTAATGACTATGCAAATGAGATCTCTGTCCCACCTCATCCCCTCTCTCCTCTCCTCCTCTTCTCCTCTCCTCTCCTGTCCTCTCTTCTCTTCTCTTCTCTTCCGTTCTCCTCTCCTCATCTCTTCTCTTCTCTTCTCTTCTTCTCGTCTTCTCTCCTCTCTTCTCTTCTCTTCTCGTCTTCTTTTCTCTTCTCTTCTCTTCTCTCCTGCTCTCTCTCCTCTATTCTCTTCTCTCCTCTCCTCTCCTCTCTTCTCTTCTCGTCTCTTCTCCTCTCCTCATCTCATCTCCTCCCCTCCCCTCCCCTCCCCTCCCCTTCCCTTTTCTCCATTTCTTCTCCTGTCTCTTCCCCTCCTGCTTCATCTCTCCCTTCCTTACCTTTTCCCCTCCATACCTCTTAACTTTTCTTCCCCTCTCCTCTCCTCACTTTTCTCTTCCGCTCTCCTCCCATCACTTTTCTTCCCCCCTCTCCTCTCTCCCTCTCCTCTCTTTCATCTCTTCCCCTCTCTCCTCTTTTTCATCTTTTACCCTCTTTTTTTTTTCATCTCTTCCCCTCTCCTCTCTTTCATCTCGTCCCCTCTCCTCTCTTTCGTCTCTTCCCCTCTCCTCTCTTTCGTCTCTTCCCCTCTCCTCTCTTTCGTCTCTTCCCCTCTCCTATCTTGCATCTCATCCTCTCTCCTCTCTTTCATTTTTTCCTCTTTCCTCTCTCTCATTTCGTCCACTCTCCTCTCCTCACTTTTCTTACTTTGCCTCTCTGCTCATTTTTCATCTTCTCTTCTACCTATTCCCTTTTCTTCTCCCCTCCCCCTTATCCCCGCCTTCCTGCTTGCCTATCCTTGTCTTTAACTAATAGAATAGTTTTGTTACACCCTTCCCTATACCAAACAGCCACGAAAGGACCAGTAGAGCTGTTGCTGTTTGCTTTCCTTTGTACTCCTTTGTCCTGTTCTTTTATCCTGTCCTCCTCTTCTCTCCTCAGTTCGCTCCTATCTTCTTTACTCTTCTCGCTCTCCTCACTCTTCTCTTCCCGTCAAATCTTCTGCTCCCCCTCTTCTCTTTTCTCCTTTCCTCCACCCTCTTCCCTCCTCACCTTCCCCCCCTTCTCTCCCCTCCTCTCCTTTCCCCTCCCCTCCCCTCCCCTCCCCTCCCCTCCCCTCCCCTTCCCTCCCCTCCCCTCCCCTCCCTTCTTGTTCTTCTTAATCCCCGTCTTGCGTGTTGTGGAATGGGAGGGAAGGAGGTGAAAAGTGTGTGTGTGTGTGTGTGTGTGTGTGTGTGTGTGTGTGTGTGTGTGAGAGAGAGAGAGAGAGAGAATGATGATGGTAATGATGATATTCCCACCTTCCTCCCCTTTTCATTCCATCGCCGCTTTTATTATTATTATTGTTATTCTTCTTCTTATTGTTATTGTTGTTGTTGTTTATACTTTACGTTAGAAAAAAAACTTTTCTATTGCGTATGCTGCGTGAAATTTAGGAAACTCACTGCAATAATCGAATTATTATGCATACTTCATCTTGCACCTGAGTAAATCAACACATACTAAGTAGAGCAATACAGTCTCAGTACTTTTTATTGTTCTTTTATTACTCACGTTATTTTTCGTCATCATTATTCTTGCAAATTATAGCTCAATATATGCTATCTAGTCTCTTGATGTATATCGTGAATCATTATTTACCATTATTATTTTTATTTTTCACCACCCGTCCGCCATCTTTATTCTTGCACCCCTTACTCTCGCCGCACCACGCCCAGTCTTCCTAAAACCGGACGCTGTGGTTCCAATATTTCGCGGCCGGTGTTTTAGAAGCTGATTTTTCGCCGTGCCGTAATGCGTGGCGGCGCGAAGAATGCCCGTCCGCCCGCTAATGGGCCCTTAAGGGGATAATCAGCGTATTTATATCCTGATTCACGCCATTTAATACGTGGGAGGGAGAAAATGTTGCTGGGAGAGTCATTTAAGGCCCTGTCTTCCGCCATCTTGATTATTACTCTGGTTGGCTGTTCTGATTTTTCCCGGGATGCATATTTTAATTTTTACTCTGGATGGTAAACACGAGGACAAGTTGTGGTCATTTCCATGCTATTATTGCCTTATTAATCTCACCTGGATGTGGCAATTAACTTGGGATAGTAACTTTAGGCTTGCTTTTACTAATTAGGGTATTTTGCGGTGGGAATTAGGGCGATTAATATGTGTTTGTGTTGATGTGTTTGCGCGGGATTTTTAAAAGTGTGGCTTATTGTGGCGGTATGTTGCTGTTGAAGGAGGAAGATGGGGAAGAGGAGGAGGAGGAGGAGGAATATGAGAAGGAAGCGTAGGCTGAAGAAAGAGGAGGGGAAGAAATGGGAGGAGACGTTCAGCTGATAACGAGAGAGAGAGAGAGAGAGAGAGAGAAAGAGAGGAGGGGGGGAGAGAGAGAGAGACCACAACATGAAGCAAAACAGAAACAGAGAAACCAAAAGCAAAATAGAGAGAGAGAGAGAGAGAGATCAGATTAATGAAGGATCAAATAACCGAGAAGTGAAAGAAAGGAGGAAGGAGAAAGCCAATAAAAGAGAGAGAAAGTGAGAAAGAAAGAAGACAAGGGAATAGAAGACAGAGAACCAGATCTTAATTAAAAGTGTAACGAGGAGAAGGTGTGTTGCAAGGGGGGGGAGGGAGGTAAGGGGTTGCGTGGGGAGGGGGGTGAGGTGGGGGAGTGAAGTTAGTTGTGGGGGGATGGGCGTAGAGGGTGAAGGATTTGTGGGGTGTGGGTTAGGTGGGGTGTGGGGGTGAGGTGGGTTGAGGGAGGTGTGATGGTGTGTTGGAAGAGGGGAGGGTTTGTGGGGTTTGGGTTTGTGTGGGGGAGTGAGATGAGTCGTGGTGGGTGGGCATAGGGGGTGGAGGGGTTGTGGAATGTGGGAGTGTAGTGTGGGAGGCGTGGTGATGGTGTTGGAGAGGTGATGTTTAGTGGAGAGGCGTAAGACTGTAATGTGTATGGTGAAGTGGTGGAGATTGTGGCGTTTGTAGTGGTGTAGACTGTTTGTGGTTGAGACTGTTTGTGGTAGAAACTGTTTGTGGTAGAGACTGTGTGGAGGAAACAGTATTAAAGACTTGTGGACTAGTGGAAATTGTTTATGGTGGAGGGGAAAGCTAGAAAGTCAGTAGTGGAGAAGGTGAGTGGTAGTGGAGTATGTTGGAGAGGAAAAGTGAAGATGATTGGTGTGGTGAGGAGGTGTGGAGTGATGGTGAAGGCTTTGGGGTTATATCTGGTTGGGATGAAGGAGACTGAGTTTAATGGAGAGGGAAGGTGAAGAAGGAAGATGGAGAAAATGTGGAATGGTGAAGAGGGAAAGTGGAGAAAATGCTAAGTGATGGAGAGGGAAGGTGGAGAAAAACGTGGATAAAATAGTGAATGTAATATGGTGGTGGGAAGAAAGGAGGGTGGTATATTAAGGTGTAGTAGATGGTGATATGGTGGTGGGGGTGGAGAGGAAAAGTATATAAGATGGAAAAAAGGAGGAGGATGTGGAAGGAAGAAGACCTGAAGAAAAAATTAAGAAGGAAATGCAGAGAGTATGGGAGAAAAAAAAAACGAAGATATGAAGAAAAAAGAATGGGGATCTCAGACAAAAAAGGAAGAATGGGTTTAAATGACGCCTCAGATAGGGAAGGACGTGAAAACTGAAGAAAATTAGAGCGAATGAAGAAAGGAAGAAGAGAAGTGAAGAAGGTGAAGGAGGCTGTCATAACAACTCCAGTGAAGCGAAAGTACAGTAAACAAGAGAATCACCCAGCAAAGATTGGCCGATAATTGGGCTAGTCTACCCTCTTCACTTCTCAATTTCTATTTTTTCCCATTTTCAGATTTCTTCCTAATTTTCTCCCCTTGCACCTTTTCTCTTCGTTTCCTCCGTACGTTAAATTCTTAAATATTTTCCTCTTTTCTTCCTAAGTTTCCTTATTCCATTCCTTCCTCCTTCCCCATTCTTTCATTCAGGTATTTTACTTCCAATATCCTTTCTCCCATCTTTTTGCTCCCGCCTTCCATTTTTTATTGTTCCTTACATTCATACTGTTTTAATGCCTCGGTTATTGCATTTTCCTTATCTTCCATATCTTTTTACGTTTTTATTTCCATTTTCTCATTTCCAACCCTCTCTTCCTCTACCCCTCGCTCCTTTTTTTTTTCCCCTTCATTTCTTCATACTCCTGTTATCTCATCCATTCCTCTTTCTCAGTTTTCCCTCTTCCTGCTGTTTTACCCTCTTTCATTTTTCTCACCTTTTTTTCTTTCTCGTTTTATGGGTTATTTCTCACACGATCTCGCTTTACGATCCGCGTATCGATCCATCGCGTCTTTATCTTCTCTTTATCTTCTCCTCCTGCTCCTCCTCCGCTTCTCTCTCCATCCCTTCTCCTTGTTTCTCTCCTCTCCTCCTTTTCGTTTTCTCACCTCCCCTCCTACTCCTTTTTTTCCAGCCCTCTCTCTCCCCACTCCTCCCCCCTTCCCTTTCTCTCTGCTTCCTTCCTCTTCACATCGCTTCTCTTCTCCCTGTTTCTCTCCTTTCCTCCTCTCCTCTCCTTTTCTCGTCTCCTCTCCTTTTCCTTTCTTTCCTTTCCTTTTCTCTTTTTCTTCTCTTCCCCTCGTCCTTCTCTTCTTCCTTCTCACTCCTCCCCTCCCCTCCTCTCCCTTCTCCTCCTTTCTTTTCTCCTCCCTTCCTCTCCCTTCTCCTCCTTTCTTTTCTCCTCCCTTCCTCTTCATCTCTCCTCTCTCCTTCGACTTGTTTCTCTCCCCTCATCCGTCTGTTTCTCACTTCTTCCTTACCTCTCTCTTTCCTCTCTTCACCATCCCCTCTTCCTCGTTCATCCCTTTAGCTTTCCCTCGCTTCCCTTTTCTCTCTTCGTATCATACCTTCCTGTCTCTCCTCCTTCTCTCTCCATTCTCATTCCTTTCTCTCCTTTCTTTTCCCCCTTTCATCTCCTCCCTATCCCTTCAGTATTCTCCCTTTCTCCGTATGCTCTTTCCCCGCCCAGTCCTTTCCCTCTCCCCTCTCTCCCTTCTTTCCTTCTCCCCTCTTTCCTTCTCCCCTCTTTCCCTTCTCCCCTCTTTCCCTTCTTTCCTTCTCCCCTCTTTCCCTTCTTTCCTTCTCCCTTCTCTCCCTCCTGTCTCTCCCCTCTCCCTCCTTTCTCCCCTCTCTCCCTCCTTTCTTTCTCTTCTTTCTCCCTTCTCTCCCTCCTTTCTCCCTTCTCTCCCTCCTTTCTTTCTCCACTCTCTCCCACCTTTCTTTCTCCCCTCTCTCCCTCCTTTCTCTCTCCTCTCTCCCTCCTTTCTCTCTCCTCTCTCCCTCCTTTCTTTCTTCCCCTCTCTCCTTTCTTTCTCCCCTTTCTCCCTCCTTTCTTTCTCCCCTTTCTCCCTCCTTTCTTTCATCCCTCTGTCCCTCCTTTCTTTCTCCCTTTTCTCCCTCCTTTCTTTCTCCCTTTTCTCCCTCCTTTCTTTCTCCCCTCTCTCCCTTCTTTCTCCCCTCTCTTCCCACTCCCCCTCCCACATCACCTGTTTCCTCTTGCCCTCATGCATGTTCCTCCCCCATCTCTTCCTCTCCTCTCCCTTTTCTGCTCCCCCTCTTCTTTCTTTCTCCCTCCCACTTCTCTCCCTTTCCTCCCTCCTCTTCTCTCCCTTTCCTCTCTCCGAAATCTCTTTCCCTCTCCTCCCCCAAATTTCTCTCCTTTCCTCTCTCCAATTCTCTCTCCTCCCTTCGGCTTCAGCCCTCCCCCTCATTTCTCTCTTTTTCTCCCTCCCACGTCACTCCCTGTCTCCTCCCTCCTCTCTCCTCCCATCCATTTCTCTCCCTCTGCCTCTCTCCATCTCCATAATTGACACAGCCTCGCCAACGTCTGTCCTGGAGCGATCAAGTCTGTGTTTTGTTGTCATGTTTTGATCTTTCTGGGACGCTGTGTTTTTTGACGTGTTTTGAAATGTCTGTGTATTTTTATATATATTTTTGTGGTGTCATGTGGTAGTAGTGGTGGTGGTGGTGGTGTGGTGGTGGTTGGTGGTTGTAGCTGGGGTATTTCATACTTAATTTTCACTCACACTCACTTTCATTATCACAGTTTTCTTTCTCGACTCTCACCTCCCTCTTTCTTACCTCTTCTCTCACTCATGGTATATTCCCTCCCTCTCACATTTCCCTCTCCCCTCCCCTCCCCTCCCCGCCCTCTTCATTTCCATACATCATACTGCTCCCTGCCATATTTCTCCCATCTTTTTCCCATCATCTATATCTACCCCCCTCAATATCGCCCCATTCTCTTCAATTTTCCATCATCCTTACTCTTAGTTCACCCCTCTCTCTCTCTCTCTCTCTCTCTCTCTCTCTCTCTCTCTCTCTCTCTCTCTCTCTCTCTCTCTCTCTAGCTATCTTCACAGTTATCACATCATCATCATCATCATTCGTCATCCTTCCCTTTCACTGTCATTATCATCACCTATTACCCATCATCACCACCTCCCTATCATCACCCTCACCTCCCTATCATCATCACCCCATTTCCCTATCACCCCTGTCATCACCCTCACCTTCCCGTCATCACCATCACCCCCTATCATCACCATCACCCCTTATCATCATCCTCACTCCCTATCATCACCATCACCCCTTATCATCACCCCACCTCCCTGTCATCACCATCACCCCCTATCATCACCATCACCCCGTATCATCACCCCATCTCCTTATCATCACCATCACTCCCATCATCACCATCATCCCCCTGTCATCACCATCACCCCCTATCATCATCCCGTCTCCCTATCATCCCGTCTCCCTATCATCATCCCGTCTCCCTATCATCACCATCACCCCCATCATCACCATCACCCCCCTGTCATCACCTTCACCCCCTATCATCACCATCACCCTCTATCATCACCATCATCATCTCCCGAGCGACAGACATCCCCTCGTATATCATTTGCATTGTTCATTTCCATACTGCAGCAGGGGGGAGGGGGGGGCAGAGGTAGAGAGGGAGGGAAGGAGAAAGGGAGTGGAGGAGAGGAGAGAAAGGAGAGGAGGAAAGGTAAAAGGAGGAAAGAAGGGGAGATGGAAAGGGAGTAGGAAGGAGAAAAGGAAGAATGGAAGGGAGGGAAGAAGGGAAGAAGGGACTGAGAGAGAGAGAGAGAGAGAGAGAGAGAGAGGGGCAGTAAGATTAATGGTAGGGAGGAAGGAAAGGGAGACTTGACAAAGGTATATGGAGAGAGAGAGAGAGAGAGAGAGAAAGAGAGAGGCAGGAGGGATGTAGGTATCAGATGGGGTGAGGATGCAGAGTGTTGTGAGTAGCTATGATTATGCATTACCCACCTGAGATTCTCTCTCTCTCTCTCTCTCTCTCTCTCTCTCTCTCTCTCTCTCTCTCTCTCTCCTGCATGCATCTTTTCCTTCTTTCCTACATACTTCCTTTCTCTCCCTCAACCCCCTCTCCCTCCAGTTTACCTTCCTCTACATCTCCCTCCCAACCTCCCTCCCTCCCTCCTTCCTTCCTGCCTGCCTGCCTGCCTGCCTTCCTTCCTTCCTTCCTTCCTTCCTTCCTTCCTTCCTTCCTTCCTTCCTTCCTTCCTTCCTACCTTCCTTCCTTCCTGTTTCCACTCCTCCTTCATCCTTTCTTTCCTATTCCTTCTCCATCTCCCTTCCTCCATCTCCCCCCCTCCCTTCCTTCATCTCTTCCCCCCTCCCTTCCTCCATCTCTCCCTTCCTTCCTTCCTCCATCTCTCCCTTCCTTCCTTCCTCCATCTCATTCTCCCCCCTTTCCTCCCTCTCTCCATCCCTCCCTAATCTACCTACCTACCTTCCATTACTCCTAAACCACCTCCTACCTCCTTGTTATGAATGCTTGGCACCTGCTTCCCTTCCTACCTACCAGTCTGCCTACCTTTCTGCCTACCTCCCTTTCTACCTACCAACCTACCTATCTTTCTGCCTACCTCCCTTCCTACCCACCAACTTGCCTATCTTTGTGCCTACCTGCTTTCCTATCTTTGTGCCTACCTCCTTTCCTACCTACCAGCCTGCCTACCTCCGTTCCTACCTATCAACCTGCCTATCTTTCTGCCTACCTCACAGCCTCCCTCCCTTCCTGCTCATCTCTCTTCCTTCCTTCCCTCTTTCCCATTGTACCTACCTACTTACCTTCCTACTTACCTAGATACCTACCAACCAGCCTGCCTACTTACCTAACTACCAATTTATTTTACTTTCTTCCTGTCTGCCTTCCTGCTAACCTATCTCCCTTCCATTACGTTCTGTCTGCATCTACCCTACCCCTCTCCCCTCTCTCTCTCTCTCTCTCTCTCTCTCTCTCTCTCTCTCTCTCTCTCTCTCTCTCATCGAAATCACGGCAAATTGAAATGGGAAGACGCCAATCAGCTCAGCACACAACTCCAGATGACACCCTTAGGCAGCCTTCCTATGTCGGTGGCTTTGAAGATTATTACTCTAGTTACCCCTCTCAGGTTTTCTCGTTTTCTGTCTTGTATTTTCTCTGCGTTTGAGAGAGAAAGGGGGAGAAACTGAGAGAGAGAGAGAGAGCGCATTTCCATTGCTTCTTGCCCTCTTTTCCTCGCTGTTTTCGTTTTCCATCGTCTGTGTCACTATTCCCCTTTTTCTGTCCTTTCTTCTCTTCCTTCCTTCCTTCCTCCCCTACTTTCATTCCATCTCTCCCTCCCGCCCTCAATTTCCTCTCCCTTCCTTTATTTCCTCCCTCACCCCGTCCTCCGCATCTTAAATCATCCATTCTCTCCCTTCTCTTCCTTCCCTCCATCCCTTCCTTCCCTCTCTCTCTCTCTCTCTCTCTCTCTCTCTCTCTCTCTCTCTCTCTCTCTCTCTCTCTCTCTCCTGCTTTTCATCCCTCCTTTCGTTAACTCCCCTGTTCCCTCCCTCGATATCCTCCTTTCCTCCCCTCATTTCCTCCATTCCTCCCCTCATTTCCTTCCCTCAGTTCTCAGTTATTCTCCCTTCATTTAACAACTCCACTCCCTCCTAGCCATGCTCCCTCCATCCCTTAGCTACAGCAATTCCATCTCTCCTTTCATCTCTGTTTCCTCCCTCACTCCTTTCATTTTCCTCCTCCTCCTCCTTCCCTACTCTCATTTCCTTGCTTTCACTAAATTCCTCTATCCTTTCCACTCCCCCCTCTCTCACTGCTCACCTCCATTCCCTCCTTGTTTCAACTTTCCCTCCCAGGATTTTCTTCCAGTCTCGGCTTTTCTACCTTCATTCTTCCTTCTTTGGCCTTCCTTCACCCGTTCCTTCCTTCTTTTACCCACTTCCATTCCATCTTTCCCTCTCATGCAATTATTTCTTTCCACCTTCCATCCACGGTGTCCCTCCTTCAACTTCCCTCCTCCTCTTCCCTCAGTCTTTCCTTCACTTCCCTCCATCACCTTCACACCCCTTCCTGAAGAGTAATGTCACAGGGGAGTTAGGAGGAGGGAGGGACAGAGAAGGTACAGACAGTGAAACGGAAGACAGTGAGCAGTGGTAAGATGATGGTCTGGGTAGGTAAGGGTAGGTTAATTACAGGGGCGGGAGGCAGGAGGATAAGGACAGATACAGTGCTCAGACGGTGAAACAGAAGGTAGATGTAGATTTTGGCTTAGGGCAGATATAATGCACAGATGGTGAAGCTGAAGGTAGTTGTAGTAGAGACGTGGTGTTGATTTAGGTAAGTGTTACGGACGGGCACTGGTTTGTGAGCGTCCACCCATCAAACTCATTGGCCGTCAAGGAACTAACAACAGATCCCACTGGCACTCTGGGAACTACCAAACAAAAGGCAAGTACAATACCACCTAAGCCACTGAGAAGCCATGGTGAACGGTGATGTCTCTCCTTCCCGATCCCCTTACTGTTTACTTGCTGTTCCATTCACCCCGAGTATTGTACAGAGCCCCGCAATCTCGGTCCAGAGAAAACACACACACACACACACACACACACACACACACACACTGTGTGTGTGTGTGTGTGTGTGTGTGTGTGTGTGTGTGCGCGCGCGCGCCCCTTTGTCTCATGGTGCTTGGGTTTTTATCAGATTCGTTTGGGTTCGAGAGTGACGGTCTGTTTGGCAACACTTTATATGGTGTATCGGTATTTGCTCCAGTCCATTATCTCCTTCACTACGCTGGCTTCTTTCCTAGGTATATTCTTTTCTGGGTATATTCTTTTCTAGGAATATTCTTTTCTAGGAATATTCTTTTCTGGGTATATTCATTTCTAGGTATATTCATTTCTAGGTATATTCTTTTATAGGTGTATTTTTTTCTAGGTATATTCTTTTCTAGATATATTCGTTTTTCGGTATATTCTTTTCTAGGTATATTCTTTTTTAAGTTTATTCTTTTTGGTATATTCTTTTCTGGGTATAGTCTTTCTAGTTATATTATTTTCTAGGTACATTATTTCTACCATTGACCAATTTATTTTTACCTCTTGAGAGACACTTCCACCTAACGTTAATATAAATAATTTCCTTTAAAGTCTTCAGTACAATGAGGAATCAGTTTACTATATTTTATTTTAAAGTCTCCCTTGAGTGACGTGAAATAATTGTAGAAGTGAAATCTTTAACTGGGATTCAGAAAACAGAAAATCAAGTCTTTAGCAAATTAACACACACACACACACACACACACACACACACACACACACACACACACACACACACACACACACAGTACCCGAATTGTGAGGTAAAAGAAAAATCGCCAAATGTAAGAAGGTTCAAAGATATTATTGGGGAAAAAAGTACGAATATTATGGCCTGACAGCGGAAAATTTGCTAAGATTAAGAGCAAATTTATAGATATTTTTGTGCGTCCCGGAAGAAGCTTTTTAGAGGAATTAAGAACAATTGAACAGAAAATTAGATCCATTTAGCTGCCAGTCTTGTCAGTGAATAAAATCGTCTGTTGTAACCTGAATAAAATCGTCTGTTACCTGAATAAAATCGTCTGTTACCTGAATAAAATCGTCTGTTACCTGAATAAAAATCGCCTGTTATTACTTGAATAAAATCATCTATTACCTGAATAATATCGTCTGTTACCTGAATGAAATCGTGTGTTACCTGAATAAAATCTTCTGCTGTTACCTGAATAAAATATTTGTCAACCTCTGTTGACAACTAGGGCCCGTTTTCTCAGATGTTAAGGAAGCACCCTAACACCTTTTCTTAAGCAATTTATTTTGCATATCAACCCTTGCTGACTTTATCAGTGTTATATCTCTTATTTTGCTTATGACACCATACTGTCATCTTCAGTGTTATATAAATCCTTCCTTTATCCCCATACTCTGCATAAGTAACGTACAAAAGTATATTGACCAGCCATATCCAAGCTCCCTAACACCTTTTCCTAAGCGATTTATTTTGCTTCTTACACCGTACTGTCCTCTTCTGGTATATAAATCCTTCCATTCTTGCCATACTCTGCATAAATAACGTATAAAAGTATATGAACCAGCTGTACCCAAGAAGAAATCTGTAAGGAAGAGGTGTTAGGGAGCATTCTTACCCGCCGAAAATATGGGCTGCGGATTTCTCTCAAGTGATGTGCAAAGAATCAATAGAAGAGGAGGATTCTTACGTAGGAATAAGAGCCAGGATGGTGGTTATGGTGACAGTGATGATGATGACGACGACGACGATGATGACGACGACGACGATGATGATGATGATGATGATGGTGGTGGTGGTGATTTATGGTGGTGATGATGATAAAGGATCGTCTGTGTTAGCTTGAATCAGAATACCCAAGCATACCAACAGCAGCGAAAGAGTTAAGAAAAGCGACTGAAAATGAGATGCATGGTATCAGGTGGTGTGGTGTGGTGCAGTGTGGTAGAAGGACCCACCACACCACACCACCACACAGCAGGGCCTTGTCTGCCATGGCCATTTGGTATGCGGCGCCTCACTTACCCTGTGTGCTGGGCGTTGGGTCTCCTCCCTCCCTCTGTCAGCCCCTTGTCACCCCACGGACACCGACGCCATCTTGGTTCGAAGGACTTGCTTGCTCAGGCTGGTGATGCATGTGAAAGACTTAAATAAAGGCTTTACATTAATAATAATTTAAATGTTAACTTTTCTAAGCTGGTTTGTTCATGCACCCCAGCACGAGAGAACTGAACGTGCTCATGTAACAAAGTGAAGATCATAGGAACATGTACATGCCCATCAGTATATCAGGGTCACTAAAACACCCTGAACAGCCATAACACATTTTCAAAGGACAGGGATTGCCATGAGCTGGAAGAAGGAAAAATGTTGCGTCTGGCGGTAGGTGAAGTAAATTGCATAAACAAGCTTGTGGTGCAGTTTCAAGGGCTGTCTTCACCTCGCTTTTGGAATTGGACTCAAAGGAGACACTTGACTTACCGTGAAGTTACTTTCCTGAAACTCGACCTTTTGCACTTTCTCCCTGTACCCCTTCCCCACCCCCTCCCTGTCGCTTTTGCACCCCCCCCCCCCAAAAAAAAAATGCTACCCCCTGCCCCCATCTCCTTGTTTCCCCTGTCGCTGGTCTGTGCTTGGGTAGGAATCCATAAAATTCACAAGTCCGTCTTGGATCTTTTTTCTCCTGTCTCCTCTGACCCCACACATGGAGAGGTGAATTAAGGAGGGAAAAGTTTCAGCGTTGATCTGAGGTTAATGTCCCCATGCTGAGGTGTACAGTGTGTGTGTGTGTGTGTGTGTGTGTGTGTGTGTGTGTGTGTGTGTGTGTGTGTGTGTGTGTGTGTGTGTGTGTGTGTGTGTGTGTGTGTGTGTGTGTGTGTGTGTGTGTGTGTGTGTGTGTGTGTGTGTGTGTGTGTGTGTGTTCCCTAGGTAAACATAGGGTGGGTTACACGATGGATATTTATAGACTCTGAAATTTCTGTTTGGCACTGATAGACTTGGTGGTAGGTGGGAGGCGTTTGTAGTGCTACCTTCAAGCGACTTTACACTGAGTGACAAGCCAAATGGTTTCTTGTAGGTCATGAAACCATTTGGTACGTTCAGTGGCAATCATATAATCAACAAATGGATGTCTGGTAATGTAATTGGTTAAGACGCTCCAGTAAGATGGGGCCAATAAGGATTTTAAGTCCAAGGAGGTAGCAACTGGTGACTCACCTTAAAGTACAGATGAAATGTAACCAGAACAACAGATCATAATAAACAAGATCCCACAGCAAAACAGTCTATTAGCAAACACGACTTCCATTAACAGGATCCGTAAACAGTGTCTCGGTAAACAGGATCCGTCAACAATACTCGTATCATAGAGCAAGTTAGGTATAAAAAATAATGTCAGTAAAGTGGGTATCAGTAAACAGGATTTCTGTCTTAATAAACAGGGTATCAGTAAACATTACCTCGATTAAGTGGGTGTTAGTAAAGTGGACATCAATAACAACTGAGTATCACTAAATAGGGTGTAGGATCTCATTAGTATCAGTGAACAGACGTCAATAAAGAGGCTTCATATAAAAATGATATCAGTAAACAGGATCTCAAATTGGATCTCATTAAAGAGGATCCCAATAAACAGGATTTCAGTAAACGTGATCTCAGGTGGATCCCAATAAATAGGGTCGAGAATCTTCATAAACAGAATTCTCGCAGCAAACAAGATCCTCACAGCTCAAACTTTAGACGTAAGGAGAGAGGGAAGGAGGCAGGCAGAGAAGGAGAGAAGAGGGAGAAAGTGAAGGAAGAGAGAGAGGGGAAGGGGTTTGAGATGAGAGGAAGAGAGAAGAGGAGGAGGCTGGGAGAGAGAGAGAGTGAGAGAGAGTCAACCTTAATGAAGCTGTCAGGAGTGGTGTGGGTCCCGGCAAGCGTCTCAATTAGCACTACAGAATGTCACCCACTCCCTTTGCTACCACCACGCCACTTCCTTTAACTGTAGCACCTTTTTCTTAGCGATTTATTTGTCGTACTACACATTAATTTTCTTTTTTGTGTTATTTACTGTGTTCTGACGACTGAATAATTTGATAAGGCATACATGAAAATCTTAGTGTGCCATGTCTAGAAATAAGTCGGTAAGAAAAAGGTGCTAGGGATCGTCCTTAGCCGACTTGAATACGGATCCTAGGCTTCATTAACCCTTTCAGTACGATGCTGTGTGATTTAGTGTTTTCTTTGCTACTATTAGATGATTTTTATTCAATTTAGGGATGCCATTTTGTGAACGGTTTGGAAATTATCGCTAAAACTATTACAGTATATCCTTTGATGGCGTCTTTTAGTTCATTCTTACCACCATCGGCCAATTTTATTCAAGGTGACAAAGCCTCTCATGGTGCCGCCTCCAATCCTATCCTATTCAGACTCACCCAGCCACTCCCCCACCCACTCACCCCCTGTCCACCCCTTTCACTTCTTCCCCTCCCCCCACTTACTATTCCCTTCTCTCTCTCCCTCCATACTCCAGCACATCCCCATCCACTCAACATTTTTCATTCTTTCTTGACTTGTCCAAACCCCCACCCAGTCACCCGCTATCCATCCCCACCCCTATCCCCAGTCCCTTTCACTTTCGTCCCCACCCATCCTTTCTCATTCTCACCTCACCCATTCACATCCTCATCCATTCCTCCCCCCTCCCCACACACAGCTACTCTCATACATACCCCGTCACGGTATTATTGTATAATTACTCCCGTACGGCACCGGACACATTTTCTTCCATTATCTTACTTTGAATATGATACTTAGCAACGCAGAGTGTGTCCTACCCGTCGCAAATTTCATTTTACTAGTTTAATTAACCACTAACTAATGTACCTGACAGAGGCGGGCGGACATGTTGACGAAGTGGAGGCTAGGATATTATGTGTGTTCGTGCGTGCGTTAGCAAGGGTAGGGTGTGTGTTAGTACGTGCGTTACCGCTGCGTGGGTGGAACTGCGCATGTAAGTCGGCTTCAACCAATCACATTCAATAGACAATAGCCAATCAAGTGCATCCTTTTCATTTCCCCTCGAATTTCAAATTTTGAAACTTCGTCAGTCCCCTGAACTAAGTCATTGCGCTCTGGCGGTCTGTAATTGGTGCGAGATAAATTACATGAAAGCTTTCGCTACGTTTTATGAAAACGAAGATAGTGCCATATCGTTCTTGAAAGACCATGGAGTAATTAGATCTACAGTTCCAAAGTGCCCAGAACATAATACAGAAAAAGACAAGATCTGGCGGTGCAGGCATACTTTATTTGAATAAGACCAAGAAAAGACGCAAGAAACGGACGACTCTCGCCCTGGACCATCGTATCTCAAGGTAAGCACTCCCCTAGGATAGGTTAGGTTAGGTTAGATTGTCAGGGGGGTCTGGGGGGCGGAGCCCCCCAGTTAGGAAACGGCCAGGCTAGGGGGTCTGGGGGACGGAGCCCCCCAGTTAGGAAACACGGCCAGGCTGGGGGGTCTGGGGGGCGGAGCCCCTCAGTTAGGAAACACAAGTTCGATAAGAAGCTTAAAATTATATTTTTCTGTGGTTTTTGATGCGATTTGAGTTGTTTTTTACTTCACTTTTTTGGGAAAATGCTTGATTTCACCTACTTGTCCAAAGTTCATGATTGGAAAAGAGGGGAAATGAGGCATTTCCGACGAAAATGAAGGTCAGAAACATTCGATATCGCATCAAAAACTGCCAGAAAAATATATTGCACTACCTAGGGGGTGTATTGTCCACTTGTAAAAATTTACCGGTTTAAGTATGGTTAGGTTAGGTTTATTTCAGCAAGGTTAGGCTTTTGCATGGAATTTTCATTTTCCCAGTATTTTCAGTGTAATTCATTTGAATTTGACCTTCATTTCTGTCGGAAATCACTCGTTTTTGCGTAATCCAACCTGCCAGAACCTCCTGTTCAACAGTGAAACATTGGGGGTGGGGGGGGTGTAACTCAAAAACGAGTGATTTCCGACAGAAATGAAGGTCAAATTCAAATGAATTACACTGAAAATACTAGGAAAATGAAAATTCCATGCAAAAATGGCGTGCGGGAGTAAAAGTAAAAATTTACCCAGTCACTAACCCATCCCTTCCCAAACTGTACTCACCTCATCCTCCGTCCACCCCTCACCCACCCACATTCATCTCCACCCTCATTCGTATTACTCAGCCTTTCTTGCCCATGCTATACTTACTCTCCCATCTTGTCCCGGAAATAGGCATCCCACTACCTCCCCATTCTCTCAATCCATGTACATCCCTCTCTCCCACTCCCCCATTCCCACTTCCTTACATGACCACTCACATTTCCTTTCACAGACCTAACCCTCCCGCTCACTCATTCCCAGATATAATCACACTCACTCTTACTCTCATCCTCAGTTCCATACATACTCATTCACCTATCCATTTCCAGACCTAATTATCCCATCCTTCTACCAGCCACACCCATCCAATTAGTTTCATCCATTCATCCCATATCCAGTCCCACCCCTCTAGCTTAATCAGTGCCCACACATAATCCTCCCATCCCAAGCTAGACAGAGCCATCCAACCTCCTCTCTACCCAGTCCTCCTTTATCCACCCTTACCCACTGACCCCCTTATCCGCCCCTACCCATTCACCCCCTTATTCACCCCTACCCACTCACCTCCTCATTCACCCCACCTCCTTACCCCCTTATCCCCCCATCTCTGCCGAGGTTAATAATCCCCGCTAAAGGCCGCCAATAACCGGTGGCCGTAACTAATAATTGTGGGCTCCAGGGAGCTCCCGCTGCTTACTGGGGACGCTACTGTACCACACGCAGACAGACCCCTTACCTTCACCTCCATCTCCCCGACACCCACTCCCTACCCCCCCCCTACCCTCAGCCTGACAGCCCTTACCCTAACCCTCCTTACCCTCACCCTCCTTACCCTCTCTCTCATTACCCTCACTTCCCCACTCTCCTTCCCCTCACTTCCATCCCCATGCGTTCACCCTTACGTGTACTCGTACACGGGCGCACTTTAAAAATGTTCACTCACCATTCACACAGCAGGACTCCTCATTCCCACGTACACGCACATACTCTCACGCACATGCACACGTAGGTCTCATTCACCAAGCGAGTATATACGAGTAGCAGCAGGCCCTCTGTCCCTTCACCGTCCTCCTACACACAACGCACACCCATATACACACACAGAAGCGCTCTCTCCCCCCACCCCTCACACGCACACTCAAACCCGCTATTCTCCCTCCTCCCATACGGAACCCCCCATTGCTCAGCCATCCCCTACCCACCCCCATAGAATTGCCCCATCTCATAATCTCATAAGGTGTGTCTTCAGGGTTATGAAGTCGTCCCCTTCGCTTCCCCTGATGTGTGGGGCGGCTGTTGCGGTGGTGGTGGTGGTCTGGCCTGTCTTGTCTGTGGGTACAGGTGCAGTCAGGGTGCTCTTGATGGACACGAATTGCTGCTGTTACTGATTATTGGTGATCATGGTACGGATCGGAGGTTATTTTGGCATGGATTGTAGGATGGTGATGTGGACCCAATCTCATCAGGACGTGAAGTTGGTGGACTGCAGAGTGACGTTGCTTTCTTCCTGCAGTCCACCATCCTCCTTTCAGCGATAAGGAGGAAGTTGTGGACCTTTGTACAACCGGGATTTGAACCGTTTGTTTATCGGTGAACTGTGGCACTCATTGCAGTGAATATCTTGTGTTGATGTGATAATGGTTTTGGTATTGATATTTAATAAGACTGTAATTACATTCTGGCGTTCTTTGAGGCTGATTTTTTTACTGATTGTGGGTAATTTTTGGTACTGATTCTACCAACACCAGCACCATTTCAACTTCATCCAACTGTATACTAGCACCACTACAACCTTCACTTTCATCGCTGCCATCACTGTCATCGTCCTATCTCCCAGCTGCAACATCATCTTAACCCCAAACCACCCACATCATCATCCCCACTCAAAATCCCCACCACCAGTACCACAACCACTATTTCCAACCCTTATCCCCCCTCCCCTAGCCATCTCAGCCCCCAAACCTCCTCCACCACCACCACCACCACCACCACCACCACCACCACCATCCTTACCTTTACATTCACCCCCAACATCTCACCCCTCACTACCCTCACCCTCACCGCCCCCAACATATCCCCAGAACAACCTCCAACATCTCACCCCTTACTACCCCACCATCACCGCCCCAACATATCCTCAGAACAACCCCCACCTTCTCCCCCACCCACCTAACCCAGTAATCCTTTCTTCACAAGTTTCCCAAGCGTATATCTGCTCCCGGTAATCCCCACACGCCCATAATTCCTCTGTGTTGCGGCCTCCAACTATCGGGGGATTTATCGTCTGGGGGACATGAGAGAGAGAGAGAGAGAGAGAGAGAGAGAGAGGCTGGAACGATGGTTGATATGGAGGATTGAAAAATGGAAAAAAAGGAGAATCAGCAAAGGATGTGTGTGTGTGTGTGTGTGTGTGTGTGTGTGTGTGTGTGTGAGAGAGAGAGAGAGAGAGAGAGAGAGGCTGGAACGATGGTTGATATGGAGGATTGAAAAATGGAAAAAAAGGAGAATCAGCAAAGGATGTGTGTGTGTGTGTGTGTGTGTGTGTGTGTGTGTGTGTGTGTGTGTGAGAGAGAGAGAGAGAGAGAGAGAGAGAGAGGCTGGAACGATGGTTGATATGGAGGATTGAAAAATGGAAAAAAAGGAGAATCAGCAAAGGATGTGTGTGTGTGTGTGTGTGTGTGTGTGTGTGTGTGTGTGTGAGAGAGAGAGAGAGAGAGAGAGAGAGAGAGTACCGCAAATAAGTACCGTAAGATTTTTTCCCCGATTTCCTCCCCCCCCTCTTCTTGTCGAGAGTAAGATTGGAAACCCGGAATTAAATTTGTGTGGTTCTTCCTTTTCCCTGGCGTCCCATTCTTCCCTGTACCGTCGCCTCTTTCCCTTCTTCAGACATAGTCATCCTTTTCTTCTTTCTTGGTGTATATTTTTTTTCTTTCTTTTCTTATTTTTTCTTATTTCGAAACTCAGTGCAATATCTTAAAACTGGAGTGAAAAAAAGTGTTGTTAAAGGGGTAAATGATTGGATTTTTACCTCTTTCCTACGGGCGATTGTCCTTCGTAAACTAAATGTTATCGTTTGGTGTTAGAAATAAAAATAATAATAATATTAAGAAGAAGAAAAACGAAACAAGTATATATGATAAATAAGAATAACCCAAATTAATTTCAAAATCTACATATTGAGAGAGAGGGAGAGAGAGAGAGAGAGAGAGAGAAATAAAGAGACTGGGGCTACAGCTTCATAATTCAGGGAGGAAGAGTTATGCATAAGCGATTCCCAATGTCCATAAAACGCCCACAGCATCCGGGTGTGAGCAAGGCACGCTCTCTCTCTCTCTCTCTCTCTCTCTCTCTCTCTCTCTCTCTCTCTCTCTCTCTCTCTCTCACACACACACACACACACACACACACACACACACACACACACACACACACACACACACACACAGATAGATAAATGGAGACAGACAGAGGAGGAGGAGGAGGAGGGAGTAATGAGTGAGAGAGTGAAAGCGGGAAGCAGGAGAGTTAGGATGTGAGTGAGTTAGAGTGAGGAGGGGGGGGAGGGGAGGAGCAAGAGTTACCTGAGTTGAGAACAACCAAGTTTGAGGAAGTGTCAGCAAGTTAGAGAGAGAGAGAGAGAGGGAGAGAGAGAGAGAGAGAGAGAGAGAGAGTTGCAATCAGACGTGGGACAGAGTGATATGAAAGAAATTTATAGGAAGATAGTTAAGTATTAGTAATTATAATGGTAAAGTAATAGATTAATACAGATAGATATTGTGATTGTTTATGGATAGATAGAAAGTTAGGTTAATAGATACATATAGATATACCGTACAGTGGTAGATAGATATAAAATGATGTAGGAGAATGAGGGGATGCGATTGTGTGTGTGTGTGTGTGTGTGTGTGTGTGTGAGAGAGAGAGAGAGAGAGAGAGTATTGGTAGTGGGTAGTACGGTATCAGTGCAGGAGGGGTATTGGTAAAGGAAGTATTGGAGGAGGAATAAGCGAGAGGGCGGAGGAGTATATGGAAGTTTGAAGTCGGTTGGCTGGCTTCGTCGGGGATTCTCTCTCTCTCTTTCTCTCTCTCTCTCTCTCTCTCTCTCTCTCTCTCTCTCTCTCCTGCCTCACAAATTTGTTGTCATTCTACTCGGAGGTCTATGAGGCAGTAGATAGCGATAAAGCTTACGATGTTATTTATCTGGACTTTAGTAAAGCTTTTGATAGAGTCCCACACGAAAGGTTAGTTAGAAAGGTTCGAGCACACGGTATAGACGGCGATATCTTAAAATGGATAGAATCCTGGCTGAAAGGACGAAAGCAGAGAGTATTAATAAATGGAACTAAGTCGGACTGGGGATTAGTAACTAGCGGTGTACCACAGGGTTCAGTACTCGGTCCCTTATTATTTATCATATATATAAATGATCTAGACTTAGGAGTCAATAGCAGAATCAGCAAATTTGCCGACGATACAAAAATAGGGCGTATCATTAACTCGACTGACGATTGCCATAACTTACAAAAAGACCTCGATACATTGTCCAAATGGTCTAAAACTTGGCAAATGGGATTTAACGTTGAAAAATGTAAAGTACTTAACGTAGGCAAGACCATTGGAGATACTAAATACAGCTTAGATAACAAAGAAATTAGCAAATCGGAATGCGAGAGAGATCTAGGAGTTATGATTAGTAACGACCTTAAACCTAGGCAACAGTGCATTAATGCGAGAAATAAAGCAAATAGGGTCCTAGGATTTATTTCGAGAAGCGTGAGCAATAGATCATCTAAAGTAATACTGAAACTTTATCTAGCATTAGTAAGGCCACATTTAGACTACGCAGTACAATTTTGGTGTCCTTACTATAGAATGGATATTAATTCGTTAGAAAATGTACAGAGAAGAATGACTAAAATGATACATGACGTCCGGAACCTGTCATATGAAGACAGACTGAAAAGACTAAGTCTGCATTCGCTAGAGAGGCGTAGAGTAAGAGGAGACTTAATTGAGGTGTTTAAGTGGATGAATGGTATAAATAAGGGAGATATTAGCAAGGTACTTAAAGTGAGCATACAGGATAGAACTAGAAATAATGGTTTCAAACTAGAAAAATTCCGTTTCAGAAAGGAAATCGGTAGAAATTGGTTTGGTAATAGAGTAGTAGACGAATGGAATAAGCTACCTAGTAAAGTAGTTGCTGCCTCTTCCATTGAGAGTTTCAAGCATAGGCTAGATAAGCATATGACAAATAAGGGGTGGATATAGAATAAAGAAAATATTATAACCAATACTAATTCAAAAAAATTTTCTTTTCAGGTTACACTATGATAGTCTCTATTCTCCTTTCACACTTTCCTGTAAAATGTCCACGCCAGTTTTTCTATACGGCGTGGTGTTCTTTCTGACTTTTTCCTGCCGGCTTCGGCTGGAGGGTTTGGAGGGCGGGGGAGAGCCTTCTTCTTTGCTATCCTTATCTCATTCTAGTAGTTCAGTTACCCTTCTAGGAGCTGCCTAGCATGGGCCAACCGGCCTACTGCAGTTATCCTCTCTTCTTATGTTCTCTCTCTCTCTCTCTCTCTCTCTCTCTCTCTCGTTTTACCTTCCTTTCATTCATTTAACTTCCCTTCCTCCTTTTTTTTCGCATCTCTCCTAATATCTTTTTCTCTCCTTCCTTCGTGTTCTCTCTATTCCTCATTTTGCGATCTCTCTCCCTTTTCTTCTTTCCCCTTGTTTGTATTTTCCTATATCCTCCCATTTTTGTCTCGCTGTCTCCAACTTTCACACATTTCTCTCCCTTATATTCCTCTTCCTCCATCTTCTCCATCTTTCTTCCCTCCCTGCTCCCTTCCCTCCATCCCATCTCCCTTCCCTATTCTCCCCTCGTTTCTTCCCCTTCTCCCGCGTCACACAACTTCCCCTTAACTTTGATCTCGCTTTCCTCTCCCTTTACCTCCCCTCCCCAGTCCCTTCACCACACTCCTTCCCTCTCTCCCCCTTTTCCCCTCACAAGACACATTCCCTCTCCTCCTTCCCCCCTCCTCTCACCTCCCATCAGATTATTTATGCATTACTTCATATTATTCTTTCTGCTTTTATTATTTAGCTAAGTCCTTTTGTGTAGCTTAAGTAGTGTTTATAAGGTAGGCGTCTAGTGAATTTTTTTTCGACTTATGCTACTATTATCCAGTAAAATTTCTTGTTTTCTTTCATTTCTTTATTCGGGCGTCTGTTCATGTTATTCTTGGTGTTATTTTTGTCTGGCATACGTAGTGTTCTTCAGTTAGGCAGCTTTTGCTTGTGTTTTGGAGTTACAGTAAGTGAGATGTATTTGGTGTTATATATTTATTTGTAGCTGATTGTTTTTGTTACATTTCGTTCATTGTTTTCATTATTTTGCACCGTCGTCTGTTCTGTTTTCATTCGGACTTACGCGAAAATTCCTCACACTTTTGTATTGGCGTTTTTCTATTTCCTGACGGTACAGATTTCGTTGATGATGATGATGATGATGGTCCTTCCTTTCTGTTTCTAGATTCAACCCCCATCTTTGAAATAATGGGGAATTGAATGATGATGATGATTATGATGATGATGTATTCATGTTTTCATCATGGGATGAGGATATTGACATAAAATTGACGGTAGCGTATTTACTCCCCTTTCGTCATTTTCTCAACCATTTTCTTTATATTTCGTAATTGACTTTGTTCTGTTCATTTTCCAGGCCAACTCTGTGTTCCTGGGTATGTCTCTGTTCATCATGTGTCGCCATGCCAACCTCTCTGCCTCCCTCAAGAACAAAGAACACACCAAGCTAGCGTCTGTCAGGTAAGTGTGTGTGTGTGTGTGTGTGTGTGTGTGTGTGTGTGTGTGTGTGTGTGTGTGAGAGAGAGAGAGAGAGAGAGAGAGAGAGAGAGAGAGAGAGAGAGGTTGAGTTGAGAAAGTTTGGGAGTGAGAGGGAACGTGTGTAGGATATAGGTGGGAGAGTGGGTGGTAATGTGAGGGAGAAAGTGTGTAGGAAGAAATTGAGAGAGTGAATGGATGGAAGAAAGTAAGATAGGTAACAAGAGATGGCTAAGGGAACGAGAAGAGAGTGGAAGGAGAGGAAGTGGAAAGAAGTTGGGAAATGTAAGGGAAGAAGTGGAAGCGAAAGGATAGAAAGACTTGACCGGAAAAGAAAAGAGGGGCTAGAGAGGAACATAGAGAATAATGATGAAGAATGGAAGCTGTGGAGTAAAAACTAGCTTGTGGCAGAGATGATGTTGCGAAAATAGGTAATTCTGTTTCTTTTAATTAATTCCATTGACATTTCCTTTGGCCTCGTTGTTTTATGGACACGTGTTTTCACACTCTTTAACCTTTCCCTCTGGCATATATATCAGGTAACCTTTATTTCCTGTAACCTTTGGAGAAGTTTCTCTCATTACTATTTGTTGAAAACTTATGTAATCAAGCAGTTTAGCTTTAATTTTGTACATCATTTTATCTTTGATTAACCTTAGTAGCTAACTTAATTTGGATAAGTTTTCTTTAGTAACCCTTAAACATTTAGTAGTCACGTTTCCCCCTGCATTTTCCTACCAAGAATATGACACATTATCTTTGTTACGTTTCAACATTACTGTTAATATATTTGTTAAAAACAAGCCCCATATGGTAGGAAATTTATCTACAGAAAGTCAGCGTGAAGAAAGTTTAGCCATATTATAAAGCTTATGATTTGATTTGTTGGTGGTAAAATCTGATGCAGACGGATGCTGTCTGAAGATTGAGGGTTACTCTAATGTCTTCACTTCTTTTGCTAAATTAAATAGTTTTAAGTTGCATATTTTCACATAAACTAACCTAACTTATGTAGAAATCTAATGTAGTCCATGTAACGTAGAGGGTCAGTAGGTGGCTGTCCATATTATTAGTGATGATGCAGGTGAATCAAAAGTCATATGGTGTACTAACAAACTTCCCTCTGCCTCTCCATTCAACTCATCTATTGTGGTCATCATCTGGTGAAACTGCTGCTTCGGCCATAATTATAACTACTACTACCACCATTGCCGCTACTACTACTGTGGTGATGGTGACGTCTGTACAGTGCTGGGGAGGAGGATGCTCTCTGCTCCAAAATCCAGAGACATGTGTAAGATGCAGAGTGGTTATGAGAGTGGCTTGCAGAACGATCGAAGACGTATATATGCGTCCACTGCCTGTCTGTCTGCATCGGGAGTCCAAATGAACCTACCCTGCACTCAAAACCTGTCCCCAAAATTTCTCATATATCTTTTTAGCACACCTCACTGGGTGTGGACGATAATGCACCTTCCTATTTTCAAACATGTAACCCACCTCCAGCCCAGCTGATAACGTCATCAATAGCCTCCTCTTATGTTCGTTTTTGTAATATGGAAATTCAGTCCTTAACTCATACTTTTAGGAGGATGGTTCAGAGTGTGGGCAGGTGGTATGGGTCCTAGTCTCTTGTCACTTGCTTTCTGGGGGATTTAAAGTACTGTTCTCGTTGACAATGGATTCCTGGTAGCACCTCTTCCATAGCAGTAGGTTTTGTATATTACACTTACAGCTCACATGGACATACTGTGCATTAATACTTCACTAGAGGATTTTGATACTCATGAAAGCGTTTCATTAGTTTTATTTAGCTTTTGGTTGCAGTCTGGAATCTGCAGACTTACCAAAAATCACTGGACGCCACATGGTTCATGGTACTGTTAGCAGCAAATGCTCTGATACTGTTTTTCTCTCCTTGGAGCTTTGACACTCAGTTTGGTGAATCTGCACCAAGCTACACTGATGACTTATTTAGACACAGATCAGTTTCATTAGTGTCATGTGTTGTAGAACTGTGTGACTGATTTTTCGAACTCGATGGAGAGGAAGGCACGTGAGGTGACATGACTTTGATGCCAATACTATCTCAGTGAGTTGTCTGTTTGCCTTCTAGATGGTTACTGCTTGGGAGCATGGTGGAACAAAAGTTGTGTCAAAATATGAGATATATCGACCAAAACTTTTACACAAAATTATGGAAATGCCACTTTAAGATTTCCAAACGAGAAACAAAAGTATGCATTTTAGAAATGAGACACCACGTTAATATGTATAATCCCGAAAGTGTTGAGGTGTAATGTGCAGAATATCACAGAAAGAGATGGTACGAAAGCTCCAAAGCTTATAAGAATACTGCTCATAGACACACATGGCCAGCTCATTCTGCAGCTGTAGTTTACAATTTCCACAGGCTAAATACCATGGCATGCTGTGATTCCACATTCTGCCTACCACAAAACAGGTCCCAGATCCCACTTGCCTGGTTCCAATTTGCACATCCTGAGTTCCTTACGGCGTGCCAAGTCCTTAATTGCACTTCATTAATGCCTTGTAAGGGTTATATTCTAGGTGGCTTTGCAGATTTTGTAACACCTCCTCCGTAGTGATTCATTCTGCACATTAGAGCACAGCATCCTCATGTATATTATTGATGCAGACTATGTCGATATTAAACCAATACATTTACTGTAAAGGAGAATGTTAGGGTGTCATACGCAACATTATTCATAAGGAAGAGGTATTACAAAGCCTTCCATACCACTTAGAATTCAGCCCCAGAGTCACACAAATTGATTGAAAAAAAAAAGAAAAAAAGTCCCATATCTGGAATGCTGAGTGCCAGAAGTCCTAAGTCCCGCTTGCTACATACCCTACCTCGTTCTGAATGCACGAAAAGAGCCTGATGAATGGAGTGCAAGGGTTGTCGTAGCTTCACTTGGGGTTTCGGGTGCATCTTAAACCGGGGCCGTCTTGAGGTGGCCACTCACTTAACCACATCAGTTGAACTTTGCAACACAAGTCGCTTCTACCTAACCCCACTACTACCACTTACCACCTAACTAACCCCACTACTACCACTCACCTAACTAGCCCTGCTACTAACACTTGTACCTGTAACCGTGCTGCTGCTACTAACACTAACTACCTCTAACTAACCCCATTACTTTGATCGCACGAGAAGGGCAAAGAGGCAGAATCACTCACTCCTTGATGTCTCTCAGCTGATGGTTGTTTTCCAGTGTTTATTATTGTTATTATTATTATTATTATTATTATTTATTATTATTATTTAATATTCGTGTCAAGCCTTGAGTAAATTGGGAGTTTGTCGACCTGTCTCGGCTACCTCCCTTTCCTTGGGGGAAGCAGCCTCGGTATATAGATAGATAGATACATAGATATGCTGACATGATTCTTGTATGTTCCCTGGTAATGCATTTTGTAACGAGTGACATCGACAAAGGGACTTAGTGGCATTTCTGTCCCAACTCACTACCGATTTTCTCCCCTCCTTTGCCTTACGTTACATCCTGAGAGGGATGGCCAGAGGTCTTATATAGAAAGAACCCTAACCAATTTTTGCGATAAGAAATTCCTCATAAAAATTATCCAGTATCACTGATCGTTTGTTTTCCGTTTTCTGTTACCTTAATATAATCTAATTTGAGTGTGAATTTTGGTTGTTGTTATATGAGTAAAGACAGTTGACTTTACACTGATCATTTACTTAATTACTTTGATGTTAACTGCAATTTGCGAACAGTTTGGTAGCTGTGCAAATTAAGGCAGATATATGTAGAGGGAGAGAGACGCACAAGTATCTTCCCAAAGTTTGACGATTACATAGCTTAAAAATCGAACCATTTTGAAACGCGCGCCAATAGAGACATAGGGGTTTCACTGTATTTCGCCAGGTGTAGATTTTATTAAGACGGAACAGGGATGATAGTTATTTCTTTGACCGTACAAATAATCTTACTATTTCAGCTTAAGGAAGATTTATATATACGGTCACTGGACGAAAGAATCTCCAAGCATTTCGACTCCCTCCTCCCCAGTCAGGTCGAGATATTTGCCCTGGTCCTCACGTCCATTTTGCCGGGATACCAGGAACCTCTCGCAGGCGGAACGGGACATAGAAGACGAGTCTCGTTAACTTGAGGGACAGTATTATAAACAGAAAGTAATGGTGTATCCTATAAGGCATTGCTTGAAGAAATTTGGCCACTAGAATCAACAGCGTGCAGAATTTAAGAAACGTAATGGGACGGAAACTGATTCTTTAAGCTGAGGGACAGAATTAAACAGAAAATAATAGTGTATCTTTTACAGCATTGGTTTGAAAAAAAAAATAAGGCCAGTATAATAATGAATTCAGTATAATAATGAATTCTGAATCTTGGAGGCGAAATAGAACAGAGGAATAAGCCCAGCAAGACAAAGGACATGTTTATATATCTTTTGTATCCTCTGAAGTTTTGGTAGGATAAATGAGTCTGCATAATTGTCTTTTGAAGGGAAGAGTTATATTACTATGTTCAGGGTCAAGCGTATTATTAAAATCGAGTTTATGATCCAAACTGTTAATAAGAAAATTCCCTCGGTATATATTTTCTTTCCCCCGTGTCCTTTATAATATTATGGGCGGAATACTGTAGGCGGAAACATGACAGAGAAATAGAACCATCAATTTTAGGGACAGCCGTTAAAGGAAAAATTAAAGTTGTAGGGGGTTTGCTTTTCCCAGTCGGAACTGAGTCACTCCCTAATTGAATACTAAGTGATGGTTGCTTGAAATTTAATGGGCTGTAGTTACAAGACGAAATTTCCTTGGTTACTAGTCAGATCAACCGTATATGTGGCTGGTAGGGGTTCGAGATCATTGTCAAAGTAGAATAAATACGCTAGAGTGAGATCAAATTCGTCAGGATATTGAGATCAGTATTGTCAGGATATTTTCCCCTGTGGATTGTAACAGAATATCCGCGAAATACTGGAGGCGGAACGGGGTAGAGAAATGGACCCGCCAAAATTAAGAACGTTCGCGATAAATGGAGAGAAAAAAAAAAAAAAACTCCCGCGCATTGTCTTTAATATTTGCCTCTTACGTTTCCGTGCTTGTAACAGTATCAGCGAAGTCTTGGAGGCGAAACAGGATGAAGAAACGAACACACCAAGATGAGAGACAGGTGTGTTGTAGAAAAAAAAAAAAAAAACTTTTCAATTTCTGATATAAGAAAGCCGTCGAGGTATTTTCAGTTCGTTCCATTGTTGCACGTTTCCCCTAGCAATTTATATTTAAGTGATAGTTTAGCGTTTTCTTCTTTGTTGTTTATGCCGTTTTGACACTGACACAGTTTACATCAGTATCGCTTAAAAGAATACCGAGGCGTAATGTGCTGAATAAATCTCTAAGGAAGACGTGTTACAAAATCTCCAAATCCACTTCGAACACGACCGAAACGAACCCGCCAAGGGACAGTGATAAGTAGGAAGAAATTAAGTGTAAGGTTCGAAATTGTTACTATAATTAAACCATGAAAATATTTTGTGTATATTCTCATGTCCATTGTAACAGGACCCGCGAATTCTTAGAGGCGGAACGGGACAGGGTTTTAAAGGTGGGCGTCTTTTTCCCGCCAAAATTTTAGGCGGTAATTAATCTTTTATAACCAGTCGGCGTCGGTTATACTATTGCCAGGCCAGTTAAGAATTGATTGTAAGCAATTTTAAATATTTTGACCATAGTTTAGGTAGTAATTTAATTTCTCCGTTGGAAAACACAGGGAAAATGTGTGACGATCGCCGATGTTTACGAGAAACGGACCCGCCAAGCTGAAGGACAGACGGACAGACAGACGAACGGACGCTGCCACAACACCACCACACCAAAACCTGTACTTTACAAAAACAAACCCACACGTCTCCGGCCCAGTCTTAAACCAACCGGATCCTTGTTTTATTAATCAAGTTCCCGGTGTATTTTTTCTTCGTGTGTTTGTGCTTTTTTTTTTTTTCGCTTCTTGGTGGTTCGTGTTATGGTGTGTTTTTTTGTCTTTTTTTTTTTTTGGTGTGTACTGTTAGGTAGCTTATTTTGCTTTCCTACGCTTTTTTGGGGGAGTGACCCGTTTCGTGTGTGTGTGTGTGTGTGTGTGTGTGTGTGTGTGTGTGTGTGTGTGTGTGTGTGTGTGTGTCTGCCTTTTTTCTTTCTTTTGTTGCTCATTTTGGTATGCTTTCGACTTTTTTCTGCTCATGGTCCTGCCTTTTCGCGTTTTGTATTTCACTCTTGATCCCCTGTGTGTGTGTGTGTGTGTGTGTGTGTGTGTGTGTGTGTGTGTGTGTGTGTGTGTGTGTGTGTGCCGTTTTGTGGCTCAGTTTGGGAGTATTTTCGATTTTTCTTATTTTTCTAGTTTCAGCCATTGTAGTTTTTTTTTTTTTGGATACCCATAGATTATATTTTTTTTCCCTTTGGTAACTCGTAAGTAAATTTTAGCCATTTTGGTGACGTGTGTTTTTCGGACTTTGGTGGCGTGTTTTGTAGCTGTTTGTTTTTCGTGTTTTTTTTTTGTTTTTTTTTTTTTTTTTTTTTCAATTTTTTTTTTTTTTAAGTATGGGGTGTCTTGTACCGCTACCCTGGCTTCTGTAAATAGCAGCGTGATTAAACGATTTCTGTGTCGTATGGAGTTTTTTTTTTTTTTTTTTTACCTTTTTTAGGTTAGAATTTTTTATTTCGAGTTGCATTACTGACCTTTTTTTTTTTTTTTTTTTTGAGTTGCTTTGAAGACGGTTAATTTCTTCTCTATGTATTTTTATTTTTTTAATGTATATTTTGCTATATACGTTTTCGTTTCATATTTAGAAACTTAGATCACTTTCACACCGCTTTTATGTGGGAGAGGAGGACTGGATGATGATGATGATGATGATGATGATGATCAGGAGGAAGAGGAGAGAGGAGAAGAGGGGAGGGGGAGGGGGAGGTGGGGATAATGAGGAGGAGGAGGAGGATCAGGTCATGAGGAGGAGGAGGAGGTCTGGATGATGCTGATGAAGATGATTAGGAGGAGGAGGAGGAGGGGATAAGGAGAAGGAGTTCGGGATGATGATGATGATGATGATTTGGAGGAGGAGGTCTGGATGACGATGATGATGATGATGATTAGGAGGAGGTCTGGATGATGATGATGATGATGATTAGGAGGAGGTCTGGATGACGATGATGATTAGGATAAGGAGGTCGGGATGATGATGATGATGAGGAAGAGGTCGGGATACTGCGCTGCTGCTGCTGATGATGATGGTGAAGACGAGGAGGAGCTAGGGATGCTGATGGTGATGATGATGATGAGATCGAGATGATGATGATGATGATGACTAATTGCGGGATGGTATATGCTTGAGGGAGTGAAGGGCGTATATTATGATGCTGGAAATGCCTGGGACAACAAAGAACTGGATGATGGAATGTGGTCATGAGGAAATTAACCATAATCTCACGTCTGATAAAGATCCTTAACCTCTTTCAGCTCAGTTTGTGGCCAGATGTATTCATATTCGAGGATAAGTTTGACTACTAACCAAGGAGACTCATTCCCCTCTCATAACTAAGACCATATATCACGGAACTATGACTGCGTATTCAAGAGTGGCCTGGTTCCCTTAGATGAAAACAAAGCCAACTATATAACATTCGTGGCTGCTCGTCATCCTACTCTCACCCACGCACTCTCTTGTACTATGGCGGGCATAAATAACAATGCACTCCCTTTCAGTAAATAAGTGACAGTGACTTTTGAAACAAGGTAATGCGATCTTCGGGACCTGACAGGCTTTTCAGAGTACTACATAAGAGTTTCATAATTGTTCGAGTGAGAATGGAGCGGCATTACTGTCCGCAAATGTACACTTGTTCAAAAAACCTATCTTTACACTGATGATCGATAGTTTCACGATGAGCGCTTTTGCTAATCACGTTTTTTTCTTTAGGCAGATATTTCTGAATGAACTGTGTACTTTATAATGCTGCATAAAGTTCTTTCTTCATGCCGTTCTGTTGAATTTACAGGCCATATGCAACTGTGAGTAGTTAAATGGAGAATTTTTTCATACGTTTCGTTCAAGGCTTCAAAATGTAAGACGGAAAGGTAGATGGATTTTGATCGAGTGTACACTTATATTTATCTTATATACTCTCGAAGTTTTGTCGAAGTTTATCAAGATCTTAACACCTTCAGGCCGATGATGTCTTTTCTGTTTTTATTCTTGCTGGTAGCGGACGATACTGAGCGCACTTCTATATCCTGTTCATTTTAACTTGGCCCAAAATTTCCCTCTTTCCTTCTTGAGTGCTGAGCTGTAAGAAAAATAACGCCAGAATAATAGTCACGAAAATGTATTGCGTAAAGGAAGTAGAGCTGTAGTGTTGTCGTTCTGTTAGCGAGCTACGGGAACTATGCTGCAAAAAAGACGAAAATTTGAGTCAGGGTAAAGTGAATGGAGTATAGTAAAGGAAATGAAGGCTAATCAAACTCCTGTATCGAAAAGGTTCCATATTTCAGTAGCATTAGGGAAAACTAAAAAAAAAAAAAAAAAAGCCATCGTATTGAAAGGGTTAAACCAATCTCATTTTCAGGTAAGTTTGAATCATAAGTTTGGAATCATAGACTTGTAAATGGATTATTGTCGGGCTTTACCTGTATGCTAATGGATGGCTGCAAACTTTTACACACGAATCACATTCCACAACGTAGAGTGCACATCCGAACATATAATACGCATCTTAAGTGGGCACATTTGAAAGATATAAGACACATTTCCACATTTATTTATATACTCGTAAATGTCTTGGATATATATATATATATATATATATATATATATATATATATATATATATATATATATATATATATATATATATATATATACATATATCTATATTTATATATATATATATATATAAAATATATATATATATATCACACACACACACACACACACACACACACACACACACACACAAAATTATTACCTCCCTCCTCCCATCCTGTGGCTCCGTTTCCCTCACAACACGACCCCCATTCACCCCCACTTTTGTCGACAGGACGTGGGTGCGAGGGGCGGTTGTTCTGATGCTCCTTCTGGGTCTCACTTGGACTTTCGGACTTCTGTACCTGAACAAAGCCACTGTGGGGATGGCCTACGCGTTCACCATTCTCAACTCGCTCCAGGGTCTCTTCATCTTCATCTTCCACTGCGTACAGAACGATAAGGTAAGTTGGTGGTGGTGGAGAGGGTGGATGAGTTGAAGTGGTATGGGGAGAAAGGGAGGAGGATGAAGGGGAGAGTAGATGAAAAGAGAGATTTAAGTGGTATGGGGAGAAAGAGGAGGACGGAGGAAAGGGAGAAGAGATGAAGGAGGGAAATAAGCGTGGTAGTTGAGAGAGAAGTTTGCGGGACGTGGAAGGTAGATGTGGGAAGAGGGGAGACAGTTGGAAAGTACTATAGAAATGGCAGGAAAAGAAAAATGGGAAGTAGATATGGGAATGAGATGGAAAAGAGAGGAAGAAGTAAAGAGTGTAGAGAGAGAAGTGGGTAGGAAGAAGAGGTAAAAGTATAGGAGGAGAACAGAGTTGAGGAACGGTGGTGGAAGCAGAGAGAGAGAAAGAGAGAAGGAAATTAGATGTGGTAAAGAGAGAATGAGGTACAAAAGAGGGAATGAATTGGGGTGTAGAGAAAAAGAGAGAAGTGGAAGTGGAGGTAAAAACAGATGAGGTAGAAGTGGAGAGTGAAAAAAAAAAAAAAGTGGTGGAAAAGAGTAGACGTAGAAAGCATAGCTGTGTGTGGAGAGTAGAGAGAGGTGGTGAGTCGATGTGGAAAGCAGGAGGCAAACTCTTAGAACCGCAAAATAGCTGGTGGTGCCTTGACAGCCGGATTATGGAACAGAATAGGAGTGCACACAGAAAATAGAGTGCACCAGATTGCATTAGGGAGTGTCTTGCAGTTACGCACATTTTCGCCATAATCATGTGAGATTTTGTTAGCCTACTGGTGACTAGAGGTTAAAAATATATATTCTTTGTCCTAGGTAAATTGTGATATTCTCTATGTATATATTTCCGGATTCTGTTCGAGCGCGGATTGACTGTGTTCCAGTGAGGTATGATAGGTACTGATTGTAAAGCTACAGTAGATAATGATGATGATGTATGTATTGCTTTTTACTTGTGTTCTACTAATGTATTTATAAACAAGTGTGGATTGACATTATTACAGTGAGATATAGGAAGGATTTTTGTATAATTAGGTGATGATGATGATACTTAAGCCCCTTTCACTGACTACTGCTCTCTCTCTCCCTCACCCTCTCTCCTTCTCAATCACTTGGCTGGCTCAGGAACATCCAAGGGTAAGACCACTGTTGGGGTGTGTCTGATTTAGTATGTCAGCTAGTGTATTGAACATAGTTTGTCATATTTCCTTGTCTGTGTGTTTGGGGGGAGAGTAAACTTTGTATGCGCACAGAGATTTCTGAGTCAGGGAAGTGTATCAGATATAAAAGCCTGTCAAATTTTTGTGTGCGTGCGTGCGTTATGAGGGAGAGCAAACTTTTTTTTTTTTTTTTCAAGTTCAGTGCTGTTATGCATAATCTCAAGGGTTCAGAGCCTGATAAGTGAGTCAAGGAAATACATAGATAGTTCCTTCACTGTGTATGCGTCAGAGAAGAATGAAAAGAGTAGCCAGTATTGTCGTGGTCTTTCTTCTGCAGATAATTGTTTTTATATTTATTTGGAGGTGACTGTAGTTATAATGAATTTGAGGTCGTGTTTATTTACACTAAGAATACGAATTTTCGTTGAATTATCTTGTCACCAGTAAGTAATTAAGTCTTCCTTTGTTATTGTTATTTTTAAATATTGTTTGTATGACCATCTTCTACTGTCGCTTTCTTGGGTTTTATCACTTCCCACTCACTCTCATCCAGATATTTTCCCCACAGAAACTAATGATAGAAATATAAGGAATTCCCGAGTCATAGGTTATGCAGAATACCACTAATATCGTAATCATAGTCATGGTTTATATGTGTTTGGTTGTGGGTCTTATTATATCGAGACTAATTTACTAAAATATTTCTCCTTTACATTTCTTTTCATCACTTACATTAACACTTGTTTGGTGTTCAAGGGTAAATGTAGAATTACAAATTCAAGTTATTAGCTACTAATATCTGGATGATAGTTTAGATTCATTAGTGAATTAACACAACTTTTTTTTCCATTTACCAGTGACAAATGTTATAACTGATATTTTGTTCCTGGTTGTTCATTAACCTGCTTCCAGTTTCACAGCTGAAATTTTTATTGTTGTTGCTACAGATGAGTTAATTCATATATTCCCCATGCACCAGCTAGTCACATATTTTGGTGTTTGTCACTAGAAGTGATACAACTGATTTGCCAGTACGGGTGTAGAGATGTGGCAACCTCATCGCCTAGCATTTGGTGTTGCAAGAAGCATTATATGGCATAGGACACAGGAAAGGGAGAGTGTATACTCGATCAAAAAAGTATCATGCAAGAAGGATATTATATCCTAAATTACCAGTACAGCTCGTGATGTCCCAAGATGATAATTATGGATGTGCACATAGTAACAAAACTTCCTATGGATGAAACAGAAAATATCAGTAGCAAATGAATTAGTGTATTCCCAGAAAGTGCAGGATCACTTATATGGGGTAGGGCCAATGAGCCTTATGCATCAGCTAAACGTTGTGTTGTCAGATTATATCATGCAGAATGTACACCAGTAATTTTTTGATCGAGTGCACCAAGACATTCCTTTCTCCGATTATTCATGTCCTTAAAGATATTTCTCTACTCTTTGTGAAAATTATGAATTGAATTAGGGTGATGACGACTGTGATGATGTTTTCCCGTGCACCAACTACTGTTACTGATGTATGATGTTTGTTGCTGGTAATATTTTATCTAACTGTATTTCTATCCACCAGTTGCTGAGAGTTGTGATTTTATGTTGATGGTTCCGAATTAACCCATTTTCCTATTTACCAGCTACAGTCGTTGAAGTCTGTGATGTTGTCGGTGGAAATTTGATAGTGGTGATGGCGGTGGTGTGTGAGATGAGTACAGCCAGGGACAAATATTGACCTACTATTCCACTGCGTCAACTTCATTCTTGGGGCTTGTCCATCAGTTTCCCCTTGATGCTTTATAGTAGAATCACTGATTGGCAGAGAAGAAAAAGCCATGCTCAGCTTAGGAATATTACCCAACAGAGCAAAGTAAGAAGTAGAAGTGAACTATTAGCAGCAGAGGAAGGTGAGAAGTTGAGAGGAATGAATATTAGCCAACAGAGAAACAGGAGAAGTAAACTTCTGTACCAACCAACAGAGGAAAGTGAAAAGTAGAAGAGGTGAAATATTAGGCAGACTTTTGTCCCGACCTGTACATATGTGTGTCTGTGTCCGGTAGGTGAGGAAGGAGTTGCGTAGGGCAGGCCGGCGACATCCATGGCTGCGCGCGTGTCTGTGCGCAGCCTCCGACCGCTCGCAGACCTCCAGCAAGGATACGCACACAGCTGCCTCCCACTCACAGCCCAACTCACACGCCTCTCATACAGTGGGTACCTCATCCTCCACATCATCATCCTACGATGCCCACGCTTGTCCCAACGCACAGAACGCCAGCCCTCACACCCATCCTATCACCTACCTTCAACTACCTGCTAACCTGCAATCCCTAGCCCAACACCACCTGTCTCAAGTTGATCCTAGTACCCTGGATGAGACCACCATGTCCACTGCCCTCGCTCTTAATGCTGCCCTAAGTCTCCCAGTCTACCCTTCCTCTTCCTCCTGTGAATCCACGTCCTCCTCCACAGCCTCTCCCCCCGATTATCAGAATGCCTTGCCTTTCCACATCCAGCAGGTTAATGCAGCTCAGATCTACTCCTCCCCTCCACCCACCCCTACTCTGTCCCAGCTCTACGATACAGCCGGTCCCACCATAGCCACAGCAGCTTTACATCAATACATCCAACCCCGATCTAACACCATCCCCCTCAACCCCCAGACTGTTTCAGCCCTGTCCCTCAATCCCACCGTTCTACAGGCTGCCCTTTCCTCCCTCCAGTCTAGTAACCCCAAGGCCCTTCAGGGTGTTGACCATCACCACTACCACAACCTACTTCAGCTCCCCCTTGCGGCAGTGCACCTTACACATGATGACTCTAACTACCTCCAGCCCAAATCTCAACTAGCCACAACCACCATTGCCACAACTAGCCTCCAGCACCCCTCACCCACACCCCTCGACCCCCCTCCACCACCTCCACCCCACTCTCCGAATATCAAAAATGCACACCACCTACCTCCCTCCAACCCCCATCCTACCCGGCAATCTCTGAGGGAAGGCCAGTCCTCTGTCCCTGCCACCCATCCTTCCACCACCCCTGTCACCTCCACGGTACTCAGCCCCACCGCCCTCACCCCAAGCACGCCCAAGAGTAGAGTCCCCCCACGAAAACCGGAGAAGCCCCCAAAGAACAGCAGCAACGGTGTGAAAGGTATTTTTGTTACTATCTCCAGAGAGCGCATTACTTAGACCCGCACGCACCCCAGCTACCAGGACTCCAAGCATACCGGTGTTAATCCCTCCCACCAGAACTGCAAGGGGACAACAAGCTTCTATAACCGACGGGGACACTGTGGGGAAAGTAGAGGTCCTTTAGTGGCAGAAGGCCCGCTATTAACGCTTCCTTTTCCTTGACTCTTAAGAACCCGGATTCTCGTTGGCTAAGAATGTACCCACCTTTTTCTTATGGCAGTTTACTTCAACACACGGCATGTTGGTATTCTCTTGTGTGTTGTCAGTGCAGCTATGTCAGTATAAAATATATAAATGATGTACAAGACAGTTTAAAGGTGCAGTTTCCAAAACAGATCTCGTAAAGAATAGGTGCAAAAATGCCCTCTAAGCTCACCTTAGGAAGCTTGTGAACACTTTTTTTGTGAGATATATTTTGCCAACTACACCCAGAGATTTTCTTGTATGTTATACCTATGTAATATTAGCAGAGATTGCACAAGTAACATACAAGTGACTATAACATGCCATATTCTGAAATAAACTGGTAAGAAAGGGTTGCTAGGGAGCCTTCTTAACTAACATGAATACAGGCCTAAAAAGTTTTCTTGATGGGAGCCTGCAAGAGGATGTGTGTGTCTGTGTGTGCGGCATGTAGTTCAGCTGTAACACCTGTGGAAATATTCCTCTTTTTTAAAAATTGTTTTTGGTCCCTGTGTTGCGACAGATTGGAAGTTTATAGGACGAAGCCTGCAACAGATAGTGGTGTTGGTGGCGGGTGTCGCTTTTTCAGTCTTTCATTCCTTCGGCCTCGGGCATTTATTTTATTTCTCATGTTGTTATTCTTAGCAAGCCTCGTAGAGTTTCCTCTGCACTTGTGAGAATTTTTGTATGGTTTGGTTGTGGAATGTTCCTGTCGCCTGTTCAGTTTTCATTCTCGGACCTCGAGCATTCATTATATTTCTGTGCCTTGAATTTTTTCTATAATTCTCAACAAGCCTTGTAGAGGCTTTAGATTTTCACCAGAGAGGATTATATATAATGGTTATGGAATGTTCGTGTCATCTCTGCAGTCTTGGTTACTCCATCCTCCAGTAGAATTGTATTACATGTTATGAAAGTTTTTTTTTTTTTTTTTTTTTTTTTTTTTTTTTTTTTTCCCTGAGCAAGAGTTACTGTTTTCGCAGTGCCGTACAGTGTTCAGAGTATAATTCTTCCATTGGGAGAGTATTATTTTTTCACCAGGAGATATTTGCTGATGGTTTTGGTTGTGGCAGATTCTTGACAGTGAGAGGGGAAAAATTATCAGCAATGTCCTCCAGGTGTTTCTCGGAGCCGCCTCAGGTACAGCACTAAACTTGTTACTCTACCCGACCTTTCGAGACCTCCAGCATTGCAGTGAGTACACAAACTTTAATATTGATGAAGCAGTAGTTCACTCCCTCAGGAATTTCAGGGGAAGTACCAACTGAGAATATGTTGGGGGAACATGCCAGCCCAAAAATGCTACAGATATAACTTCTGTTTTTGTTGGCATTCCAGAATATGATATAACACTTGCCGCCGTCAGTCTTTTTATGTAACACGGTGATAATATGCACATCTGTTCTCAAGCTAAAACTGAGATTATTTTCACTTACAATTCATAACATTCCATTATAGCTGCAGTTGCAGTTGCATATTACGAAGACGAGGAGTGGGAAGCAGAGAGGGGAAAAACATAGGAAGAAAATGAGAGTAAGGAGAAATATAGGAACTAGGTGAAGACTGAGGAAGAAAATGCAAAAAGAAGTTGAGGACAATATGAAAAATGGAAGAAGGAAAAAACTTGGGAACAAATGGAAGACAGACACTTGGAGGAACAAAAAATAGTGAGTCTGCTGATATGTACGGCCTGTTTCATTTCTCATGCGTCCAGTGCTTTCACAAGGACAGGGTAACAGGCCGCTCCCTCCCCGGTCACCTCTCCTCTCACGTTCCCTAGATACGTACCCTTGAACCTCCTCTTCCTCACATCCTTACTCCCCAGCCTCTACTTCGCCACATCGTTACTCTTGAATTTATTCTCCCCACATCGCTACTCCCCAACCTCCTCCTTCCTCACATCTTTACCTCCAGCCCCCTCTCCCTCACATCCTTGCCTCCCGCCTCCCCTCTCCCCCACACCCCTACCTTCAGCCTCTCTCCTCCCCACACCCCAACTCCCCAGTTCCTCTCCCCGAAACGAGTCCCATCCACACGCCTTACCCCAGACCCCAACCAAGACTTCTACCACTCCCACCCTGCCTTTCAGACCCCTACCACCCCGCCTTCCCCCCCCCCAGAACCTTACCACCCCAGAACCCTACCATCCCATACCACACCCCCGTTTCTCCACATGTTTACCCACAGTTTCTTCTCCACATTCCAACCCCCAACCCCTCATCCTCACTCCACCCTCCAACACCTTCTTCCCCACACCAGCCCCCAATCCCTTCCTTCCTACCCAAACCCCCTCATCCTTATATCCAGCCTCCTTATCCCCAGACCCTAATCACCCGCTTCCCCAGACCTTATCTTACTTCCTAATCCTCATCTTTCCGCTCCCAACCCAGCCTAACCCACCCTTACATCTATACTTCAGCCTAATCCCCTCATCCGTACTAACCCCACCTCCACCTTACCCCACTTCCACCTTACCCCACCTCCACCTTACCCCACCTCCACCTTATCCCACCTCCACCTTACCCTACCTCCACCTTACCCTACCTCCACCTCACCCCACCTCCACCTCACCCCACCTCCACCTCACCCCACCTCCACCGCACCTCTGCTTTCCCACATCCTTATCATCCCCACTTCCGCTATCCCCAGCCCCACCTCCACTATCCCCAGCCCGTCCACCTCTCTCTCTCTCTCTCTCTCTCTCTCTCTCTCTCTCTCTCTCTCTCTCTCTCTCTCTCTCTCTCTCTCTCGCACACACACACACACACACACACACACACACACACACACACACACACACACACACACACACACACACACACACACACACACACACACACACACACACACACACACACACACACACACACACACACACACACACACACACACACACACACACACACACACACACACACACACACACACACACACACACACACACACACACACACACACACACACACACACACACACACACACACACACACACACACACACACACACACACACACACACACACACACACACACACACACACACACACACACACACACACACACACACACACACACACACACACACACACACACACACACACACACACACACACACACACACACACACACACACACACACACACACACACACACACACACACACACACACACACACACACACACACACACACACACACACACACACACACACACACACACACACACACACACACACACACACACACACACACACACACACACACACACACACAGAGCATGCATGGAAATCAACCTAGTTTGGCCCCGAGACGGCTATCAAGAGCACGGACAAAATTTCCCGGAAGGTGGAGTCATGCATGCGGGATAAGGTGCAGGGAGAGCTGATCAGTCGCCCCCACCTGGTTCTGTTTGTAGGTGGGTGGTGGGTGGCGTAGTGGGTGGGTGGAGAGGTGAATTGGGGTGTGTAGGTGGGTGGAGAGGTGACTTTGGGTGTGTTGGTGGGTGATAGGTGGGATGTTGGTAGTAGATGGGTGGTGGAATGATCGTGGGTGTGTAGGTGGGTGATGGATATAGGTGGTAAGATGATTTTGGGTGTGTAGGTGGGTGACGGGCGGGATGTTGGTGGTAGGTGGGTGATGGGTGGGCTGTTGGTATGTAGGTGGATGATGGGTTGGGTGTAGGTGTTGAGATGACTGCGGGTGTGCAAGTGGGCGTTGGGTTGTGTGTAGGTGGTGAGATGAGTGTGGGTGTGTAGGTGGGCGATGAGATGGTTGTGGGTGTGTAGATGGGTGTCGGGATGGTTGTAAGTGGGTAAAAAGATGGTTGTAGGTGGGTGGTGAACTGGGTGTTGGATCGGTAGTAGGTGTGTGATGAGAATGTTATAGGAGGGTTTTGGGAAAGATATGGGTGTAGATTGGTAGGTGGGAGGACTGTACGTGGATGGTGGATGAGGAAATGGTTGTATGTATATATCTGGTAATAGGATGGATGATAGAATAGTGAGGGCATGGGTGGGTGAATGGAGTGATAGTGGTGGGCGGTAAAATGTTAGCGGGTGTTACTGATGGATGTGTGGATGGGTGATGGGATGGCGGATGCGTCAGTGGGTGAGTGAAGCAAAATAACATACAAGAAAAGATTAACTTGGAATGTCCTGAAAGATACTGGTTAGGGAGGTGTTACGAGTCAACCAAAGTGAAAAAACTACGCACCAGTCTGTCGCTGCTTATACCTCTCCATTCTACCCTTCCACCTCGTTTGCGGTCTTCCTCTCCAGATTTTCGATGAACTGTAAAGTATGTTCCCATTTTTTTTTTTTCCCAGCTCGTGTTATCCTCTACATGAACTCTTGCGATTAGATTTCGTATAAGATACCCTAGTTTGTTTATATTTTCATCTTGACTCATGTAGCCACCAAACACGTCACAACCAGATTAGATAATTACCTGAAATTTACAGTAACAACAACAACAATAAATAATAATAATAATAATAATAATTCACGGTATTTAAGTGCTACAGAAACATGTGTATCATGAAATATACAACAGAAACAGAATTACTGCAGCGATTTTTTTTTTATCGTGAAAACTGGTTAGGATCCCTCACGAATTCGGCTCTAGTTCCCATCTCCCCGGCGCCGAACCCTCTCACTGCAGCGTCCGTACTCCGAAACACAAGCCGGGTGGGACGGGTTGGGTTTGGCATTAGCGGGAGAGTAATGGTAAACAAGGAGATACGCGGAAACAAAATACGCACGGGAGGACGCGGGTACATACGGGCCGTGTTGATGTAACGGGACGCTCGTGTTTTGGCGCGTATTTTCACATAAACCTGACATGGGAGACTTTTTTGTAGCTTGTGCTTGTGTGCGTACATTTTTACTCATTTGGTTTAGCTGTTGCGTACGTAAATTGGTGCTTTGGACATATTTTCACAAACCTGCCATGATGCCTTTTTTTTTTTTTTTAATGTGTACGTATAATAGGTCCAGCTCTTGCACACGTGATGTAATGGCAAACTGGTGTTATTTTAGCTATATTTTTCACGTACTTGTTATGTGAAGTGTTTTTATGATATGTAAAGCTGATAAATTGATGTACTGCGTTGTAGCTGCAGCAAATATCGTTAGTTTTATTTTATTTTTTCTTTTAGGACAAACTGCAGTTCAAACGGGTGGATGGGCTTTTACGAGGCCTGCTTGAGAGATCAGTTTAACCTGTATGCATATCAACAGAAGTAATCATTAGGGGAAGAGATGAATGCAAAGATGGCGTCGATTAAGAAAGTCGGCAGTGACAGAAGCAAGGATGAATTTTGTTTATGAGATTTTTTGGAATATTATGAAGAAAACGGAACCACCTGCATTGCAAACGTAAAATAAAAAATGGCTTGGGCTAGGTTTATGGACTGTACAGGTGTTCGAATTATGTGAAAGAAATATGCTCAGCTGGTTAAGAATGTACAGCAGACTATGCCTTGACTGCTCTGTACAGCTGAAAATTACAGCATTGGTTGATAAATAAACAGCGATGAAGGCGGTGTGTTAAAGCTGTGCTGGTCTAGTAATGTGTAAACAGTCGTATGAAAAAAAAAAAAAAAATGTACTGCTGTGATAATGTACCCCGAGCCAGCAGTCTTATTTATTTTTATTTTTATTATTATTTTTTTTTTCAATCTGCCTCTGAGGGTTTATATTCAACTTACGGAAGATACCTAGTAGTGAAAGTCCAGATAAAGGCTATATTGTAACTCTCCCGTTTGAAAAGCCGTGTAAACTAAATAATGTAACTCTGGTGGTGGGAAGAATTGAAAATGAACGGTGTCATGGTACTGAAGGGGTTTTAATGGCGGAATAATGGACAACGAGAGCGACATTAGTACAGGTCCCGTGATGCATGTATACAATTGATTTTTTTTTTTTTGTCGACCCCCCTCCCGCTGCCCCTCCCCTTTCAAAAAAAGCCATCGATAAACGTAATTGCTCTGTGGGGCCAATTTACCCCTCGCCAAAATTGAAAACAACACGATTAACATTGTCAGAGAGAGAGAGAGAGAGAGAGAGAGAGAGAGAGCTTTGGTTCAGGGGTCAGGGGAGGAGTGGGAGTGGGATAAGGTGAGCCAGAGTGTGGGGAGAGGGGGAGGGGAGGCTGAAGGGGTAGTTGGGGAGTGGGGTGGAGGTTAAGGGGTGGTGGAAAGAGAGGAGGGGGGGAGGTGGAGTAGAAAAGTGGGGAGTGAGGTAAACCACTGAGGGGGAGTAGTGGAGAGAAAGAGAGAGAGAGAGAGAGGGGGGGGTGGTGTGTGGGGTGTGAGGGGGAGGTCGTATGTCACAGTCGAAATGAAACGAGGACCGGGAATGGGCGCGATATTTTGATAGTCATGTCAGGACGTATAACCAACCCTCTCTTAAAACGGCTTCACACCATTCCCCTCACATTTTCACCCAGAGATAAATGGCGCTTTTCTTTTGGGTGTAATTTTCATTTATTGACGTTAATATACGAAAAGACAGCCATCCTTGTATTATAAATAGATAGTAAGACAGACAGATAGATGGATGGATGGATAGATGGATGGATGGATGAAAGATAGTAAGATAGTTAGATAGGCAGGTAGATAGATGGATGGATGGATGGATGAATAGATATATAAATAGATGGATTGACATGAATAGATAGAGTGGTTTTATTTCTTTGTATTTTACTGTATATTGTACTTAGTTTTTCAGAAGCTATGGTATCTTAGTTTTATTCAACTATATGCTCGAAAAACAATCAACCTTTAGATTTTTGGTTCTGTTTTTAACCTTGTCATTAACTTTTGGTGTTTTTTTATTATTTTATTGTGGATGATACTCGAAAAGAAAGCCAAGAGTTGTATACTAGGCTTTAACGTGTGGAGTAGAGCCACTCGTCTGTATCAGGTATATATGCTAGCCGGCCGCTACAGTACATATATATATATATATATATATATATATATATATATATATAGATAGATAGATAGATAGATAGATAGATATATATATATATATATATATATATATATATATATATATATATATATATATATATATATATATATACACACAAACCATACGTGCATACATACGCCATTCATACATACATATACACATACGCCATACATACACATATACATACACCATACATTGATACATACACACAGTACATACGTACGTACATACATAAGTACATACATACATACGTACATACATACCATTCATACATATATACATACAAACCTACGTACCTACCAACACACATACATACATACATACAAACGTACCTACCTACCTTCCCACATACATATAAACCCACCTTCCTACCTACCTACGTACACATATACATTGATATTTTGCTTCATATTCCATTACACAAAACCTCATCCATTTTTAACGCATTCTTATTTGCATTACCATAACGACGTTGAGCTTTGCCGTTCAATCCCTGAGTCGATTCCCCCCCCCCTTTTTTTCCCCGTGTAATCTCCCCGCATAAGTTAATCACAGGCCTCATTTTCCGGCGCGTGTGTGTTGGTGGATTCGGTGCGGTGTGTGTTTTCGGGGGAGAGCGTGTTTGTTTGGCTTCCCTGTTTGTTTCTCGGATGTTGATCCGCGAGAGTGCGGCTGTTTGTAGAGAGGGAGAGGCGTGGGCTGAGGATAGACACTGATGAGACGGATAGATAGACAGATAGAGATAGATGGATTGAGGCAGGGTCGGTGGATAGACGGATAGATAAGAGAGAGAGAGAGAGGGAGAGGTGGATTAAGGATAGACACTGATTAGATAGATAGATAGATAGATGGACTGAGGCAGGCTTGGTGGATAGACAGACAGTACTGTTTGTAGAGAGAGGAGGATGCTAATTGACTAAAGATAGATACAACTAAGGGGTATAGAGGTAGAGTAGGTGAAATGATAGCTAGGCTGTTTAGAGAGAGAGAGAGAGAAACTAAACAGATAGATGGAAGTAAGCACAGTGAATATAATGTTTATGTAGTTTGTAAAGAGGGGGTGTGCAAGTAGGCTAAAGACACATATTTAGAGAGAGAGAGAGAGAGAGAGAGAACGAGAGCATCCTTCAGCCCACCATCAGCTGAAACAAGAACAAGAGCGGCACTGCAGAAAACCCAAGTTGCTTCCTACACAACAGACGCAGCAGTAATAGCCTTGTCCGTCACAGTCACAGCGTGGAGTGCGGGGATGGAGTGGGGTGGTCTTGGGGAAGGAGTAGGGAAGGGTGAGGTGGAGTGGGATTAGGGAGGAAGGGTGTGGGGTGGTTGGAGGGGAGAGTGAGGAAGGCTGAGACGGTGTGGAGTTGGGGAGTAGGGACGAGAGGGGGATTGGGGTAGGGATGTAAAGACGAGGCAGAATGGGAAGGGAAGGAAAGAAATGGTGTGGGATTGGGAAGGTAGGGAGGAGAGTGGGATGAGGTTGAGGTGGTAGAGACGAGGTTGGGAAGGGTTGGGTATACTGGAATGAGGTGAGGTGAGGTTGAGGACGGAGCAGGGAAGGAACGGAAGTTTGGTTTGGAAGGAAGGACATAGGGGGTAGGGTGAAGAAGGTAGAAACGTGATGAAGTGGGGTTGAGGAGTGATAATGTGGGGTTAGGGAAGAAAGGATATATGGTAAGACTGGGGAGGTGGGAAGGAGTTGGGGTTGAGGCTGGACTGGAGAAGGGATTAGGTGGAATTGGAACGGTTGGAATGAAAAGCGATGGAGCTGGGGAGGCAGGAATAAGTAGGACTTAGTGAGGAATACATAGTGGCCTAGGAAAGGAGGAAGAGAAGAGGTCAGGGCACGACGGGGTTAGAGGCAGAGAAACGCACGTGACGGGAATTTGCAAGGACAGGAGCAGGATGGGACCGTGAAGTCAGAAAAAGGGGGCAAGTGGCAGACATGACGGGACAGGGAAGAGACGGGGCAGGAGTTGGGTTATTGCAACGGGGTGCGGCACTCGGCAGACTGAGACTGGATTGTGTAGGCCGGGAAGCGAGGACGGGGCAGGGTGGGTGGTGGACGTGGCGTAGCAGATGGGAGAGACGGGGTAGGTTTGGGGTTGTTGCGACGAGGGGTTGGGGTTGGCAGGGGAGCAGAGACGGGTTTGTGTAGGGTTGGGAGTTGGAGTAGCGGAGGAGAGGATCTTATAGGACAAGGAGTTGGAGAAGCAAGAAAAACGCAGGAGAGGGAGGAAAAAGAAAAAGTGTACGAAGAAAGACAACACTAAGCAGGTGGAAGGCGAGGACAAGGCAGGGACAGAACAGTGCAGGGAGGAAAAACGACAATAAAAAGAAAGAAAGGGGGAAAAAAAAAAAAAAACGGTCGACAGGGAACGAGGGAGAGAAGGGAAAAGTGTGTGTATGTGGAGGGGGGAGGGGAGAGAAAGACTGAGCCAAAGAGGAATTAGTCTGGAACAAAACAGGATAGGGAGGGAGTCGAGTAACAGCAGCGCAGAATAAGAAAAATGCAGGAATGAGGCAAGGAGAAGAAAACCATGGAAGAGAGAATCAAGGCCAAGGAAAAAAAGAACACCATAACCCCCAACATGCCACACTTTCAAGAACGTGACGACTTTTGCATAATTATCCAAACATTTTGTCAAGCGACGGGAGAATTTTTTGGCGGAATTTCTTGGGGGTGACGTTTCTTGTTTTCTTGAAAAATATGAACTTTTTACGTGCCGACAACAGCAAAAATGGTCTTTGTGATTTTAAACATTTTTCCACAAAGTGATGCATAATAATATTTCTTAATAAAAACTGTCACGATTAATTTGTAACTTTGTGAGAGATTGCATTGTCAAAAACTACTTCACTTCGATGACTATTTTCTTCCATTTTATTCATGCTAATTCCAGATGATTTTATGTAACTTCGGAAAGAACCTCTAGTAACGAAAGGGTCAAGACTATATATAACCCCTCCAGTTCGGAAAGCCTCTCCTAATCCGCATAAAATCGTATGGAGATAGCAAGAGTAACACCGTCGAAATAAAATCGGTGGAGATTTAAAAAAAAGCATGAAAAAAAAGACGTCATCGTATATGTTATTATATCTACCTATTTGCCTGTCTACTTATCCTCCAACCACCCTTATTCTATGCACCCACCTACCTACATACCTACTTACCTATCTTCAGTCTGTCTTACTACTTCCCTATCTTCCTACCTGCCTATCTACCTACCCTCCTATCTACCTACCCATCCACCCGCCCATCCACAAACCTACTCATGCATCCTCCTACCTGATTACCAACCTACATATCTTAACCCACCCACCAGCATCCAATCCATCTGCTTGCATCTTTATCTCTTTTCTATCGCTACTTTAATGGTCACTGCTCCTCTGAACTGTCTGCTTGCATTCCTCCACCTCTACGACGGGCGCGTAGCACCCGTCTGGCAGCAAACTCTCATCCTTTTTCTGTCCAACTCTCTAATGCAAGAGTTAACCGTTACTCCCAGTCTTTCATTTATGCAACAGGTCAGCTCTGGAACTGTCTCCCTCTGTCTGTATTTCCTGCTGCCTATGATCTCCAGTCTTTCAAACGCAGTGTGTCCAGGCATCTCAAAATGATCGGATCTTGAATTTGGCTCTATATTGTGTTTTGTTTTTCTCTTGGAGGGAACTGTTACTGCGGGCTCATGGCCTTTGGTTCCTTCTTCCTCGCATAAAAAAAAAAAAAAAAAGTATATATATATACAGTATATATATATATGTAAATTTTTTAAACGAATGTCAGGACCTGTGAAGGGGAGGTGGGTTGGGTGGGGGAGTTAGGAGGTGGAAGGGGGCAAGTTTAGGGACTTGGGAGACTAGTGAGTGTAAGTTAGGGGGTTGAGAGGATGGAAGGTGTAAGTTCAGGGACTTTGGGGACTGGAGGGTGTAAGTTAGGGGTTATGGGGCTGGAGGAGGGTAAGCTGGGGGGCTGAGGTGGCTGGAGGGGGTAAGTTAGGGGGTTGAGGGGGCTGGAGAGGGTAAGTTAGGGGTTATGGGACTGAATGGGGTCTGATCTTAGTGGCTTTGGAGGGGGGAACTGATCAGAGGGTGAAGGGGTGGGGTTTGAGTGGATGGAGGTGGGAGGGACTGGTTTAGGGGGTGGAGGCGTGGGTGGGTGGTGGGAGGAATTCAGCAGAGTCCGTAGGAAAAGTTTTAGTCCGAGGGGAAGGAAGGAAGGGCGAGTTGGAATCACTTTAATGGTAATTGCCTTCAGCGGCTGGTAGTGGAGTTCCTACCATCGTTCCGCCCACCCACCGCCCACCCATAGCCCACCCACTTACTTTCAGCCCACCCATATATCCGCCTACTGTATTTACCTACCTACCTACCTGTCTGCCTACTTACCCATCTGTCTACTTATCTACCTACCTACCTATCTACCTACTTAACTATTTCTTCCCAACTGCCAGTCTATCCACCCACATCTAACCCATCTTCTGTCTTACATACCTGACTTCCTGTTATTATATCTACCTATTTGCCTGTCTACTTATCCTCCACTCACCCTTATTCTATGCACCCACCTACCTACATACCTACTTACCTATCTTCAGTCTGTCTTACTACTTCCCTATCTTCCTACCTGCCTATCTACCTACCCTCCTATCTACCTACCCATCCACCCGCCCATCCACAAACCTACTCATGCATCCTCCTACCTGATTACCAACCTACATATCTTAACCCACCCACCAGCATCCAATCCATCTGCTTGCATAACACATCCAGTCATCCATCCATTTGGTTATTCATTTTTTCACCTGCCTATCCATCCATCCACCCACCCATTCACTGATCCAGTCTTTCACCTAACCATCGATCCATTTTTCCAGTCGCCAGTCCGCTTACCTACTCACGCATCTTCCTACCTAGCTATCTCCTACCCACCCTCCAGCATCCAGTCAACCTGCCTTAATAACCCATCTATCCATACACACATATATGCATACACTCATCCTATTTCATAACCCACTTCCAGTGCACTCTCCACTTCTACACACCATTACATACCACCAACATCCCACGTCCACCCACCATTGCCCACATCCACCCACCATTGCCCACATCCACCCACCACTGCCCACTGTCAGTCATCTGTAGTTTACAAATCCACCTCATAGAGAAATCGGCAAATTAAATTTAAAATAAATGAGTACAATAGCGTTGCGTAATGATTTTATTTTTGCTAACGCCGGACGATTTGATTCAGCCATCGACAGTGTATACCATTCATTTAATTCCAGACGATTTTGTACAGCGAATACCTGATTATTATTTTAGCTATCACGAAACTATTTTGTACAGCGAACATCCAACTATTCTTGTAGCCGTAACGAAATTATTTTATACAGCAAACGCCCGACTATTGTTTCAGCAATCACGAGACGATTTTATACAGCAGACACCTGATCATTGTTTTAGCTATCACGAGACATTTTATTCAGCTGATCAACGCCTCACTACTCCCCTATAGTAGGACTCGCCTACGTTTGCAGCTGTGGTGTGGCCCGCACCTGTGTACTGTACAATGTTGCCACGTTTCCCCAACTTGCGATGTGAAACGGAAGCTATTTATGTACAAGGCAACACAAATACGATAAGTTCAGATGAATAAAACTTACACGTGTATTTTGATGGATGAATCAACAGTAATCTTATTATGCCTAAAATATTTATACAGTAACACAAAAACATAGCATACATATTGTACAGTGTTGCTAAAAGAAATTGTAGTCACTTTTAATGTTTTTTAGCGTAGTTTTAGGGCGGGTAATAATACTACAGTTATGGATATAAGAGAATGAGCCTGAAAAAAGAAGAAATATGCCAATATCCAAAGTAAAAGAAATAATTCATATAATTCTTGTGAGAGGCAACACTGACACACCCAGTCTGGCCTAAGGTAAAGTACGTACCTCCATAGACCCAAGCATAGCTTGTACAGGTGTTGCTAGGGAAAAATGCTCACATTTACTGGCTTTTACCGTAATTTTAAGGGCGAGGAATAATCACATTTATAATAATAAGCTAATATGTAGGACAAAATAGTAGGCATATGCCAATACTGAAGTAAAGAAAAAAAAAAACATTATTCACTCGCGAGCGGCAACACTTCCACACCCAGTCGGTGGCCTTGACCTCAGGGGTGGTGTGGAGAGAGAGATGGAGGAAGGGGAAAGAGAATGAATGAATGAAAATCAATCATGGTACTGCAATAACGGGTCATCTGTCGCCGTATACAAAAAATGATAAATATCACTAAATATAACAAAACCAAAATAACAAATGAAAGCACAATTATAAACAACTTATAAAAGAATCAAAAGTACTCAGGGTGGCTCACATCTCCCGCCAGGAGAGAGAGAGAGAGAGATAACGGTCATCTGTCGCCGTATACAAAAAATGATAAATATCACTAAATATAACAAAACCAAAATAACAAATGAAAGCACAATTATAAACAACTTATAAAAGAATCAAAAGTACTCAGGGTGGCTCATCTCCCGCCAGGAGAGAGAGAGAGAGAGAGAGAGAGATAACGGTATAGAAAACGTGGCATCACTGTACACAGGTGCGGCCCACACCATAGCTGCAAACCTAGACGAGTCCTACTATAGCCAACCTATTTCCCCACTACTGAACCCCTCTCTCCACCCATTTCCCCACCCACTGAAACCCTCTCTCCACCCATTTCCCCACCCACTGAAACCCTCTCTCCACTCATTTCCTCGCCCACTGAAACCCTCTCTCCACCTATTTCCCCACCCACTGAAACCCTCTCTCCACCTATTTCCCCACCCACTGAAACTTTCTCTCCACCCATTTCTCCACCCACTGAAACCCTCTCTCCACTCATTTCCTCGTCCACTGAAACCCTCTTCCCACCCATTTCTCCACCCACCTGCACCCACCCTTCAGTCCCGGACACTCGCTTCTTCGTTCTGCCCCACCATCTTAACCACTTCACTCACTTTCCCACTTCACCCACTTTCCCACTTCACCCACTTTCCCACCTACCAGACCCACTTCCCCCAAACCCACTTTCCCACCTATTACATCCATTGCCCCACCCTCTGTACCCACTTCCTAACCCCATGCATCTACATCCCCACCATCTACACCCACTTCCCCACCCACATACTAAATTTCTCACACACAGCACCCACTTCCCCACCCACCACACTCACTTCCCTACTCACTAGACTCACTTTTTTACGAGCCACTTCCACTTCTTTTTCCTGCCCCCATCGCCCCACCCACATAAACCCACCCACATAAACCCACCCACTGTACCCACCCTCAAAACCCACATGAATCCACCCACCTGAACCTACCCACATGAACCCACCCACATGAACACCCACTGAACCCACCACCTGAACCCAGCTTTTTCGTAATAGCCTGCCCGCACCTGGCCGTCTGACCTCATTCTTTCGCTCTAGAGGAATCCAAGACGCCCCTAATGGTAATTGTGGTCTCACGGTAGTTACCCCTGCCCCCCTTCATCCTCATCCCCCACCCCAACTCCCTTCACCGCTTTCTGATCCCTCACCCCTCCTCGATCCCCCTCACATCTCACCCTTTCTTGATCCCCCTCGCATCTCACCCCTTCTTGATCCTCCTCACCTCTCACCCCTCCCCGACCACCCTTCTCTCCTCTCCCTGATCCCCTCCTTCACCCCACCTTGATCCCCCTCCTCACCCTGCATTTTCCCCTCTACTTCTCCACTTCTCTCTCACCTCTTCTCACCTCTTTCTCCCTTTCTGCATCTTCCTTTTTTTCACTTCTCCCAGACCCATTCATACTTGTACTATTCTCCAGTTTTACCTCTCATATTCTCACCATTCCCTCTCCCCTTTACTTGGTTGCCTTTTCCCTTCCACTTTTCCTAGCTCATTCTTACCCTTTCTGGACTCCCGTATCCCTCCTCAAACTTCCTTCACCCCACGTCTTGCCACTCCTTAGTTTGCTTCCTCCTGCTCCCACCCCATCCCCCATTTATCTGTTCCAGCCCATCCCCTCTTAACCCTTCCAGCCGGCATGGTGCCTTTATAGCACCTTCGCTAGAGAATAACAGTTCCGTCTACAGCTTGGTCGTGGATACGCTACAAAGACCGTCCAAAGTCCTTCTGGTGGAAGGGTTGGTGGATATTATTTCCAACCCGTCACCTATGAGGAGTCTTATTAATATTGTGTGCTTAGTAGCCACAGTCAAGTAGTGAGTTAAAAGTGAATGTAACAATTAATAAATATAGCATTTATCCAGGTACTGCAGCTACTGTGGCCACTTAAAGAAAAGTGAGTTTAGAGAAGAGTTTCTTTGTAAAATGGTGTTAATTCATGAGAGTATTCATGTGAGGAGAGATGAAGTATACAGGCTTTTTTCCATGGTGTGTGAAGAAAAATGGCAGGATGTAATGTTCAGGCCAGTTATGGTGATGGTACCTGTGACTGTCCGTTTCTGATTGTTTGTGTTGATGTGGTGTGATGTTAAATTTTTCTAGAGTGGATTTTCCTTTCATCACAAGTTAATTTGGTATATTGTCATGATCGTTTGTGTTCCAGCGGGGATATTGTTGAAGTGGATAACTTTTTGATGGTTTTCTTTCAAATATGGCGTAATGGTTTGCTTTCGTGTTTTCAGTTTTTTTTTTTTTATGATTGATAATTTTTGTCACTTCAGGAGTTTTTCTGATGTCTGTTTTGTTGTGTGTTTGATGCTGAGAATGTGTCGCTTAATTTATATATTATTTTTATTGGTTCTATTTCTCGTTTCTTACAAGGTGTTTTGAGATGGACAGTTATTGTGGCATCAAGTCTTTGGGCATAGCTAGATATGCCCTCCTGTTATTGCTGTGAACTAACTTGATTTAGTAAATACAGTATCAGTTCAGTGATGATGATTGCTGGTTTGTTTCATCAGATGTGATGGGCTGTATTCTTGTTGTCCTAGGAAAATCCATAGCACCTCTTCTTTGATGAATTATTTTGCCTACTACATCTTAACCTTTTCAGGGCCTAGTGACGTCTACATTTTCTCAAGCCACCCGCAGATGATTATACAGTATTTAACATTTGGGAAACTTCTTGGTGTGGAGAGTTGGAATCATTCTCCATTACACTCTTCCACCAAGAAATCTCCCCAAAGCTAAATAGTCTGTGGTTAGCGAGAATGAAATGAAAATGATGTCCTTGGACTGAACTGCATAACAGCTGCTTGTATATTACTGGTGCAAAGTACAGTATATCAAAATTACAAAGACATGAATAAAATACAAGGGAATATACAAGTGTATTATGCAGAGTATGTCACAAAGGGTTAAGTGCTACTGAGAATATGGATCAATAGTTCCTTTCTCTCTTTCTGTCTGTTTTTCTTTTTCTTCTTGCATTAACTCCCATGCAATAGAGGTGTCTGGAAGGGTGTTGGTGCTGCAGAAGAGGGGCAGGTTGCATTTATTAGTTTCCTGGGTGCAACGAGATGAGTCACATAGCCCATTGCACCTCAATGACGTCTTTTTATGTGATTTATTCCTTGCTGCTATGAGATGACTTCAGTCTGTTAAGGAGAGCTTTTTGGAATGAAGGAGTTTGCTGAGGCCTTCATTAACATTTAACTTGTGTCTTCTAAACTAAATGAAATCATCTGGAGGTAGCAAGAATATAATAGACATCCATGGGCATTTTTTTTCCAGTTTATTTCTTGCAACTGTGAGATGGTTTTATTAATTTTAGAGAGCTCTCTAAGGTATATGAAGGCTGTATCCAACCCCTCCAGGTGGAAAAGTCTCTATTAAGTTGCATGAAATGATCTGGTGGTAACAAGGAAATACAAATGACGTCCTTGGGCAAAAGGGATGCAGATTAATAATACGTTTAGTAGCTTTTTTTAACTACAGTAATAGAGTGTAGAGTTAACCCCCACAGTCCCCCATCTGGCTTGCCAAGGGTCGGGATAAATAAAGGTGATGGTGTTAAATATCCTTCCATAGCATCCTTAATCCTGCATCCTTACCTCTCTAACCTAAACCCCAATCATTCATATCAGCCTGCATAACATTTAAGGGTTTTGGGTGGAATGTAGAATTAAAATTAACCCCTTCAGTATGGTGATGTCATTTTTGACACTTGTTCATGATGCTGTCAGATGATTTTATTCAGCTTAGAGGAGCTACTTTGTAGAGGAGGGAATGTAAAGGCTAAAAGTCAGTCCTCGGTTACGAAAAGTCTGATCTGAGCTGAATAAAATCATCAAGAGAAAACAAGAATTCAATGTAAAGGATGTCCCCAGGCTTAAAGGGGTTAAATTGCAAGTTCTAATCAGTTTTTACTAATCAAACTAATTCAGGTTGTAATTGACTCTTAAAGTAAAAGCACAGTATAAACTTGAATCATCATATTTTAGTGTGCATAGTCCAGTGTTGCATATTTAGAGCTGTGTTGAGGGTGAGTGTTGAGGGCATTGACAGATGTGTCTCCCTCAGCTGGTGCCACGACTAACAACCGGTCGTTGGACTCGGAGGGGCAGCAAGGGCAGCACGACCACCTCCTCGAGTCCCCAACTACCTGCCACAACAGGACCCCTCAGGGCAGGCTCTCTTACCAGGGGATCCCTCTCCCGTACCCCCCAGAGGAACAACAGCAACCGTTCAGCTCGTCTCCACCACACACTACATGCTCGCACCACAGCTCACGACCACGAAGATGAGGTGAGGGCACACTCCAACCTTGGCGTGTCCTCAGTTCACCCACATCAGCCCCCACACAGCCCTCAGCCTCACACACCAGAGCATTACTGACAAGGAAAGCACCCAACAAACATTCCCACAGGCCAACATGCAGTCATCGCCTTACAAAAACCAGGTTTCTGTTTTTGTTCTGCATCTGAACAGACTGGGATAATGATACCTTCCCAAAGGTCTTGTGGTTAGCAAAGGAATCAAACCCATGACTTTTTGTCTGTGGATTGAGTGTGCTTCTGAATACACCACCACCACTCCGCATAGCAGATGATCAGCCATGGATTATTTAAAGACTGGAGTACTGCTTAGAATGGCTGGCTAAAGGCTGCTGTAGTCAGAATCGTGGGCTGCTCTGATGTTCACTGAACTGTAAAGTAAATGTGTGGGAACATCTATGGGCTGTGCGAGGTTAATTGACAGTGTGTATGGAAGCTGCTTGTGCGAACTAAGACCCTGCTGTATCACTAAATCATGGAAGCTACCTGTGCTAAGGGCCTACTGTATCACTGTTGTCATGGACTGGCTGTGCTGTCTTAAGATGACTAGTCCGCATTGTGAAGATTGCATGGTTTACCATAAAACTGCCCAGGACTGTGCAAGGTCTCATGCTGCCCCTCCTTGCCTCAACACTTGCCCTCTGTCATACATGGAAAAGAAGTACTGTATATGATGATCGACAGTAGGTTTGAAAAACAGTGCTAATATACTGTATGCTATTATTATGGGCATTTTAATCCAACAGTTAATGCTGACAGGTGTGCATGGATACTGTAGATAGCTAATGTAGTTTTAGTGTCTAATACGTTGATCTTCATAATTTCAAGAGTATCATGTCTGAAATGTATGTGTGTGTATTTGGCATGCTTTCAAATATACATTTTTTCGAAGAAAGATAATACATTCAGATATTTTTTCATACTGTTGGTTTTAATGAAAAATTAATTATGATAATCATACTTGCTTTATTACTCTAACTTTTAAGGCACAGAGCTAAAGAGATAATTGTTTCAGAAGTACTCGTTTAAGTCGTGTGGGCGTGACAGTGGGCATGGTGGGTCAGAGCAGGAGGACTCTCCCCGCACAGGTCCTGCCCCCAAGCTGTCCTCCCTGCGCCTCAACAACAATGTGGCCCCACACCTGCCCCAGGACCACCTCGTCAATCCCTACACCACTGCCAACTCTGCTGCCGCCACCACATCAGCTGCCAACAACAGTGTCACAGGCAACCACATCCAGCCAGTGCCAGGTCCAGAGGCTCTTCTTCCTGACTACCGCTTGGTAGGAGACACATCAACACTCCGCCTCCCAGCCTCCACCAGCAGCTCCCGTGGCCATCGTACACACTCCCCTTGGAACCATACATACACAGAGATCCCTGATGGAGTGCCAGCTGCTCGTCAGAATGGTTTAGAGGGAGGGGCAGACCCTGTGTATGAGGAAATTGAGCGTGAGGGTCGTTCAGAACTACAAGTAAGCGACATGAGTGATGAGGATGGACGCCGTCACAGTTCAGACATTTCTCGCCAGTCATCGCGCAGTTATAGTGATCATCGTCCCCTCCTGCCATACACCCTGCCAGACCGTCATGCTGCCCCACACCACCACCAGCAACAGCATGACCCTCGCTTCAAAGGACGCTACCGCCAGCAGGACTGCCTTGAAGACCCTCAGACCCACACACTGCCAGGGGGCAGGCTAGGTATGGGTGGACCCCTTGATCATACTGTGGTCAGCTCCGGCCATATTTTGCCCATGACTCATGCAGCCGTGACCTCAGCTCATGCCCTCCCTCCTGGTAATGGCCACATCGCCAACCACCAGTACATGGACGTGGGACCTCATTTGATGGGTGGTGGACACTTGCTGGATGGAGGACGACAGTTGGAGACATTGCCTCAGTACACCCAGGCGATGCTAACAGCCCAAGGACACCCTCTTCCTGTGGTGCATCCCCTCAGTGAACCAAACTTGCGCAATTGGGAGGCGGCACAACGGCACAGAGACTTGCAACAGCTCCAGCAGTTAGGGGAGATGACTGTGGCAGTGCTGAGTGGAGAACAGGTGGTGTGCAAGCTGAAACCTCCCCTAGCACCTATCCATGAAAACACTGGCACTGCCCAGGTGGAGCGACACCCACCCCCACCTACCTACAGCCACTGCTAGGGCCTCTGTACAGTTAGACTCTTGTACATATGTGTATAGTGCTTTAAAACCCATTAAAGGCCTTTATGCTTTATGAATGTAGATGTGTGCGTGGCAAACCATACTCATGATAATCATTACCATAGATAATTTTACATTAAGCTGATAATCATGAGGACTGGAGTGTTGCAAAGGCCGAGATGGTGTAACCTGGTCCCTCCTGCCCTCTCTCATGCCGACTCAAAGCCCATCATCCTAGTCAATTCTCAAGCAGGAGGAGCCTTTGTCACCACCCCTGAACTGGTGTGACAAAAACTTAAGTGCACAATCCTGCATTCATTGTCAGGGCTGTGATGATACACCCTGCTTTTATCACTAGAACACTGTTTATATCATAGTGTGTTTTGATCATCCTGCTGAGAGGAATGCAAATGTGTGGTGTGGGATATTTATATGACATGCATGAAGTGGCCGGTCGGCTCCTGCTGCTGAGACTGTGGAGTTCTGTGGACATTAACTCTTTTGTACTATCATGATCAAAAGTTTGCCATCACTTCTCTGCCATTTATGATGATGTAAAGTGTTACATGAAAGTTTGTACACAAGATAAACAAGAATATAATGAAGAATACTTGCAGACGTTTGAGTACGACTGAGAAATGTTTGTACACTTAATGCTGGCAGATAACTGGCAGGGAACTCTTGCTTGTGATAGTACGTGACTGCCAGTGTTCTCCTTGAGTGAACGTATTTATTGCACTTTTTATGAGAATTTTGTTGTAGATAGGCACAGTTAAGGACACTTGAAGTCAACACAAGTGAGTTAAGAGGATGTTTCTCATAGTGAAAAAACAGAACTTATTTCAGATATAAAACTTCAAGCAATATGGCAAAACTGATGCGGCTAAGTACTGTATGTTTTTTGTCTTTTGTTGCAGACAGCTACTTGGTTCAGAGTTCATGAAATGTATCAATGCCACATTTTGACAAGGGTAGTTTACCCACTCGTATTTTACTGTGACCAACAAGTATTTGTGAAAAAATAAACATAAAAAAAAAATGCTTATACCATAACTGATAGTAACTGGTATTTTGACTTTGAATTGCATGACAGAGTTCTGGCTAAATACCAGTTTGTATGGTAAAAAATAAAGGTCAGGCTGATGATGATAATGTAGGGTTAAGACTAATTTCATGAGTGGTGATAATGCAAGGTGACGATGAGGCAAAGCTTGATACGCTGGCTCTAACGTGATTTGACCCACGTTGTAGCTCCCATGTGCCTCAGGTTACTCCTCAGCACACCATCACTACAAGACTCTGAACCCCCTATGTCAGTTAATCCCTGCAGCACCAGGATATATTTATTTTATCCCTATCATCACAGACGATTTTATTCAGCTTTGGAGAGACTTAAACTGGAGGGATTTGGTATAGCCTCCATGTATCCCTTCACCATAAGAGGTCTCCCCATAGATTCAGCTTAGAAAATTCTGAATGAAAGGTTAGGGTTAGCCTATGTTACTCCGTTCACTGGAAGAAGTCTCCCCCTAAAGTGTATCAAATCATCTGATTGGTAGCTAGAATAAAATAAATCTGTCATTGTAAGTAAGGGAGTTAACAAGCTATTATGTAATTATGCTTTTTCTCAGTTATGCTTTGTTCTCATATAGTTTTTTCCCTCTGTATCATCAATCCTGTTGCCGGAAACTGCTTGATCCTCATTGCATTAGATTATCTTAAATATAGGCAGATAACTACAGTGTTGTCTTGCTTTTTTCTACATATTTATTTTGTGTTTTATAAGTTTAGCACAAAGTTTGCTTCCATGTTTTTGTAATGTTATAATATTCTGATGTGATCCTATTGCTGTTAAGTCATTGATATACATTTATTATTATCTCATTACTTACAGTTACTGTGAGGGCCTTATTCTGAGTTCATTTATTTTTTAATGTACTCTTGTTGTATGTTGACCTGAGTTACAAACTTCAAAAAAACAAAGCAGAATTCATCTACTCCTAATCAGACTTGGAAGTGAACACGGAATGGAAGGCCGGTTAGATAGAACATGGTATACGAAGATTTTTACTGCACTGAAAAGAAAAAAAAATAGTATTACTGAGTTACCATGTTTTCCCTGATCAGGTTGAAAGAGGTTTTAAGTTTGCGTGTGTAGCCATAGAGAACCAGGGTTGAAAATCACAAACACACTTATGATCATCCTCTTCTCATAACTTGCATTTGTTTTTGCAGGAAAGATGGGGCATGTAGAATTCTCTCTCATAATTCACATTAGTATTTACAGGAAGGGCAAGGAGCCTGGAAAATCTTCCCTCATAACTCTGATTTGTCTTGACAGGAATGATGAGGGGAGTGTAGAGTCATCGCACATTTTTTATTCTTTGTGCAAAAACAAACGACGTAGGAGAAGGAAACTATTGTGAGCTGTATTGTGCTTATGCAGAGAGGATATGAGGGGCATTATGCTGTTCTTCTTGCAGAGGTAAAAAGTTTATGCTGCAAATGAGGTAATAGAGAATTGATGCTGCAGATCATATTCATCTTTTCTCACTCTCCTTGTGAAATTAAATGTGAATTACGAGGAACAGTTGATTGTAAGTGTGCATGTGTAGACACTATAAGAACCAGGAGCCAAGGCCGCCTCGCTCTGTCCGGCCGTCTAAACTCACAGTAAAGCTAAACAACTTCAACTAGCTTACATATATTTCTGTGCCTCTCTCTCACATGTGTAGTCATTGTATAGGATCAGCTCTGTTTTGTAATATTTTGTATGTAAACTGTGATACATGTATTAAATAAACAAGAATCTATCGCCAAATTGATATCAAATAAATTATTGTGAAGGAACCTATTTGCATTTCTTAAAGCACCTGAGTTTGTGTTCTACTTAATCTCTTCAAGCCAGTGATTTTTTATTTTCTGCTTGATACCTCTGGATGATTTTTTTTTTTTTTTTTAAGTTTGTGAGAGACCATTGCAGTGATGGGATTAGAAATAGTCACCATGAACCCCTCCACAACCTGAAGTCTCTCTCCCTCTTAGCTGAATTAAATCATCTGAAGATAGCAAGAATAGAATATAAAATGTCATTGGACTAAAGGGATTAAGTTACATGGTGCAGACCAGTTCCTATTTCTGTTTTTAATGCTACTTCTGTTTCTGATTATGTTCTTTGTGTTATGTTTGATTATTCAGGTAGGAAAAAGGGTAGTGATGATGATTTTTTAGGCATGCTTTTCCTAGTAGTTTTATATTTCTTACTGATGATGGCCATAAGAAATAAAGGCAGTAACATTAATTTGCATACAGCCTAAACCTTTGGCCTAGATTATACAAATATGATTTTGTCATTGATACAAAATTATTAGTGCAGAGTTGAACAACAGTGCTAGGACACATTCTCCCATTGCACCATTATTGTGTAAGATTCTGTTTACCTCAGAAATGACAGGTAGCACTGGTAGTACACTTACCTATTTTAACCCTTATTCTTGATTTTGGCTTTTTATTTATTGATTTATATAATTTTTTACTATTTAGAACCATGGTAGTGGTAGGTGGGGGCACTCACCTTCCACTCACTCGATGTAGTGCTACTCTTGGGTGTCTGCCCTTTCCTCTCCTCCATCCATCTTTCTCTCCATCCTCTTCTGTTTTTCTTTTCTTCATTCTTTCCTCGTCCTTCTGCCTATGTGTGACTTTACACTCCCACTTCTGTCTTTCTTTCCTTCATTCTTTCCTCTTCCTTCTGCCTGTGGGTGACTCCACACTGAGTGACAAGCCAAATGGTTTCTGTACACCAGGAAACCATTTACAATGCTGGGTGGTAACCATATAACCAAAATTTGGCGCCTGGTGGTTTAGTGGGTAATTATGGCACTCCAGTCGGACTGAGCCGGTGAAGATTTATATCCAAGGGGTGGTTGGGGTTTATTGTTCACATAATGCCACTCAGGAATGAGTGAGGCTGGTCACTCTCATCTTAAATGTCAGGACCAACTTACCTAGCCTCGGGCTTCTATGCTTCTCGTGGGGCAATGTAGGATTGGATGAAGGATGGATGGATGGAGAACCTTGGTCATCTTTCCTCAGGAAAAAATGTCTTTTATTCCTTCACTTTATGTTGACTCACATCATGCATTAACCCATTCAATACAGACATCTTTTAAAATATATTCTTGCTCCTTTTGTTGTTGTGGCCCTGGGCTTATCTGGACAGTAACCTTGGTGAACTGCTGGTTGAAGCTGCTCTTCTCCTGCAACCCATTATCCCCCTTTCGTGGGGTTTAATGCTTGCCAAGCTGCAGACTTCATCTGAGGTACAGTGAAGGTCTGCACAGGCCAAAATGCAAGCCGCATATGAGGTATAGTTTACAGTACACTGGTTATAAAACGATGACTCTGTGGAGGTAAACTACCTTACAAGGAATCAGCCTGGTAGGGTTTAGGAGTTGAGGGACAGTTGCATAAGAAGGCAGAGGAGCTACCTGGCTATATCAGTACTGCCACACGATGGCGTTTCCCTCCAGTACCATTCATGCTACTACCAGACATTTATGTTCAATTTAGGAAAGACTTTCCTAATGGAAGAGAATTATAAAAAAAGACATAAACCCTACATTAGTAAGAGACTCTCCAAAACTGAATGAACTGTACAAAAATAGCAAGAATAATTCAGTGGAATGTAGCTGGATGCACAGAGTTCAGAGTGCCATAAGAAAATTTTACTAAGCTAAGGGGATTCTTGAATTCATATAGTTGAAAGCTATTTCAGTTGACATGGTAGGTGGTGGCGACCATCATCCACTCACTTGATGTACTGCTGCCTCCTTCTTCCTTCATCTTTATTATTATTTTTCTGTGTCTACCCTCCTCTCTTCCTATTTCTCCCATCATTCCTGTCACTTTTTTCCAGTTCAAGTGGCTGTACACTAAGTGACAACCTAGTAACCCAGGAAATCATGTATAACGCTGAGAGGTAATCACAAAAGCCAAAACGGGGTGATGTGGAGTCATCTACAGTGCCCCTGATAACTGGGTGGAGAGATGCAAGTGTGATGTCCATCCAGGAACCAAACCTCTTCACACTTCTCCATGCCTCACAAAGGTGAGTCACACTGTACCACAAGGGAACATCAGCTCACCACATGGGACACCCCTGCAGGGGCAGTTACTTGCCAGCGACTGATGGGTTTGCTCGGCCAGACAGACCAGGGTTACTCAACAACAACCACTTTCAGGTCAATCAATACCCTCAGCTCAATAAAATGTTCTGATGTTAGCCTGGATAAAATACTCCAATGCAGCCATGGCAGCAAAAGGATTAAGAGTCGATTTGTTAGAATATTATTGTACGATTTTTTTTTTTTTTTTTTTTTTTTTTAATTAAATAATGGACCTTCTTATCTCAAGAAGAACTCTTGTTAACTTTCACCTCCTATGGATGCATTATCTTACGTTACTAGAGATACCACAAGACTGATTTTGTTTAGCCAAAATTAATTCTGCTAGTTAGATTTTTTAAAATTCTGACAACCTTTAGACTTGTACAAATTGCCTTGGCTGAATGTAATGGAATTTTTTGTAGCTGAAGAAAATGTAGTACTGAAAAGCAGTTGTGGTAGTTGGAAAGGTTAAGGGAGTCATTTCATTCATTCATTCATTGCCAGACGCCATGTATCCCAAACGGGGTGGCCAAGGGCTTAGAATTAATTGTTTTACAGGGAGGGGCACTAATCCTCTACCAACCCCACTTGACACATAGGGATGCCAACAGCATCTGGTGTTCCCAGGCGGTCACCCATCCAAGTACTAACCAGACCCAACGTTGCTTAAGGGAGTCAATTTTACATATTTCATTTTTAGTGTGGAAGGCAGTGTAGGTGTGTGGGTGACTGCCATACATCTCTCAGATGTAGGTTATGTTATAGCTGATGCATTAGACTCATCAACTTTTTCAGTGTTATGATGTATTTTATTTTATTATTGCTAGCCTTAGATTATTTTCAACATAGGTTGGGCAGTGGAGACTGGAAGGGATAATTATTGCCTTCTGTAATCACTACAAGGGGGTTTTCCTAAGCTGAATAAAGTTACCTGGTGGTAAGAAGAATAAACAAATATGTCATCATACTGAGGTGGTTAGCCATTTTGATGCTACAAATACTGAGGTATTCTTCGAATAAGGTTACCTGGTAGTGAGAATAAACAAATATGTCATCATACTGAAGTGGTTAGCTATTTTGATGCTACAGATACTGAGGTATTCATAAACCACATGGTTTCATTTATGGGGAACACTTCCAGTCTGCTTCATCACTCAGTAACATATAATTAAATGCGTAATGTAATCTAGGTGTTTTATATTGTTCCATTACACAAGGAAGTTCTTTCCATACCTAATTTTAACATCACATTGAAAGACAGTACATGTATGATAGTGCTGATCCCTGGAGATGAAAATAACTTGACCCCCTTCAAGTTCATGACATATTTTTCTGTTGTTGCAGCTGGCATTTTTATTCAATTTAGGACAGACCTCTAATAGTGAAAAGGTTATTGACGGCTATATCCAATCCCCCATCTGAGTAAAATCGTCTGGAAATAGCAAGAATAAAGAAATTTTATAGGGTTGTAGTGACTTCAACTCAAGAAAGATGGTGCTGTACATATGGATACGGGATACTGCCTCTCACCCTCACCCAGGAGATTAACAGAAGATGGAGGAGTAAGGTGCCATATTGACAGGGTAGTATTCATACATTTTGCAGTTTTGTAGGCTTATCTCTTCCCTGCCTTTTGTTAAAAAATGGTGGGATGAAATGGGCAACTGATTAATTCCCTGTGGACATTATCCTTCCAGTATTTCCTGTGTCGTCCCCCACAAATGTTAGCCAAGAAATTACATCTAAACACACATGCAGCCAGCAGTTTAAGCCCGTATCACAATCCTCACCCGGTTTGATGTGGATGGCTTCAGGGGCCATACTTATATACATAGTTTCTTGATCATAGGCTTTATTTTTGGTAGGCGAATTTATATGCCCTTCTGTCTTGACTCATACAGCCATTGTGCACTTCATAGTCAAACTGGAGTTATTAGTAAAGAAAATGAAAGATAAAATTATCTGTAGTAATAATTAACATGTATGGACACTTTATATTGTAGAAAATGTCTCGGGGTTCCTGCATGAGCATGGTTGTAGTAGTTTAGGTCCATACTTTGTCAAGGGTCTCAAATATTTTCCAGGAAAAACAAAGTCTTCTCTGCTATTTACTGTTATTAGAATTTTTTTTAGCTGATAGATGGTGGAGATCATCATCCACTCACTTATTTAGTGCTGCCTACTTCTTCCCTCACATTTATCATTCTTTTTGTGTGTCTACCCTTTTCCTATTTCTTCAACAATTCATGTTTTTTATTACTCTTTTTCCACCTCAGGTGGCTCTGCATGAATGACAAGCCTAATGGTTCCCTGTAACCCAGAAAACCCTTTAAAATGGTGGAGGATAACCATATAACCAAATAACGGTGATGTGGGGCCTGCTATGGTGCTCCAGTTAACAGGGTTGAGTGGTGCAAATGTGGCATCCATCCAGGAAACAAATCTCCAGACTCTTCCCCATGCCTGCTGTGGTGAGGCACTGTTCATTGCATGGGAACCTTGGTTCACTTCATGTGACGGCCCAGCAGGAGTCGTTGCTTGCTTACGGTTAATGGGTCCTCTTGGTCAGACAGATGGGTTACTCAGCAACAACAACTCCATTATTAGAACAAACCTGACACAAGACAGAGGGATTGGCATTGTGGTCACGTGCTGTGTGCCTGAGAAAATTAAGCCCATCTAACTTTAAATAGGCCTAAAATTGCCATCTCTATGTCTTCAGTGCTGAGTTTTAATAATATGTTAGAATATATTAGCCTCAGAGAAGTTTTATGGAAATGATGTAGAGCCATAGCATTGTGAGTTCCTGCCAGTGGGCTACATGAAATAAGTTGTAAAAGGGCAAAAATCTAGGCCAGGTAAATGTAAAAGAGTTGTACTTTATTTAAAACATCACCCTCTCTAGTCAGCAGTATGGTGTATCTTTAGTGTAATATGGAATAAGATATATACTCCAGGGGATCTCCTTTTGACTTGCGAGGTGTGTGCAGTAACAATTGTTAGACATACCTTCTTGGCATTCATCTAAATACAGTCTAATCCAAAAATGATTCCATGTTTGCCCCCGCTACCTAGTGGCGGACTTCTGGGGGGAGGCGTGGCGGGGGTTCCGCCGGCATAGATCATGGGTCCAGGGCGAGATGGGGCTCGGGCCTGTGCTAGAGGGTACAGGGCATTGCGGTTCCCAGGCTGCCGCTTCCGCCCAATAGAGAGGGGCCCGAACCTGGGAGTAGCGTCCCAGGAGGCTGCCCTATCAGTGGGTGTATAATGGCGGGATAGTTGCAGTGCCAAGACGCGCTTGGAGGGTGTCCCTGCAGCTGTCCTGGCAGGGTGCCCCGAGGCCACTACCACAGCCACTGGTAAGCTGGTGGGCTAGGGGTCCCAGATCCATTGCCTGGACCTGGGACTGTGCGGTGAGTGGGACCTGTGCTGTGTCTGTCCCCATTTATTAATACTGAAGATGACAAAACAAAAAAGGTTTCAAAGCAAGCCTGAGGACAGTAAATCACCCATGGGGATGAGGGTGGGTTCATGGAATGTGGGAAGTTTGAGGGGAAGAGCAGGGGAAGTCGTTGAGGCATTCAGTAGGAGGTGGGTGGACGTGGCGTGTTTGCAGGAAGTCCGGTACAGGGGTGGATCAGCCAGAAAGATTGTTGGGAAGGACTGTTGCTATAAGTTGTTTTGGCAGGGGAGGACAGACGGATATGGAGGTGTTGGTGTGATGGTTGCGGAGAAATGGGTGGAATATGTTATGAATGTTTTGAGAGTAAGCGATAGGATATTGGTTGTGAAAATTCTGTTGGGAAGAAAGATAGTTGTGATTATATCGGCATATGCTCCACAGGCAGGATTGGATGAATCAGAGAAAGATAGATTTTGGGATGATTTAATACGTGTAGTGGGTGGTATGCGGGATGATGAGATAGTGATTTTGGGAGGGGACTTAAATGGTCATGTAGGTGAAGCAGCCCAAGGTTATGAAGGAGTGCATGGGGGATGTGCATATGGTCTAAGGAATGCAGAAGGGGAAAGGATACTTGAGTTTGGGGAGGCAACGGACATGATTGTGTGCAACACATATTTTAGGAAAAGAGACAGTAGGTTAATTACGTATGAGTCTGGGGGAAATAGCAGTCAGATAGATTATTTTCTGGTTAGGAGGGCCGATAGGAGGTTAGTGAGGGATGTTAAAGTTATAGGAAGTGAGGAGTGTGTGCAGCAGCACAAACTATTGATTTGTGATATGGTGCTTAAAGAACAAATGATGAAAAAGAGGACTTATGTACCTAGGAGGAAAATATGGAAGCTGAAAAACCAAGTAGTAAGGGATGCCTTCTATAGCGAGTTGAGGAGAGTGGTGGCTGAACAGGGAGCTGTAGACAGAGGCGTTAATGAACAGTACAGAGCCCTCAAGAACAATTTCTTGAGAGTTACTGATGTAACATGCGGCTGGACAAGAGGACCACCAAGACATAAAGTAACTTGGTGGTGGGATGAGGGTGTAGAAGCTGCAATTAAGGAGAAAAGAAGGCTTTTCCGGGAATGGAAGAAGGGTGGTAGCAAAGAGGAATATTTGGCTGCCAAGCGTAGGGCTAGGAGAGAGGTATACAGGGCAAAGTCTGAGTCACAGAGACAATTACTTGATAACCTAAATCATGGGGAAAGGAAAAATATATTTAGGGTGGCAGGTCAGGTGAAGAGGGATAATCGGGATATCATAGGTGAGCAGTGTGTGAAGAATGATGAAGGAAGGGTAGTGGTGAACAGTGAGGATATTAAAGATGCATGGAGAGAGCATTATAACCGGTTGTTGAATGAGGAGTTTGACTGGGACAGGGAAGGTTTGGAGCCAGCAGATCCAGTGTCTGGCCCTTGGCCTTTGATTGATACTGCTACTGTGAGTGAGGCAATAGGCAGGATGAGGGTGGGGAAGGCAGCAGGTGTGTCTGGGTTGACTGCCGAAATGTTGAAGGCCTCAGGCGATATAGGGGTGAGTTTAGTCACTGACCTGATAAATAGGATTATTTATGAGTGTGTTGTCCCAGATGATTGGCTGAAGAGTGTAATTGTAAATGTGTATAAAGGGAAGGGTGATGCCCTGGAAAGAGGGAATTATAGAGGTATAAAGCTTTTAGATCAGATAATGAAGGTAATGGAGAGAGTTTTAGAAGGTATGATTAGAGAAAGAGTGAATATTGATGAGATGCAGTTTGGGTTTATGCCAGGTAGGGGGACCACTGATGCCATATTCATTGTTCGACAGCTTCAGGAAAAATATATTGGTAGGAGAAGGGATCTTTATTTTGTTTTTGTTGATTTGGAAAAGGCCTTTGACAGAGTCCCTAGAGAGGTGGTGAAGTGGGCAATGAGAAAGCTTGGCTTGGAGGAGTGGCTGGTTAGGGTGGTTATGGCCATGTATGTGGGTGCTCACACCCAGGTGAGAGTGAATGGAGATTTGAGTGATGAGTTTTCCGTGAATGTTGGTGTGCATCAGGGGTCAGTCTTGAGTCCCATGTTGTTTATCATGGTACTTGAAGCCCTTTCACGTGACTTTAGAAACGGACTCCCGTGGGAATTGTTGTATGCTGATGATTTGGTGTTGATTGCAGAGAATGAAAGGGAGGCGGAGGAAAGGTTTAGGAAGTGGAGAGATGGTATGGGGCAAAAGGGTTTAAGGGTAAATGCAGATAAAACAAAAGTGATGATATCTAGGGTTGGTGGCGGTACTGTCAAAGACGAGGGAGAGTGGCCATGTGCAGTTTGCCACAAGGGCGTGGGAAGTAATTCCATCTTGTGCGGTGTGTGTGATAAATGGGTGCATAAGAGATGTAGTGGTATCAGAGGTAGACTGCGAGATAATGCTGATTTTATGTGTACGGCGTGCCGGGGTGAGCAGGTGGAGATCGTCAGACGTGAAAGAATTGAACTTGCTGGTGAATCTCTTGAGTGTGTGGAAGAGTTTTGTTATTTAGGAGACATGTTGTGTGCTGGAGGTGGGGCTGGAGCTAGCTCTGTGGCTAGGGTGAGAAGTGGTTGGAAGAAGTTCAGGGAGCTCTTGCCTCTCCTGACATTGAGGGGGCTCTCCGTACGTGCTAAGGGGTCTTTGTATGCAGCGTGTGTTAGGAGTGTAATGCTGTTTGGCAGTGAGACCTGGGCAGTGAAGGAGGAAGACATTCGCCGGCTCAGACGTACAGAAATGACAATGATTAGGTGGATGTGCAGTGCGTCCCTGCGTCCAAGGCCTGGAGGGGCTGGGTTTACAATGGAAGAGTTGAGAGGTAGGATGGGACTGGAGTGTATTGGTGTTGTGATGAGGAGAGGTAGATTGAGGTGGTTTGGACATGTGGAGAGGATGGGGGATGATAGTTGGGTGAGGAAGGTGAGAAGTGTTAATATTGGGGGTGGGGTTATGAGGGGTAGACCGAGAAAGACATGGGACGAGGTCATTAAGTGTGACCTTAGGGTTAAGGGACTGAACAGGGAGGCTGCAATGGATCGTGCAGCATGGAGAGCCGCCATTAGGTGACCAAGGCCGACACATGCAAGCATGTTGGAGCCTTTAAAAACGAACGAAAACGAATGTTCAGTCTGAAGGAATCCCCATGCTGGAGTTGGCTGTGGTACAGCTGATGTTTTATATGGACTTGTAGCTGAACCAAGTATCAGAACCAGCTAACTGCTACTCAACAGTTAGCAGCAACTGTTGAGAAAAAAGGAATCAGTATGAGTTGTAGCTTTGACAGTGTGTACAGTCACTCAGAAAAAAGATAACCAAGTAAATGTACTTGTGGTTGAATGTTTCTTGCATAAGAGTAATGATTGTGTTGCTTCAGTTTTTCTTGCACAGGGTTGCCGAGATTTATTAAAAAATTACTTGTTTTGAGTGAGTGTGGCCCCAACTCTCCCACACCATAATTATCACTCAGGAAAATGTGAGATGTTTGTATAGAGTGGCTTTAACTAACAGACTATAGTAGCATTTAACATTCATCTGTGAAAACGGATAGTGTAACTTTAGGTATGTGGTAGGTGGGGGCGCTGACCATGCACTCATTCAATGTAGAGCTACTCTTAGGTGTCTCTCCTTTCCTCTCCTCCTCCTCCTTTACTTCCTTCTCTTCTGTCTTTCTTTACTTCATTCTTTCCTTGTCCTTTTGCCTGTGGGTGACTTTACACTCCGTCTTCTGTCTTTCTTTCCTTCATTCTTTCCTCTTCCTTCTGCATGTGGGTGACTCTTCATCAAGTGGCAAGCCAAATGATTTCTGTGCACTAGGAAACCATTTACTATGCTGGGTGGTAACCATATCACCAAATTATGGCACATGGTGGTTTAGTGGGTAATTATGGCACTCCAGTCAGATTGAGCTGGTGAAGGTTTATATCCAAGGGATGGTTGGGGTTTATTGCTCATGTTATGCCACTCAGGGATGAGTGAGGCTGGTCACTCTCATCTTAAATGTCAGGACCAACTTGCCTAGCCCCAGGCTCCTACGCTTCTCCTGGGGTAACATAGGAGTGGCTGATGGATGGATGGATGGATAGATAACTTTAGGTGGTCACTGCAGTAGATCCAGGATTCCAGTGGTTTGAATGGTCTGTAAATAACTGGCCCATTTCACACTGCATGCTGTTGATATTTATCCCTCTCCTTATTTATTTATTTTTTATTCTTTTGTGGCCCCTACCCCCACCCTATACAGCACTTTGGTTGGAAAGAAAGAGGTCATGAGTGATTTTTTAAAAATTGTTACTCACATATACCTCTGAATGCTGCCTTAAGTACTACAGCTGTTCCAGCCATTAGTAAAATTATATATTTCTTTCGCCTTAACTTGGCCCAGATTTTTTTATTTATTTATTTATCTATTTTTTTTGGCCATGTCGAGAGGATGGAGGGTGAAAGACTGACGAAGAGAGTGTATGTGAGTGAGGTGGAGGGGGGAAGAGGGAGGGGGAGGCCGAGGATGAGATGGAGGGATGGGGTGGAGAGGTATATGAGAGAGGGGGGTGTGAGTTGGGAGCAGGGCAGTGAAATGGCAGGGGACAGGGCGACTTGGAGGCGATTTGTTTGTGGCCACCCCAAACGGGATTGAGGCGTCTGGCAATAGATAGATAGATTTTTTTTACACACACTGTATTGTAGTTCAGTGGCAGAATCAGATAACGCTATGGCTCTGTATTCTTTTCACAGCACTTTTTGGTGACCAGCATCATAGTCTAGTGCTTGTATAAGATTGGGTGATGATAGTTTTAGGCAGAGTTAAAAAAAAAAAAAAAAGTTATTGAAATCCAGAAGCTGTAAAAAGAAATACCATTACTTAACAGATTGGAAATTGACAGTTGAGTGTGAGCATGGGTATCACTCAGTGGTATTCCTTCAGTAGGTGTATGTAGATGCACCTATTATATACAGTACAGTACAAAGTCTCATATCCAAAAGCATGTATGGAAAATGAAATACTGGTACAGTATTCTGGTAAGTATATCATGATGGTGACAGTGGAAATTGCATTAAAAAATAGCCTCCAGAACCACAAACACATAATTGCAGTGAAGTACCTGTTATTTGTAATATATCACCTCTTGTTATGTGTCCACAAAGACTCTTTGTCTTCAAATATACCATTATTGTGTGAGGACAAATATGAGCACCTCCTATTGCATGAAAAGCTATTTTGGAAAGTAGAGGTTTTGGGAATTTTAATGTTTGGGTTTGGGAGGTTATACTGTACCTGCCAGAATGCTCTCTCAGTTTGTAATCCCTTTGCTGTAGTTGGTGCACTTAGCTATCATTTTTTTTATAACAACAGAGGAAGGAAAAACAAATGAATAAAAAAAAAAAAATCCATACACCAGACTACTGGTGTCCTCCATTCATAAAAAATCGGTAACAGATGGACTTGAATAGTTGCAGGGTGAATTTTAGAGGGAAACAACTCTAGGGAAACGAGTTCCAAGAAGATGTAGTTCGGGGAATAAAAAATTTCTGATAGGTGGAAGTTCTGCAATATGGCAGTGTTACATTCCAGTCATGAGTGCCACCAGATGCCCATGTAGCACAGGGAAAGGCATGGAGAGGTGGCACAATGGATGCAACTTCGTCTGAGCGTTTGCCATAAAAGTATCAAAAATAATGCAAGGGTGGCAATATTCCTTCTTACCTGTAGGGGAGGTAGTTTATTTGTAATAGCAGGGTCATTATTAATTCTGACAGCTTTGTTCTAAATTTTGTCTAGTTAGTGCAACCTCACCACATCCATTCCTCAAGGGTCAGCAATATTCCAGCTGAGAGCACACATCATTTCTTTGAGGCAATTTTAACAAGTGATCTGACATGAGAGGTCCAGCTGAGGGCCTTGTTAAATGAAACACCAATAATTTCAATACTTTTGGAGATAGGAATATTAGTAGCATTGAAGGTAATATAGGAATTTGGCAATATCTTATTTATTAGCAGACTGTATATACCTTTTACTAGCATTAAGTGAGACAAGGTTATTTTGTCCCCATTCAGTGATCCTATAATAGATAAGTCTTGATTTATGGAGGTAGCTCTACTGAGTTATGAGTTAGAGATATTAAACTTTGTGAATTGGTGTTTAGGTGTGAATGAACTGTGATGTTTTGTTGAGTCATCTGCATATAAATGGATGGGATTATGGGTAACAGATAAGAAATCATTAATATGGGGGTAGGTTACCCCTGGGGGTAGGGGGGTTTCAAGAATACTCCCCCAGTATCCCTGCTTGTCGTACGAGGTGACTAAAAGGATTGGTGGTGGGTTAGTGCCCCACCCCATAAAAAGAACTAACTAAACAAGCGAATAAAGTGCCTCGGACCAGGACGGACCATACGTTGACGACTAAGGAACGGACAATGGACATTCTGAGGGTGGGAACGTGGAATGTGAGAGGAGTGAATGATGAAGTGAGAGAGATTGTTCAGGTGCTTGAGGATGCAAGAGTGGATATATGTGGATTGGCTGAAACTAAATAGAAAGGTGAAAGGGTGAGAGAATGAGAATATAGTTTAGGTATATGTGCGGGAGTTAATGAGAATGAGAGGGCAAGAGAGGGAGTATGTCTGATGATAAGCAAAAAGTGGAAGGAGAATATAAGAGTATGGAACAGTGGGTGCAAGGATTGTATGGGTGAGGATGAAAGTAGGTATACAAGCGTGGGCGATTGTATGTGTGTATGCTCCTACAGACGACCGAGTGGCAAGAAATGTGAGTTTTGGGCGAGAGTAGAGGCATGTATGGACAGATTTGAGAGGAGCAAGAGAGTGCTTTTGATTGGAGACATGAATGGCAAAGTTGGGAATGTACGAGTGGATGGAGTGGTTGGTCAGTGGGGTGTGCCAGCTGAAGTAGATGGGAATGGTAGTGCTTTGGTGGACATCTGTGCTGGTAAGGGGTTGGCAATAGCCAACACCTACTTTCGGCATAAAATGATCCACTGGTATACATGGGGAGTAATGAGGAGGATGGGTGGTGAACTTGTTGAACGAAAGGCAATGATAGACTACGTGTGTGTGGATGAGCGAACGAGAAGACAAGTGTTGGATGCAAGAGTGTTGAGAGGGTGGAGGAATGGAGTCTCGGACCATCACCTAGCGATGGTCAAGGTAAAGCTGCAAAGAAAATGGTTGAGGAGACGAATGGGAAGACAGGAGGAAACAGCTCCTGTGAGAAGAGTGGAGAATTTGCAAGATAGTGAGAGAATGGCAGAGTATAAGAGCATGGTGGAAGAAAGATTGGGAAGGTATGAGCTAGAGCAGGTGGAAGGGGTGGAAGACATATGTTAGATATTTACGGAAGAGATAGGCGCAGCGTGTGAGGTGGTTTGTGGAGTGAGGAGGAGATGCAAGGGTGTGCAAGGGACAGCATGGTGGAATGATGAGGTGAAACGAGCTGTGGAACAAAGAAGGCATATAGTGAATGGTTAGCGAATAGAGGTAGGGGAGAAGATGAGAGAGAGAAGAGAGAGGTATATGTGAGCAGGAGAAGGAAGGTGAAGAGACTGGTGAAGGAGATTAAGAAGAAAGTGGATGAAGAGTTTGGGAGGAATCTGAGTGTGAAATGGAGGGAGAGTAAGAAATTGTTTTGGAAGGAGGTAAAGAAAGTAAGGCAGTGTGAAAGGGGAAATAGTAGGGGAGTGAAAGATAGGAATAATAGATTTTTGGTAGAGAAGAGAGAGAAATTGAGGAGATGGAAGGAGCACTTTGAGGATTTGTTGAATGTTGAGAGTGACAGCTGTGCGAGTATAAATGATTGGGGAATGGCTGGGAGAAAAAGAGATGAGAGGATGGAGGAAGAAATCAGTAGGGCGGAAGCAGTGGAAGCAATGAAGATCAAGATGGGAAAGGCCCCAGGAATTGATGGAGTGTGTGGTGAAATGCTTAGGTGTGGGGGTGAGATTGTTGTGGAGTGGATATGGAAGTTGTGTAGATTGGCTTGGAAAGAGGGAAGGATTCCAGAGGACTGGAAATCAGGTATAATTGTTCCTTTATACACAGGAAAAGGGGAGAGAGAAGAATGTGGTAACCATAGGGGTATCAAAATACTCATTGAAAGGGTTAGGCATATGACAGAGGAGCTAGTTGGAGAAGAACAAGGGGGATTTAGGAAGGGAAAAGGGTATGTAGATCAGATATTTGTTCTAAGATGTTCAGTGGAGAAGTATCTAGAGAAGGGAAAGAAAGTGTATGCTGCCTTCATGGACTTGGAGAAAGCTTATGACAGAATAGATAGGCAAGGTATGAGGAAGGTATTAAGAATATATGGAGTGGAGGGAAAATTGTTGAGTGCTGTGAAGAGTATGTACAAAGGAGCTAGGGCTACAGTGCGAGTGGATGGTGAGCTGAGTGAGTTCTTTGATCTCAATGTGTGACTGAAACAGGGTTGTGTGATGTCTCCATGGCTGTTTAATATATACATGGATGGTGTTGTAAAGGAATTGCAAGGTAGGGCAGTGGATGTGGGGGTGGCTCTAATGAATGAGGGTGAGATTTGGAAGATTCCGGTGTTGCTGTTTGCTGATGATACAGTGTTGTTGAGTGAAGATGCATGGGAGTTGCAAGGTTTAGTGAAAATCTGGGACAGTGTGTAAAAGGAGGAAGCTGAAAGTTAATGTAAACAAAAGTAAAGTTATGGTGTTTGAGAGGAATGAAGTCACAGAATATACAGTGAGGTTGGATGGTGAGGATATGGAGAATGTGATTGCATTCTAGTACTTTGGTAGTGTGATGAGTGTGTGAAAGGGTACAGCAGGGAAGGAAGGTTGTTGGTACACTGAAAGCAGTGATGAGAAATAGGGAAGTGAGTATGGAAGTTAAGAAGTCACTGCATGGTAGTTTTGTGATCCCTACCCTGACGTATGGAAGCGAGGCATGGACCTTGCAAGAGGGGAACAAGTCAAGAGTGAGAGCAGTGGAAATGACTCAAATGACCTACTTGAGAGGAGCATGTGGAGTGACATGGAGGGACAGGTTGATGAATGAAGAAGTGAAGGAACGTTGTGGGGTGGATGTGGATGTGGTTGAGAAGATTAGGAGAGGTGGTTTGGACATGTGGAGAGAATGGAGAATGATAGACTGACTAAGAGGGTGTTTGTTGGTGTGGTGGTGGGTGGGTGTGGGTGGGGTAGACCGAGGATGAGGTGGAGGGATGGAGTTGAGAGGTATATGAGGGAGGGGGGGGTGAGTTGGAGGGAGGGTAGTCAAATGGTGGGTGACAGAGCAACTAGGAGGCGTTTTGTCTGCGGCCACCCTTTGCGGGATTAGGGCGTCGAGCTATACATACTGTAGATAGATAGAGAGATAGGAATAGGCTTGGAGTCAGAACTGATCTTGTGGCACGCCAGCGTTAATTGAGTGGAAATTGGAATATACATCATCTGCTTTTATCTTTCTGTCGCTGAGATTTGAAGAAATCAGAGGGACAAAAGACGTTGGTCCATAGCAGAGGAGTTTGCATCGCAGGGAACGGTGCCACACACTGTCAAGACCAGAATGCTTTATTATACAGAATGTGCAATACTTGTACGTAAGTGTGGATGTATGCCCATAAATTGGAAGAATTCCTGGGCCTTGAATGTTGAGTGAATGAGAATGGCCCATTTTAATCGGGAAGGCTTTTGATACGTCTCCCTCTTTCAGGTACATTGTATCGGGTTTCTCTTGCCCTTGGACCAACCTCTCCCCATCCTTAAGTGAGAAAAGCAGTCAGGATGATGATGATGATGCTAATAGCATCGGCAGTGATGATGGTATCTTATGCTCGATTACAGACTGGAGAGTTCTACACCAAGTGTGTGTGCATCTTCCTGCAGTGGTGGTGGAGCATTGGGATGTGTGAGCGGACTGTAAAATTGCACCTCCACCACAAGACACAGTACGCATACTCTGTCTGGTATCCTCCATAATCACCTGCAACGCCACCCATACAGTCATACTCTCTTGCCCATACGTAGGCTACATGGAGCTCGCCGATGCCTTTATGTTTGATGGACATAAGGAGGTACTATATCATTTATCTCTTTCGGAGTTTTGGATGGTATGCTATTTAATATATTATTGATTTTACACACCAGTGTCACACCCTTTAAACAGCAGAAAATAGTTCTCACTTTGGCGCCGAGAAATACTGTATAATTGTCTACCTTGAAAGTCATAACCCTTGAACTAAATTTCATAGAAAATGTTTTTAAGGTATAACTCCCACGAAAAATTGTCTTATGATTTCATGGATAGTCAGATGTCAGTCTGCATGAATGAGAGCCTTGATCTGAGCTGTTTTGTCCTCACTTTGATACTGATAGGCAATCATTCCTTGTTTCGTCCATCGGCAGTTCATAGTCCATACCTGAGTCTACTAATTAGTAGACTTAGGTCCATACCATCAACATTACGGCGGTTACCAACCTTCGTCAGCTCTACGAAGTCCGTGTTACCCAGATAAAGAGGTGTAAATACAGAGGCATTTTTGTCATAAATAGGTGTGGGTGATTCAGATGAAAATGTGCTGAAGGATTCCTGGTTTATTTTTGTTTACATTCATGACAAATAATCCAGGTGGACGGGTGGTGAGTGGGGTAGGCTACGGCTGTTCAGTGACAGCGCCATCGTCAGCCCAACCGGATTTACGGTAATTAGCTGTGTATGAACCTATATGGTCATAAAAATGATAATATTTTCCAATGAAAAGTGCCGATTCGGTAATTGGCCTCCGATTCTGTATTTCGTACGGACGCAGTCGCACCGATGCAGTAAGCAGTCTGCGGCAGATGTAGATGGGAGAGTTGAGGTGAGAGCTCGGAGGGGAAGGGAGAGGGTGAGAGGGAGAAAGGTAAAAGAAGACATGAGGTGAGGGAGAGAGAGAAAGGGCATAGAAATAATGGGAGAGAGAGAAAGGGCATAGAAATAATGGGAGAGAGAGAAAGGGCATAGAAATAATGGGAGAGAGGAAGAAGGGCATAGAAATAATGGGAGAGAAAGGGCATAGAAATAATGGGAGAGAGAAGTGGCATAGAAATAATGGGAGAGAGAGAAGTGGCATAGAAATAATGGGAGAGAGAGAAAGGGCATAGAAATAATGGGTGAGAAAGGGCATAGAAATAATGGGTGAGAAAGGGCATAGAAATAATGGGAAAGGGCATAGAAATAATGGGAGAGAGTGAGAGAAAGGGCATAGAAATGAGGGAGAAACAAGACAGAAATAGGAGATGGAGAGAGAAGAGTAGACAACACAGCTGAAAGTTAATATGAATAAACTGGGAGATGATGATGATAGGATAAGGTACCCTGGAGTGGATTGTGATGACTGTGGTGACGATGATGATGATTATTTTTGTCAGGTGTCTGCGAGCTCGTTAGTTGGCCCAGTTCCAACCGAACCTGGTGGACATCTGCCATGAAGGTGCCCCAGTGGGAGGACACCACCACTGAGCGGGAGGAGCTTCAAGGCTTCCTGGAGATCAGTGGCCTCTGCTCAGCCCAGTCCAACCCAAACCCCCCAGACCAACCAGACCATACCCAGGTGAGGCAAAATGGATGAAGAGAGATTGATTGAAATATAATTTTATTGAGATAAATATAGAATTACCATGATACTTCATCTCAAAAGAATGAGGGTGCATATGCAGTCTCCACCCGATCTAACTATACCACATAATTCTATAATTTGTACATTTTGCACTTGCACTAGTAGCATGTTATGTGCTGGAGGTGGGGCTCTGTGGCAAGAGTGAGGAGTGGTTGGAAGGAGTTCAGGGAGCTGTTGCCTCTCCTGACATTGAGAGGGCTCTCCCTCCATGCTAAGGGATCTTTGTATGTGGCATGTGTTAGGAGTGTAATGCTGTGTGGTAGTGATACTTGGGCAGTAAAGGAAGAGGATATTCGTAGGCTCAGACATACAGAAATGGCAATGATTAGGTGGATGTGCGGTGCATCCTTGAGTGCAACGCCTGGGGGGAACTAGGTTTACAAGGGAAGAGTTGTGAGGTACGATGGGACTGGAGTGTATTGGTGATGTGATGAGGAGAGGTAGATTGAGATGGTTTAGGCATGTGGAGAGGATGGGGGATGATAACTGGATGTAGAAAGTGAGAAGTGTTGATGTTGGGGGTAAGGTTGTGAGAGGTAGACTGAAAGACATGGGACAAGGTCTTTGAGTGTGACCGCAGGGTTAAGGGACTAAATTTGGAAGTTCCCAGAGATCGAGCAGCATGGAGAGCCGCCATTAAGTGACCAAGGCTGACGTGTGCCAGCACGTTGGAGCCTTCAGAAACGAAAACAACGAAAAAACTAGTAATTGTTACATTGATTTATGTGGTCTTGCCCATAGGCAAAGACTAGCCTAGTTTTATAACATACCAGTACATTTCTATTTGGTGATTGAATTAGTAAACATGTACAGTTATAGCTCATAGACAGTGAACAAAGAGAGTGCATTAGTTATCATATTGGCATGCATCAGTTATCATGGATCCTGGCATACATGTGCCCCTGCAAGTACGCAAACATGTATGCCCGCATACCAGTACATTTATATCTGCATTACACAAGCTTACTTGCTCACCACACCATACACATTCTTTGGTCATAAACAAAGCGTATTTACAGTGTCTTGTTACAGCACACACATGATACACACATATAGAATATATTTGTTTGCAGTCTTTCAGGATGGTGCATATTTTTCATTATTAAACATGCATATGATTTGTTTTGTCACCCCATTTATTTTGCCGTTCTTCTATATATTTTACAGTATTATACATAGTGATGCAGCATGTGAGATCTTGGGCTGTCACATAGCCTGCACGTGTTGTCATAGTTTTGGCTATTGTTTCCTAGTTTCCAATGGTATTTGTAGCCTAGTCATAGCCTAGTGCATGCTGAGTCCTTCCATTTGCTGGTGTTTTTCCCATAGGTAAAGGTGTACTTCTTGCTTCAGCAGTATAGTGGTCCATAGTAATGCAAGGTTTAGTTTAATATTTTCTGATCATGTTTTTCTTTTTCTTTCTCTCCCTGAAAGTCCTCACTTCTCATGGTCAGCTTGCACTTTGTTTCTGTGGTTTGATAGTCAGAGTTTTGCCTGCTTTATCAGCTCTTTCATTTTCATCTCTACCCATGTGATCATTACTTCTCTCCCTACCATTTTAAGTTGGTGTATGATGTTTCTGCACTGTATAACTATACTGTACTTTCCATCGCAGGTGTTTACAGTTAAGAGATTCTAGTGATCCCTTGCTGTCCACAAAGAAGCACACATCACCTTTACCCTTTCTTATCACATTCAGCCCATACAGAATTGCATATAATTCAGTCTGTGTTGATGATATTTAGTGTCAATAGCCATGTTCTGTCTCGACCCAATTGTCCATTTCTGGTAGCTGTGTAGTCTAATGAGGATTCCACACCCCACTTCCCCATTCGGTAATACTGAGCCATCACAAAAAACAGAGATAAGACAATTGTTTTCATTTTCTTTTCACATTTCTCCTTTAGTAATGTGTGATCACCTAAGTGTTTTTTCTTTGTCAGAGATGTGATGTCTACTTATCTTCTTCCCAAGGTGGTGGTAGTGTAAACTGACCCCTCAGTACACAGAGTCTTAATAGCAACATCATATTCTTGCAGTGTTTGTGCAAGATTCTTTATGAATCCTCTTTTGCCATGCTAAAAGTTCGTATATGGCTTAAATACTGTAGTCACATATGTCAGTGAGAAGTTCGTGACCGCCTGGTGTTGATATGCCTGATGGCAGCAATAATTTCAAGTTCTTCCACTCTTTATATCAGGCAGACTTAGCTCAAGTTTCACTGTGTCTATCATTGCATTTTTTCGACATTTAGTGTGATTCTCATGCACTCATTTTGCACTTTTTTAGGTTTCTCAAACCTTCCTTCAAGGCAAAAGTGGACGACTGGCATAATCTGTGACCAACCCTGATAGTGCTTATGTAAAGCATTCTGAGCACCGGCAACACTGACCCCGTCACCACCCCAGGACAGGAACCTCAGGGGTTGCATTTGTGCCTTACACTGTGTAGTTATAAAATTTACCTCAGCCCCCCTAGCCTCTGTAGTGTATCCTGTGTACATTCCCAGGTATTTATAACTCTCAATTATTTTATTATTTATTGGTATATACTTGCTAGTGTATGCTCAACAATGAAATTTTATTTCATTTACTCTAAGACCCATTTTTCGTCATATCCCCAAATCTGACTAAAGCCTTTTGCATGGTTTCTGCTGATTCATCGTACAACATTATATCATCATCATATTATAACTCCATCAGCTAGCTTTTGTTTAGCAATTTTTTTGCATTAATACATTGAATAACACTGGGCTCATTACCCTTCCCTGGGGAGTCTGTAGCCCGAGTCTGCCCTCCAGGTGTAATGGGGTCTATAAAAGCCCACATTGCCTAGAGGCGAAGTGGGGATCCTTTCTTTAACTCAGTGGGAACGTGCACGTGTTTCAAGTGTGAGGGCCTGAGATTGAATCTCGGTCAGACCAGTGATTAATTTGTTCAGTTTCAGCTCGGTTATTACATTGGTTGGCAGCAGTGTGGGATGTGAGGAAAGGCTTGGAGGGCAATGATGTTGTTGGATAGCTGACACCATCCTAGTCCTCACGTCTCGGGGATGAGCTGTTTGGTTTGGTCTGCAGCGTCCCCAGTGGTGGCCTCTGATGCTGTGCTACCATGTGTTTGAAACTCACCAAATTAATCACCAAAGGGAGAAAAGAGTGATGTAATGGGGTCTATAAAAGCCCACTTTGCCTAGAGGCAAAGCGGGCATCCTCTCTTTGGCTCAGTGGTAACGTGCACATGTTTGAAGTGTGAGGGCCTGAGATCGAATCTCAACCAGACTAGTGTGATTAATTTGTTAAGTTTCATTTCGGTTATTACACAGGGATAGGGCTCCCTGGAAGGAGACATGAGCATTCCTGCTATGCAGATATTCCCATCCAGTGAAGAAGACTCATAATACCTCCATATTGGCAAATTCACACAATATAATTTCTCCATTGGCTTTGTCAGATGCACCCTTGAGGTCCACAAATGTCCTGCAGTAGTCTGAGTCATATGACATGCATTTCATCACTGCATTGGTTGTTCCTCAGCCTTTAATAAAACCATGAAGATTATTATTTAGTTGATCACCTATTACATACATTAGTCTTATGATTCTCTCCATCATTTTACAAAAGCCTTATGTTAATGAGACTGGGCTGTACCCTCCTCCAGGTTTGGCCTTGGCAAATGGCCTTTGAGGTAGCTGATGTTATATAGATGAAGAAGTGACCCATTCTCTGTACTTGCCAGGCAGTTTGATATTTAGTAGGTTACAATATCTTCTCTGGGGGGTGTTGATTTGCCATGTTTAATAGCCCTAAGTAACTGATCTTTGGTTATTACCACATCTGTTTTATCACCTCTGTTTTGAGCACTAATGATTATCCCCCTTCACTCTTCTTCTCAGTTCCTAACGGCCTCTTGGATATCCACAAGGTCATAGTTGGTACTTATTCAGTTGACTATTTTCTCATTTAAATCTTCCGCAAAGTCAAGTGGCCACCCCTAAAGGGATTATGGCGTCTGGCAATAGATAGATAGATAGAGAGAGAGAGAGAGAGTGAGTTTTACGCCAGGTACCCTTTTTTTGGATAAGGGCTAAGGTATTGCCCCTGGGTAGAGGACTTTGGTTTGGAGCGTGTAGCATTTTATGACCGGATGCCCTTCCTGATGTCTACCAATGACACTTGGGTGGATTCAATCCTCCGACCCTTCAGTCAGAGCAGAGCGCTCTAACCCGCAAAAATTTTTCGGTCAGGATGTGCTATACTCTTATGCCTGTCCCTTTTTCTCTAATTTTGTTTATTTTACCCCAGATTTTTCCAGCATTTGTGAAATATCCTACTCTGTTGGCTAATGCCTACCGGTATTCCCACCAGGCTTGTTTTCTGGCCTCCCCACATAACTGAGCTATCTCCAACAACATTTCTTTCATTTCGTCATCCCTTCCATTGTTAACCCATTTTCTGTGGGCGACTCTCAGCATCCGCACCCATTCAAGAAGTACTGTGTTGTGTGCATATTTGTTTTTTATTCATGATATTTTCTTTGCTGGTTTTCCCTTTTTAGTCAGTAAGTCTCCTATGGCTTTACTTATATCCTCATAAAAGGAGTAAGTTTCTTCGTTGATAGTTATCAAACCAGTCACGTATTCCATTAGTGAAAATTTGGATATCCTCTTTCGATATTATGTCTATTTCTTTTATGTTCATAAGCTAATTTTCCTAAAGATATTTCAGTAGATAAAGTGAAATGGTCACCGAGAAGTTCTGGCTCCACCTGGCAAATTCTGTCTAACCTTTGCCCATTAAGTATGAAGGCATAATCCAGTCTCCCCCCACCCCCATAAAGTGTGTTGCATCCTTTGTACCTGGTAATTTTATATCTTTGTTGGCTTGCAAAAACTCAAAAAATCTTACACCATTCATATTTATTCAAGTTCTTTATGTTTGGCATTTAAGTGCCCAGCTATAAGTTCAACCCCATTAAATATACTGCAAGGCAAACTGTTTATGGAGAAATAGTTTTTTGAAGTATACAAATTAATTGTATTCATAACTCCCTCTTTTAGAGTTATTTTCACAGGGACAGATTCATCTTCTTCTGAAATATAAGGTTGTTCAGTGAGTTCAGATGGTATTGAGTCGTTAACATATGTTGTGATTCCCCTTATGCCAGTACCTGCAAGCAGTTGATATGCTTTATCACCACATATTTTGATCATCACCATTCTTATCACCAGTCTCCTTGAGGAGAATTATGTCAGTGTCATACTTTGTTACATAGTAGTGTATGTCATGTTCCCTTACCCTTAAGCTATTTACACTCCACGTTATTACACTTAAAACCTTGCTATCCATATTAGCTAGCTGTGTCAGTCTGATCAGCAATTAACTTTTCTATGAAATTAGATAATTCTCAAATTGCATTTGTATTTCCATCCATCCTTGTATTAACTTTTATTATGTCATCTTCATCGTACCATTGTAATGGGCTTTCTATATTTTCCATCCAATTATTCATTAGCTAATGGTGTTCTAGAGTAACTTCCTTCCCTTGAACCCCGATTGTGCAAGTTGCTTCAGTTTCACTTTCAACACAGTTCTCATTAGCTTTATTCAACACAGTATTGTCGTTCACGTGCTTGCCTTACTTGTTGTCGTTTTTTGTTGTGTTTCTGTTAGTCTGTGTCTTTTTCATGTCGCTGTTTTCCTCTTCTACCTTACCTACAGTGTCCCCTGCCATTTCATTTACCTTTTTCTCTAGGTTTTCAAGTCTAGAACCTAGTTCACATATATACCTAAATATTTCCTTTGTGGAGAGGTATATGAGAGAGGAGTGTGTGAGCTGGGAGCAGGGTAGTGAAATGGCGGGGGACAGGGTGACATGGAGGCAATTTGTTTGTGGCCACCTCTTACGGGATTAAGGCATCTGGCAAAGGATAGATAGATAGATAAAGAGTTTCCTCCCACCTGGCTGCTTCTGTTTCCCTCACCTGTGTTGGGTTGGTAGCCCTGGACACTGACTCACTGCATGCTGTGGGATGCCACTGCAGCCAGGTCAGGTGTGGCACCGTTTTGGATCATGGTGTGTTATTTGGGTCACATGAGTGGGTTTCTTGGGTACCGTCCCCACTGCTGGATATGCAGGTCTTTCTCTTGTCCACGTATTTTCCTGCTCCATGTTTGCTGGCTGTGGGGATGGTGTCCATGGCTGGTACCCCGCACTACCCCCTTGAGTGTGCATGGGCGGGATTGGTTGAGTAGCCAGGTGGTCTCCCTCCCCTGGGATGCTCTGAGGTACACCTGCACTTGACCTGGGTCATTTTGGGCAGGTATGGGAGCAGGCATTACGTTCCCCTCTACAGTTGCAGCAGTTTGGTAGTACCCTAATTTGGTTTTTATCTTCTCCTGGCAAATGGGTGAGTGGTGAGGTTTGCTGCAGAATCTACAACTTGGGTCCTCGCAACATGCCCTAGTTTTATGTCCCCAGATGCTGCATTGGAGGCATACATCATAATTTTCTTTGTAGGGGACAAGGTGATGGTTTCCAAAACCATTCACAAAAACTTTCCTGGCACCTTACCTTTTAAGAAGACTATTACCTGGTTCCTATGCCATTCATTCATCCAGAACATATTCAGGGTCTGAATACCTGGGGTAGCCAAGTATAGTAACTCTGGTCATCTTCTCACTACATACCTCAGGTATGTGCAGAAGTATGCCATCATAGCCAGTAGTGGTTAGGATATCCACAGCTTCATGGTCACTGACAGTTATGTATGGATGGTATGTTCCTTCCTTCAGTACTGGCTTGAATGATCCCCGGGCCTGGCTGTCCCCACTGCCAGTCCCTGAATGTTCACTTGACGTATCTTTACCACACGGTCAGCCTAATTCCCCATTCAGGATGTTCTCATGCCCTGTACTTTCTTGTGTTACCTTCTTGGTTTTTTCATATCTCTCACTGCTGCTGCTTCTCCATCACTGCTTCTGCCTTCGTGTCTTTAATGATACTTTTCGATATCCTGGACTTCACCAGCATGAACCCTGTCTCATCATCATCGCCTGCTGTTACGTCCATTTCTGTCACCCCCGACAGGGCTACAGTGCCTTCACATATGCCATTGTCTGCCACTTTCACAAATTTTGTTTATGAGAGGGATGACTGGCTGGCAGACAAGCTGCCTGCCTGTCTGGATAGTCTCACTGATGAATTGCAAGAGGGAAGAATGTACTTTACGGAGGTCAGAGGTCAACTGGAGAGAGAGAGAGAGAGGGGGGGAGAGGGAGAAAGAGAGAAAGCAAATAAAAACTTGACTGCAAAACACCCTCAAGTACTGTGTGTTTGTGTTTATAGGTGGGAAGGGAAGCATGAAAGTACAAAAAATAAAATTTATAATTTTTTTTTATTAAGTCTTTATTTTTCTTTACTGCAAGTCCCCATTGGACAGAATAACTTGGGTCTAAGGTAATGGTCTCAGATGCAATGTTTTTTTTACCTTGCTGTCCTGTATAAAACCTCTTTACATGATGATGTTCTCTGTTAAGTGAATGTAGTTGGATATTTTAGTTTCTTTATTATAGAGTTGATGAAGTATTAGTCTAGAAAGTCCCATAAGAAATTTATCATAATTTTAAGTAATCTTTAGTTGCAGTTGTATATCCTTCTGCCTCTCATATCATATCGTTCATATCATTTATAAATACTCCAATATACTTACACATTTGCCTTGGTCACCTAATAGCGGCTGTCCAGGCTGCTTAATCTCTGGTAGTCTCCCTCTTCAGTCCCTTTTCATTTTGTTTTGTTTTTGAAGGCTCCAACATGCTTGCATGCATCTGTCTTGATCACCCAGTGGCGACTCTTCATGCTGATTGATCTCTGGCACCTTCCCTCTTCAGTCCCTTATCCCTGAGATCAGGCTCAATGACCTCATCCCAGGTCTTTTTCAGTCTGCCTCTTGCAGCCTGACCCGAAATATTAACACTTCTCACTTTCTACACCCAGTTATCATCCCTCATCCTCTCCACATGTCCATACCATCTCAGTCTGCCCCTTCTCATCACAGCACTAATACACTCCAGTCCCATCCTACCCCTCAACTCTTCCATCGTAAACCTAGCCCCCCCCCCCCCACAGGCCTCACACTCATGGACTTACTGCACATCCACCTAATCATTGTCATTTGTGTATGTTTGAGTCTGCGAATATCCTCTTCCTTTACAGGGTCCCACTACCATACAGCATGACACCTCTGACACATGCTGCATACAAAGATCCTTTAGCACAGAGGGAGAGCCCTCTCGACATCAGGAGAGGCAACAGCTCCCTGAACTTCTTCCAACCACCTCTCACTCTAGCCACAGAGCTAGCTCCAGCCCCACCTCCAGCACATAACATATCTCCCAAATAAATCTCTTCCACATGCTCAAGAGACTCACCAGCAAATTCAATCCTTTCATGCCTGACTTTTGAACAATGAAATCCTGCACAGTGGACCCGTCATATGTGTGAGCTCCACGTGAACAGACTGTCTGTGTGTGTATGAAAAAATGTTTCCAGGATTCTCTCTCTATCTATCTATAGCCAGATGCCTTAATCCTGTAAGGGGTGGCCACAGACAGAGTGCCACCATGTTGCCCTGTCCCCAGCCATTTCAGTGCCCTCCTCCCCAACTTATACCCCCCTGTCATATACCTCTCACCCCCATTCATCCTCAGTCTCCCCCATTCCTCACCCCTTCTTCTTCACTCACATACACTCCTTGTTAGTCTCTCACTCTCCATCCTCTCCACATGGCCGAACCACCTCAGTTTATTTATCCTGACGCTTTCTGTCACATCCACATCCACACCACAGTGATCCTTTGCTTCCTTATTTGTCAATCTGTCTCTCCATGTAACTCCACATGTTCCTCCTATGGATCATTTGCATAATTGTAAATTTGCAAATGATTACCCAGACAGTCAGCCATCTTGAACTCTAACTGATGTTCCAATAATTCCCTCTCCTTCATCCACCCCACTCACATACTCCCCTCATTATTCTTTTGCCATCCATCCGCTCGACAAGGCCAGACCACCTCAGTGTATTTCTCCAAACCCTGTCTTTCACGTCCACACCACAACGATCTATCTATCTATCTATCTATTGCCAGACGCCTCAATCCCGTAAGGGGTGGCCACAAACAGATCGCCTCCATGTTGCCCAGTCCTCTGCCATTTTACTGTCCTGGTCCCAGTTCACACCCCCCTCTTTTATATACCTCTCCTCTCCCTCCCTCTATCTCATCCTTGGCCTCCCCCTCCCTCTCCCCTCCTCCACCTCACTCACACTCTCCTTGTCAGTCTCTCGCACTCCATCCTCTCCACATGGCCAAACCATCTCAGTGTGTTTCTCCTAACACTTCCTATCACATCCTCACCACAGCATTCCTTCACTTCCTCGTTTGTCAGTCTGTCTCTCCATGTGACTCCTTATGCTTCTCTCAAAAAAATCATTTCCACTGCTCTCACTCTGTCCCTCCAACAAGGTCCAAGCTTCACTTCCATACTTTAGAGTTGGTATCACAATACTGTCACGTAGTAACTTTTTCACTTCCATGTTCACTTCTGTATTTCTTATCACTACTTTCAAGGAACCAGCAACCTTTCTTCCTTGTTGTACCCCTTCAAGCACTGCACCCTCTAAACTTCCATCCTTACTCATCACTCTACCCAAGTACTTAAACACACTCACATTTTCCATTTCCTCTTCATCCAAGCTCACTCTACATTCACTGACTTCACTTCTCTTGAAGACCATAACTTTACTCTTTCCTGCATTCACCTTTAGATTCCATTTCTTACACTCTCCCAAATTCATCCATCAATCCTTGCAGCTCCCCTTTGTCTTCACTTAACAACACATTATCATCTGCAAACAACAGTACAGGGAGTTTCCAAACACTGCCCTCTCTCACTAGGGCCATTCCAACATTACTCCCCTACCTTGTATCTCTTTTATAACCCCATCCATGTACAGATTGAACAGCCATGGAGACATGACACATCCCTGTTTCAATCCAACCTTCAAATAGAAAAATTCACTCAGTTCACTCTCCACACACACTGCAGCCTTAGCACCCTCATACGTACTCTTCACAGCATTCAACAACTTCCATCTACTCCATGTGGGTTAATACTTTCCACAGTGCTTGTCTATCCACCGTCATATTCTTTCTCCAAATCCATGAAGGCTGCATACAACTTTTTCCCTTCGCTAGGAACTTTTCCACTAAAGATCTAAGAATGAGTATTTGATCTACACAACCTCTTCCCTTCCTAAAACATCCCTGTTCTTCTCCAACTAATTCCGCTGTTATTTCCCTGACTCTGTCAATAAGTATCCTACCATATACTTTTCCTATTACACTAAGAAGGCAAATGCCCCTATGATTACCACACGCTTTTTTTTCCCCTTTTCCTTTGTACAGGGGAATAATTTTACCTGACTTCCAATCATCCGGGATTCTACCTTCCTCCCAGGCTGATCTGCACATCTTCCACATCCATTCTACTACTATCTTTTCCCTATGCTTCAGCATTTTGCCACACACTTCATCTATTCCTGGGGCTTTCCCCATTTTGACTTTCTTCATTGCTTCCAAAACTTTCATCCTACTGATTTCTTCCTGTCTTCTCACATCCCTCTGTCTCCCAGCCATTCCCCAGCCACTTATACTCGCATCACTCTCATTCTCTATGTTCAGCAATTCTTTAAAGTGTTCTCTCCATCTGCTAACATTTTCTCCCTTCTCCACCAGTAATCCACCATTTTTATCTTTCACACTAAAAAAAAAAAAAAAAGAAAGAAAGAAACAAAAAAAAAAAAGGTCATCCAGCCAGCCATCTTGCCCAGTGTGACTGATGTACCAATAATTTCCACACAGATGTCGGAGAAGGGTGGAGACGACATAGCGCTCATGTTGCCTAATGGGAAAACCACATCCAGCAGCCCACAGACACTTGATTCAGCAGTCATTGTGGTGTGTGTATTCTGTAAGCTTTGAGAGACTGACTAGGAGAGTGCATGTGTGAGGTGGAGGGGGAGACAGGCTTATTCTGTAGGCTTTGAGAGACTGACAAGGAGAGTGGAGGAGTGAGGTGGAGTGGGAGACAGAGGATAAGATGTAGGGTCTGATGATGATGATGATTGACTGACTACGAGAATGCATGTATGAAGGGGGAAAGGGGAAGAGGAGACCAAGGATGAGATGGAGGAATGATGATGATATATACCTTAGTACCGTACACTATGTTTATTCTCTATTTAGCTTTGAGAGACTGGCTATGTGAGTGCTTGAGTGAGATGGAAGGGGAAGGGGGAGGGAGAGACCAAGGATAAGATGGAGGGATGATGGTGGTGATGATGATGATGATGGTGGTGCTGGTGTTAGTAATGATGATGATGATGATATATGTAGAAAAGTTAGCTACCTTAGTACAGTGCTTGGATTTAGCTCAGTATGATGATGATAATGATAATGATGGATTAATTTAATACCATATCACCATTATTGTAAGTCTTTTCCCTTCCCATAGAGCACATTGGTGCATGTGATAGCAGGTTATACCATATGCCACCTGCCAGGCACTCCTGGCATCCACCCAGCAGCTCTAAGAGTTGTCACATGATTTCAACGCATCGTCAGGGCTGTACAACTGGCCCTGATTCTTCCTTTGATTGTTAGGGTTTTGGCTGTCAATTATTAGAAGCAGTTAGTGTTATAAGTCCCATTTTTTTACCATGTTTGCAATACCATCTGTCTATCTATCTACCTATTGCTACACGCCTTAATCCCATAAGGGGTGCACACAAACATATCGTTTCCATGTTGCTCTGTCCTTTGCCATGTGGATGCCATCCCTCACCCCACCTCCCTTTTATATTTCTACTCCATCCCTCCATCTCACTGTTGTTCTCCCCTCCTCCTCTCCCTCTCCACCACATACACTCTCCCATTTATATATATATATCTCTACTCCTTCCCTCCATCTCATCCTTGGTCTCTCCTCCTCCCCCCCTCCACCTCACTCACATCCCCCATCCCTTATATATCTCTTTACCCAATCCCTCCAACTCATCTTTGGTCTCCCCTTCCACCTCACTCACCCCCCACCTCCCTTCTGTATCTCTACTCCATCCCTCCATCTCATCCTCGGTGTCCCCTCCACCTCAACCTTCCACCCTCCCCCTCCCTTATATGAAAATGAGGGCAGTGAAATGGCAGGGGACAAGGCAACACAGAGCCGATTTTGTGTGGCCACGCATTACGGGATTAAGGCATCTGGCAGTAAATAAATAGAAAGGATGTCAAAGAAAGTGACATAACAGAAAATTAATATTATTCTAGAGCTGGTAAGGCCAATTTTATACTTTGCGATTCCCTAGTGTGATATAGAAATGATAAGTAAGAAAATGGCATTAAGAGTATAGTGCAGGGTGACTTATATAGCACAGTACTAGAAGCTCTTGCATGTTCTGGGTATGACCCTATCTACTGATGTGGGCATGGGTGTGGCATTGGGAGTGGGAAATGAATAAACAAACCAAGGTAGGTACTAATAACTGTCTGAATGGGCCCTGTCTGCTGGTGTGGCCATGGATGTGGCAGTGGGAGTTAGGAAAGAATAAACAGTGATGGTAGACACTGATAGCACCCACTAAGCTGTACCCAGAGCACACGTGAGATCCCCTAGCAGTGTATATGTGTACTGTCCTGTGTATTTTCCCATATATACAGCAAATTCAGATATTAATAAGATTGGTATTGGTTTAATTGGAATAACCACCAGGCACCATAGTAAGATTCAGTGGTTACCACCCAGCATAGTAAATGGTTTCCTGGTGCACAGGAAATCATTTGGCGTGTCAGTCAGTGTAGAGTCACCCGCAGGCTGAATGACAAGTCAAATGGTTTCTTGTGCACCAGGAAACCATTTACAATGCTGGGTGGTAACCATTGAATCAAGCTATGGTGCCTGGTGGTTTAGTGGGTAATTAAGGTGCTCCAGCTGGATTGAGTGTGTCTAGGTTTATATCCAAGGGTGGTTGGGGTTTATTGCTCATGTAATGCCACTCAGGATGAGTGAGACTGGTCACTTTCATCTTAAATGTCAGGACCAACTTGGCTAGCCCTGGGTTTCTACGCTTCTGATGGGGCAGCTCAGGATTTGATGATGATGATACACAGTTCTCTATGGATATTTATTTTTATTACTATTATTATTATTTTTTTTTTTTCTAATTGGGGAAAATGTTAGTTGTTTTTGTGTAAATATGTAGAATATTGCTGTTGTTTATAGGTGGGGCACTCACCATCCACTCACATTGTAGTTCTGCTCTCGCTTGACTACCCTTTCCTCTCTTCCTTCCTTCTTTCTTTCCCTCCTCCTCTGTCCTTCATTTCTTCTTTCTCTCTGCTTCCTGTCTACAGGTGACTACACTGAGTGACTAGTCATATGGTATCCTGCACATCAGAAAACCATTTACTATGCTAGGTGGTAACCACGTAACCAGACTATGGCACCTGGTGGTTTAATGGGTATTTAATGCGCTCCAGCTGGATTAAGCCAGTGTAGGCTAATATCCAATGGGTGGTTGGAGTTTATTGCTCATGTAATGCCACTCAGGGATGAGTGAGGGTGGTCACTCTCATCTTAAATGTCAGGACCAACTTGCCTAGCCCCGAGCTCCTGCGCTTCTCATGGGGCAGCACAAGATTAGGTGATGTATGTATGTATGAGGTGCTGTCCAAAAGTTCCAGTAGTTTGAATATTATAGGAAAATAAGATACCTTACCTCCTAGTTCTCACTGTTGCCTTCGAAGTAATCCCCTCGGGCATGTCTACAGTGGTCCCAGTGTTTTCTCCACAAGTCCATACGTCTCTGGAAGGCTTCAGGCGTGATGGTCTTGAGCACCTCCTGCAATTCTGTCTGGATCTCCTTAATCGAGTCAAACTGATGCCCTTTCAGTCATAATTTCAGTTTGGGAAATAGGAAAAAGTCGCAGAGGACAAAGTCAGGCTAATAGGGTGGGTGGGAAATGACTACCGTGTTAGTGGAAGCCAGGAACTGCTGAACAGCAATTGATGTGTGGTTGGGGGCATTGTCATCATGCAGGATCTTCTCCTTGTTCTTCCACTGTTGTGAATGTTTGTGGCAGATGTTCTCCCTCAGACGCTGCAAAACTTCACAGTAAAGCTTTCTGCTGACAGATTGACCAGGTGGGATGAATTCCTTGTAAACAGTCCCTTGGATATCGAAGAAAACAAACAACATCAACTTGACATTGCTGTGAACTTTATGCACTTTTTTGTGGCCTCAGTGAATTGAGAGACTTCCATTGCTATGACTGCTGCTTTGTCTCCGGGTGATAACAATAAACCCGTAATTCATCACCAGTTATGACCTTGGAGATGAAGGTGGCGTCATCTCTGATCTGATTCTTGAGCTCCTTGCAAACTGCAATGCAATGTGCCTTCTGCTCGTCACTTAGCAGTCTTGGCACAAATTTTGCAGCTATGCGCCTCATGCCCAACACGTCCGACAAAATGCGTTGCATGGTTTCGTACGACAGTCCAATAATATCACAAACATCATGGATAGTTCGTCCACAATCTGCAAGGATACCCTGACGAACATTTCCGAAGTTTTCTGGTGTTGCCGTTGACGGTCGTCCAGAATGGTCATCATCTTTGACAGACGTTTGTCCTTCCTTGAACTCCATGTACCAGAAAAATGTTCTGTTTTGGGACATGGCATTGTCACCAAAGGCTTGCTGAAGCAACCAGTGAGTTTCTGCAGCTGTCTTGTTGATCTTGAAGCAGAACTTGATGCAGGTTCATTGATACATGAGGTCCGCCATTGTAAAACCACCAAACCACCTAAACACACGTTACAGTAGTAAGCGTAGCTCAACAACACATCCACTCACAGACACGGCTGGGGCCACACTGACGCACAAGGGGTGCTACTGACTCCTTCTGGCGGCAAAAGGCAAAACTGCAAACGGTTGGTTTGCTCTGTTCAAATTACTGGAACTTTGGGGTAGCACCTCGTATGTATGTATGTTTCCTTACCAGTAGAGAAACCCAGATTATGTACTGTACACGTCTTTTTCAGTTGTCTTTTATTTTTTTGGAAGGCATAGCGGCTTCTATGACTCACTCCCAGCAGAAAGAGGGAGGGAGGGAGGACTGATGGTGATGATGATGAACAGAATAGGAAAAGAAATATGGAGATAATGAAGGAGTAGGATGGAAGGGATGGAAAGGGAGACGGGGAGAGAGCGAAAGAGAGAGGGAGGGAGGGAGGAGTCAGAGAGAGAGAGTTAAAGAGCAGGATAGAAGGGATGGAAAAGGGAAGCAAAGGGAGAAGGAGAGAGAGGGAGGGGGAGAGAATGAAAGAATGCAATGAAAGGGATGGAAAAGGGAAGCAGCAGGAGAGAGGGAGGAGCAGAGGGAAAGAGAGAGAGGGAGGATGGGAGAAAGAGTAGGATGGAAGGGATGGAAAAAGGAAGCAACAGGAGAGAAGGAGGGAGGGAGGGAGGAAGAGAAAGTGAAAGAATGGGATGGAAGGACTGAGAAAAGGAAATGACAGGAGATAGAGGGAGGAGGAGGGAGAGAGAAAGAAAGAGACAGAGTGAGAAAGGGAGGGAGAGCACTTAGCTATCTTTCTTAACCAGGAGTGAGTCATAGGAGCTGGCAGCTAGCTACTATAATCTTTTGTATATTATTTTTAACCAACATAAACATAAGGGTTGTTGGGCAACCAATGTGTTTGCTGGCAAATTGGCAAAATATTTTGTCTTGGAGAATAAATCCAATAATATTGCTGTAGCGATGTATGATACAGCGTTGGCAGTTCACGTGTACACAGCCACCCAGCCAGGTCCCTAAATGTATACTTTCCCACATGTACACTACCCATTAGTTCATATGTATACTGCTTCCTATGCTTGTATTATGTATGCAATAAGTGGTGATATTTTTCTCTACTCCTTTGTATACTTTAGGATATTTCTTTCCCATGTATTCTGTACTAACCATCCCACAGTAGTTATATTTTATCAACTCTATGCATACCTCAGTATATTTCTTTTATGTATAGAGCTCTTGTATACTATTGATCAATTAGTAGTTATGTTTTTATATACTCATCTGTATAGCCTATGCCTTAGCTTATTTCTTCTACTTTATGTATACTCCTCATGTTTAATATCCATCTATTAGTAGTTATATTTTTCTCTGCTATGTATTCCTTAGCATATTCCTTCTCCTTCTGTGTCAGCTTCTCTTGTATACTATCTATAAGTAGTGATATTTTTTTCTATTCTTCTGTGTATACTTTAGCATATTTTTCCAACTTTCATGGATAATTTCTCATGTAAACCATCTAGTAGAGCAGGTGTATTTTTCAGCTCCCTATTCTTATGTATACCTCCTGTGTATACATTCACACACATGCACATCTATGTATGTCTGTGTATATAATTCAATCCATCCATCCATCCATTATCCAACCACATGGTTGTTTTTCAGCACACATCATCATTTTTGTCTTTCCACACAGGGCAGGTCTGTTGATGTTTGAATAGTTCTTGTAGATAGATAGATATATAACTAATAGATAAATGATCAATGATTTACACATACTCAGGCCAGAAATAGATTCTCTCTCTCTCTCTCTCTCTCTCTCTCTCTCTCTCTCTCTCTCACACACACACACACACACACACACACACACACATTTTACTGTACTGTACTGTACATAACACAACCATGACCGATACAACACTTAGGATTCTCTTTGGTTAAGGAAGCTCCCAAACACCTCTTCCTTGGTGATTTATTTTTGGATATGAATGGTTAAGATATGTATGTTATGTATGCTGAAGATATTGGAATGATCTTAATGTCACAAGAGGATACTAAGGTGTAATAAACAAAGTAAATCACTTGGGAAGAGGTGTTAGGGAGCTTGCTTAACCAACGAGAAGCCCAAGACTGGTATACATTTCTCATACAATAAACAAGATAAACCACTTAAGTAGAGGTGTTAGGGAGCTTCCTTAACCGATTGGAATCCATTGACGTGCATTTTTCTTACAGTAAGCAAAATAAATCTCTTGGGAAGAGGTGTTTGGGAGCGTAGTTAACTGACAAGAATCCTTAGACTTTGACTTGCATTTCTCCTGCAGTAAGCAAAATATATCACTTAGGAAGAGGTGTTAGGGAGTAATGAGAATCCTTTGACATGCATTTTTCTCACAGCAGACACATGTTTCCCATCTATACTTGTCCAACATGGGAATGGGTTAGCTCCAGACCACCACTTTCTTCAAAGAAACCTAATTCTACAGTGGATACTCTTCAGGCTTCTTGATCTCTAGCAACAGCTCTGGTTAGTCTCCCTTACAATGAAGTCTTTTTAAAATACAGTATAGGTAAAATTCATCCATCTATCTCACAAGGTACTATTAGCATTAAAAATGTTGTTACTTCTCTTGCCTCTCTCTTCATGGACTTGAAATCAGGCTTATAAAACAGGAGCAGTCTACACTAATGACATTGATCCATCGTTCTTTTCATTTCAGTTTGTTTTGTTTCATTTATAAAAGCTCCAACGTGCTTTCATGCATCGGCCATGGTCACCTAATGGCGGCTCTCCACACAGCTCCATCTCTGACAGCCCGCCTGTTCAGTCCCTTATCCCTGAGATCACAGTTTATAATCTTGTCCCAGGTCATTTTTGGTTTGCCTCTCGTACCGCCACCCCTGACGATTGCACTTCTCAATTTCCACACCCAGTTGTCATCCTCCATCCTCTCCACATGCCCAGACCATCTTAATCTACCCCTCCTTATCACATCACCAGTACATTCCAATCCCATCCTTCCTCCCAAACCATCTCAATCTATACCCTCCCCATCACAACCCTGTTCAGTCCCATCCTTCCTCCCAGACCTCAGTCTGCCCATCCTCATCACAGCACCAGTACACTCCAGTCCCATCCAGACATGGGGTAATCGTAATCAGTAATCATACTCAATTGTAATTGATTACAGACTGTTGTGTAATTGTAATTGTAATCGATTACTTAGGCATTTTTTTTCAAAGTAATCGCTGTCGTAATCGATTACTCTCATATTGTAATCGTAATCATGGTTACTTTTACGATTACAAGGCCCCAGATATGTTATTCTTCCACAAATACTCGTCAAGAATAAAATACTGTAGTTCAGTGTCAAACAGTCAAAAATACACCATAAAAGTCCATAAGTAATATGAAAAAAGTGAATTGTAGGTTACCACTTAGAAGCTTCCATCCTACCTAAGCTAGAATAATATCTCCTGGGAAGAACTCAGTTAGTAGAAAAGTTAATAGAATGGAAGGGTCAATGACAAAGTGAAGAAAAGTCTCAGTGCTTGAATTATTAAAACACATTTGTATTGCAAATTGGCAAAAAAATAAAGGAACAACTTACTGGACACAGCACTGTACAGTATATTTTTATCCAGAGTAACAGTCGCCATATGTTCTGCAGAGCTTAACCCTATGTTCTTCCTTACTCAGGTAATTATTATTAAAATGATTTGCATATAAGATATATATCCCTAGAAAATATCAGTTTTATGTTACTGGGCAATGTTTTTGCTTTTAAAAACTAACTTCAACTATTTACTTAATCATTGTCAAGTATAAAAGAAACGTGCTCATAATTATATAGTGTATAACAGTACATGTAATCATGATTGTAATCATGATTATTTCTTATGTAATTGTAATCACAATTGATTACTCTTACTTTTACTTTAATCATAATCATAATCGTAAACTGAAGTTTGCAAAGTAATCATAATTAATTACAATACCCCTGCAATCACCTCATGCCTGGTCCCATCCATCCTCCCAAACCATCTCAAAATACCCCTTCGCATCACATCACCAAAACACTCCACTCCAATCCTTCCTCCTAAACCATCTCAGTCTACCCCTTCTCATCACAATGCCGGTACACTTCAGGCCCATCCTTCCTCTGTTCCACTGTAAATCTACCCCACCCCTCCAGGCCTCACGTTCAAGGACACACTGCACTTCCACCTATCATTGTCATTTCTGTATGTTTGAGCTTATGAATATCCTCTTCCTTTACTGCCCAGGTGTCACTACCATACAACATGACACTCCTAACACATGCCACATTCATAACAAAATAAATAAATTAATTGTCAGTTGCTGTGGACTAACTGTATGTGACTGATTTTTTGAAGTTCATGAAGAGAGAAGCAGAAGTAACAGAAATTTTTATTTTGACTAGATTTGTAGACACATCTGTAGGTACTACCTGCATGGCAATTTATTAACACTCTGTCAATGTATCTTCCTGTTTGTCAATAGTCAGACTCCTTAATCTCATAAGGGGTGGTCGGAAACAAATCACATCTATGTTATCCTCTCCCCCGCCATTTTGCTGCCCTTCCCCACAATATACACCCCCCTGACTCATATACCTCTCCTGTCCATCCCTCCATCTCATCCTTGGTCTCCCCCTCCCTCTCCCTCCCTCCAGCTTATACCCCCTTTCTCATATACCTACCCACCCCATCCTTCCATCTCATCCTCAGTCCCCCCCACTCTTTCGCCTCCTTCCACCTCACTCACTCTCTCCTAGGTAGTCTCTCAATCTCCAGATATTTTCACACCATGTATGTCTCTTTCTGGCCATTGTATAAGTAGTCCAATATAGCCATGGAATTTTAAATGTGGTTATTATTCCATACAGTATATCATGATTCACAGATTTTTGCTACTAGAGATCAAGCAGAAGAAATATTTGTTACTAGAGATCAAGCACTTTTTTCATATACAGTACATCGTGATTCAGATTATTGCAACTTGAGATCAAGCAGTAGAGACATTTGTTACTAGAGATCAAGCAGAAGAGATATTTGCTACTAGAGATTAAATATTACAGACATTTGCTACTAGAGATCAAGCAGTACAGATATTTGCTACAAGAGATCAAGCAGTACAGATATATGCTACTACAAATCAAGCAGTACAGATATATGCCGCTAGAGATCAAGCAGTACATACATTTGGTACTAGAAATCAAGCAGTGCAGATATTTGTTACCAGAGATCAAGCAGTACATATATTTGCTACTAGAAATCAAGCAGTACAGATATTTGCTACAAGAAATCAAGCTGTACAGATATTTATCACTAGAGGTGAAGCACCCTGGTTACTTTTTAAAATCTTTTTTATCAAATTTGCAAGCACGTTGATAACATTGCATGCCATAATTTTTAGCCCCGTAGCGAGGGGACATCATATTGTTTTCCTTGTTTGTTTATTTTTTCTATTTCCAGACAATTTTATATAGTTAAAGGGAGATGTTGATGACCATTGGATATGAGGTTTGTTTGAATCTCCATGGTTACAAGTCCATTTTCCACCTGACAACTAAGCCACTCCCTCAACTACGAAATTTTGGTTGCATGAGTTTCAGTGAGCCTTGGCTATGAGAGGGGATTGAATCTCCTTGGCCATTAGTCAAAATCATTTGGTCCATAGTCAAAAAGAGGTAAATAAAGTCTACATGTAAAATCATGAGTCTCGATAATCCTTGGTTATGAGAAAAGGATTGAGTCTCTGGTTATTAGTCAAAATCAACCCTTTGGTCAAACCACATATAGCCCATAGTCAAAAAAGAGGTTAACGAAGTTTATATCTGTCCCCTCAAGTCTCAGCGTGCTTTGGTTATGAGGAAGGGACTGAGTCTCCCTGAATATTAGTCAAAATCAACCCTTCAGTTAAACCACACATAGCCCATAGCTGAAAAGAGATTAATGAAGGATATATTTAACTTTTTGAGTCCTTGTGAGCCTTGGTTATATGAGAAAAAGATAGTCTCCTTGGTTATTAGTCACATTAAATCTACATTTTCCCTGTCCGGTTCAGAAAATCTACCCAGAGCAGAATAAAATGGTCTGGAAATAACAGAAATAAAAATTTTGAAAGATGTTGCAGTTTTGAAAGGATGTAACACATAACAGAGTAATGTATTGATGTCATAGTGCCTTATGTATATATATATATATATATATATATATATATAGGAAGTAGGCCTGTATCATCTGTGTATTCTATCATGTGTTATACCGTGTCTCATGGGTCATGTATGTGTCTGAGAAAGTGAAGGTGATTGTATGGCTGAGAAAGCTCCCTAATGCTTTTTCCCTAGTGATTTATTTTAATTATTACACATTATTGTCCTAGTGTGTTATATATATCCTTTAAACATTACCATACTCAGCGTAAAAATTAAGGAAGTTCCGTAACACCTTTTCTTAAGCGATTTATTTTGCTTATTGCACCTTACTGCCCCCTTGTGTCATATATATCCTTCAAATGTTACCATACTCAGCATAACAATTAAGTAAGCCCCCTAATGCCTTTTCCCAAGTGATTTATTTTGCTTATTACACCTTACTATCCTATTGTGTTATGTGTATCCTTAAAACCATACTTAGCGTAACCTACAAAATTACATCAACCAGACATATCCAAAAATAAATCGCTAAGGAAGAGATGCTAGTGTGCCTCCTTAACCGATAAGAATAATTTTCTCCCATAAGACCAGCAGTAATTATAACTTGGTATTTTCTCCCATAAGACATTCAGTAATTATAACTTGGCATTTTCTCCCATAAGACCTTCAGTAATTATAACTTGGCATTTTCCCCCATAAGACCTTCAGTAATTATAATCAGTTGCATTTTCTCTCTTAAGTCTTTCAGTAAATATCCCCTGGCTGAGAATTAGACATGTTTTTATACCATTTATTCTCAAAATGAACCATAATTTCACCTCCTGGATTTTCAGACACATTTTTGGGGACATTTTGTATATATGGGAAGTAGCCAGTATTGTCTCAATGCATTATGGTATGTATAATTGGAAATTCTGTATCAGAATCGCAAAGTCCATATAATTGTGGTACTTGCGGAGGTCACTTCTCATATACAGTACTGTATTGTGTTATGGTTTGTACAAAGTTTACAGTAGCTCATTTATGTAGACTAATAAAGTCGAATGTAGTACTGTAGTTTGTATTTTGACCATTCTTTAGTGTAAGGGGTCTACTAACAATTAATCTACTGTATAGGACAGAAGTTCATCTAATATTTCACCTCATCTACTTGTTACTATCCCCTGCTGACTACTTCGCCTTTACTTGTTCCTTTCCTCTGCTGACAAAAGTTCATCTACTGTTTCACCTCCTACTTGTCACTTTCCTACTTGTTACTGTCCTCTGCTGACAAAAGTTCATCTACTGTTTCACCTCGAACTTGTCACTTTCCTCTGCTGACTATCAGTCTATAGCCAGATACCTTAATCGCTTAAGGGGTGGCCACAAATAAATCTCCAAGTCGCCCTGTACCCTACCATTTTGATGCCTTCCCCACAACTTACACCCCTCTCTCTCATACACCTCTCTTCTGACTATTGCCAAGAGACTAACATGAAGTGGAGGATTTGGGGTGGCTGAATCGGTAGAGAGGCTGCCCGCTGTCCTAATGGACCCAGGATCGAATCCTGGCTGGGGTAGGGAACAGTTTAAGGATTTGAATTTCCTAAAAAGCAGACTTTCCTGATCTGCCAGATGGCCCGCCGACATGTCGTAAAAATACCCCCGCTAATACCGATACACCAGTCCTGTATGAGACAGCCCTAGCATGTATTCAATATGGATGGTGGGTGTTAGTGCCGAAGTGGTGACATGTGGAGGTGTAGGAGGACTACTGGGCCTTCTAATAGGTCACTGCCCCCAAGAAATAGGCCCGAAGCCTTTGCCCAGAGTCAGACACGTAAAAAAAAAAAAAAAAAAAAAAAAATTGTAGCACACGACCCACAACTCAGAGGTCCTTGTGGTTGGATTCCCTTTTCTGACCATGAGAACTTTGTAGAGGGTGTATGAACAGTGCAAATTACTGTTAAGTACTAAATCCCCATGCAGAATCATGGGGTATCACTGTATTAGCATTGTGCATAATACTTGATGAGACTCACCCACACTCTTCAGTTTATATACAGTAGTCATGATATACCCACACCCCAACCAGCCACTAACATTGTCTTACATGCAGATGACCACTATTTCAATCACACATCACACTTCAGACCACCATAACTACACACACCACATTGCAGCTACCATAACAACCACACCACTTTGTAACACCACATTGCAGACCACATCACCATAATGACCACACACCGCATTGCAGACCAAATCACCATAGCAACCACACACCACATTGCAGACACAGCTCCCTCACTGCAACAAGACTACCTCAACACACAGCAGACTTGGGTCGAGGACAAGAGGTTGACAGTCGCCCCAGCCAAAGCCACCACCATCACACGTCACCAGCAGTGTACAGTACATGAACTCAGGTACTCCCTCCACATCACAGTCCACTTAATCCACACCCTCCTCATCACAATCCACTTAACCCACACCCCCCACTAAGCTCTTGGAGTGACATATGAAACTGTACAAGGTATCAAGAGGCAGTGCACCCCCAGACTTCATGTACTCAGGGCAACTACAGGGCTAGACTTTGGGCCTCATTCTACAAACAATAGAGAGATAATTTAATGACCACAGCAGATACGCTAGATCACTAGATGTCCTGTGCCTTCTTGACGTCTGGTCCCATCCTATCCGATACTCACAACACCTTGCAAACCATACATACCAGCAGCCTACACATCACCACTGGGAGCACCAAAACCACTCCTACAGCCCTTTTACACTCTGAAACTAAAGCTCTCACTGAAACTACCTTGATATGAGGGACGCATAACCAGCACAAAACACCCCGCTCAATACACATACATGACACACACAACACACAGGCATATGGAATACTCACCAGACAGACATTAGCAAAACCTTTACGATAATATCCCACCTCCAGATATTCCAACACCAGCAATGAGGAAACATCTACATACTTATTTCACACACAGCAGTACAACAACTCGATCACAACACCATTGCACAAGCCACTCTCCTGACATATACTCATTGGAGGTGTTCATAAATACAGATTAAGTTCATCAGGACATCACCCAGCCTTCCTCAGCAACCAGCTTAAATTTGGGTTGGATGGAGCTACAAAAGACACACCCTGCTTGTAAAATAGGCACACACAACACATACTGGAGTCCTACACAGGAAACGCCACATGAAGAGGGAGACATAACAGTGGGGAGGAACCTGTGGGATAATCTCATAGGGGCAGTTACTTGTGGTCAATGGGTCTGCTTGATCAGATAATCAGGACTGAGCAACGAGGCCTATTACATTAACTTCATAACACAATCCTTCATTGCCAGGTCAAGTTGACGTTTAGTTTCTTTTAACGCTGAAGCTGCTGATAGGATAGTATCAGAACGAGGCAACTGATTGGGAAGAAAAACATTGGAAAAAAGTATAGTGAGTGGGGAAACAAGACAATTGAGTGGAAATAAGAGACAGCTGAGTTGGGACCAAGGGGAAAATGAGACTGAGTGGAGAAAGAGAGAGGTGAGTGGAGGCCAGAGGGAGAACAAGACATTGAGTGGGAAAATAAGATAATTGTGTGGAAAAAGAGACAGCTGAGTGGAGACCAGAGGGAAAACAAGACAGTGAGTGGGAAAAGAAGACAATTGAGTGGAAAAAGATGCAGCTGAATGGAGACGAGAGAGAAGGCAGTAAAATCCTAAGCCTGGAGCAAGCCATGTTTTCCAGTTGGAGTGAGTTGAGAAGGTGAGTGAGACTGCTGCTGTAATGTTGCCCCAAGAGAGAGAGAGAGAGAGAGAGACTGAGGAGGTTTGATCACTATATGCTGTTGTAGTCTTTGCCCTGAGTGAGAGAGAGAAAGAGAGAGAGAGAGTAAGGGGGGTTGATCACTATATGCTGCCATACTGTTTGCCATGAGAGAGAGAGAAAGAGTATGGAGGTTTGGTCACTATATGCTGCTGTAGTGTTTGTTCTGAGTGAGAGAGAGGGAGTGTGTGGGTGAGCGAGTTAGTAAATATATGTTGCTGTAGCGTTGTGCTGAGAAAGAGAGAGAGAGAGAGATCCCCTGAACCATTGTTATTACTTGTTAGGCTTAGTTATATTTTTTTTTATTAAGCAGTTAGTAAAGACTAGTAGACAGACAGAGTAGTAGATAGGTAGACTAATAGATAAATAGACTGACCAGCAGATAGACGGGTATAGTGATAGATATACTGTCCATTCATTCATCCAATTCTTTGCCACAACGGTGATTAAGGGTATAGGGCAGTGAAGACTTGTAGATATAGTAGATACGGTAAATAAATAGACTAGTAGTTAGATAGATAAATAGACTAGTGGATATAGATAGATAAATAGACAAGTAGATATACTGATAGTTATTGTCCATCTCTTCAACCAAGTTTTTATTATCCCAGGACTATGCTATTCAGTCTAGACACCAAAGGGAAGGGAGACCAGTCAGCCTTCCCTGAGCAGCAATTATTTCAGCTTAAACACCAGCCATGTAAGTAGGAATGAATCTCGTTGGTTACTATTGCAAATTTTTACCACCTGATTGAGTCACTCCCACAATTTCAGTAGTGTTTAGTGGTACCAGTACATGATTTGTCTAAAATCTCAAATGTTTCCTTGGTTACTAGTAAAATAGTTCCTTCACGCTTGACCATTGATACTTTTTTCATAGCCTTAAATGAGTCTCCTTGGTTACTAGTCAAATAGTTCCCTCACTTGACCATTGATATTTTCTTCATAGCCTCAAATGAGTCTCCTTGGTTACTAGTCAGATCAGTCCTTCAGTGAGCTAAAAATCGAGGGAGTATGGCTTTTTTTTTTTCAGACGTGTATACAGTATGTATATAATTTGTATTGAGATTTTAACCGATATCTGACAGTGATGGGGTATGTATATATTTTTTTTTTTTCCAAGGAAGGAAGGCTTATTTATCCTGAAATGGGTTCAAGATGGGCCATTTCTTTTGCCATTTATTATAATCGTGGTTTAGGTGATCTGTTGGTGTGATGCTTATTAGGAAGTGGTTTAGTCAGGTTCGTTTAATGGTTAAGAGTGATATAGAATTAATGAAGAATTGATAGATATTATTATTATTATTATTATTATTGTTGTTTTCTTTCGTCCAACACTTCTTCCTCCTCCTCCTCGTCCTCGTCCTCCTCCTCGACCTCGACCTCGTCCTCGTCCTCCTCCTCGACCTCCTCCTCCTCCTCGACCTCCTCCTCCTCCTCCTCCTGATAAACATTATGAATTTAAAAAGGTTATGTATATGAGTATAATAAATGATAAAGAAAATGTAATTATTTTTGAAGACTTTTGACCATACTGTGATTAACTTGGCCTAAAATTACCATCTCTCCGGTATCGAATTTGCAAAAGTTTTAATACGAATTTGATGCTAGTCACGAAGAAGTGCTTTGGAAGGGATGTGGAGCTACAGTAATGATTTTTCTGCCTTTGAGCTGCGTGGAGAGAGAGAGAGAGAGAGTGAGTCATCCACTGGGTTGGGTGATTTCTCGCGTGCTGGGGGTACGGCTTGGTTGTCGATGTCTTTCTTGCATAGATTTCCTACTCCCAGTGTCACACCCACACCAGCAGACTGAGCAGCTTCTGCAACGAATTACGGCTTGCAGTCTAGTCTAGCGTTATATACAGACCACTATACAGAATCTTTATACACGGATAGATCAAGAAGGTTTGGGCATGTGAATTGGATGGGGGATGGCAGTTGGGTGCGGAAATTGGGAAGTGTGAACGATGGGGTAGGGTTATGAGGCACCGAAAAACACCTGGGACGAGGTCATAGAGTGTGGCCTCAGGGATAAGTGACTGAATAGGGAGACTGCCGGAGATCGAACGGCGTGTAGAACCGCCGTTAGGTGACCAAAGCCGACGCATTTAAGCAGGTTAGAGCCTTCAGTGAAACAAAAAGGCCAGAGTTTGACAAATCAGTGCAACTTCTTTTAATCAATAATATAGTATTAAGTTATTCACGTTACCTTTGGCATAAAGTCTTTTGCAAATAATCGCGTAGCTCAGTAGCTCAGCGGGAGGATAAGCAATACATTTTCAGGAACTTCCTGTCTAAATATGAACTTTTGTGCTTCCTTACTCATTTTTTCCTAGAGTGATGACAGTTTTAGGTCAAGTTCAGCTGAGTATAGCAATGTGACCAATTTGGCAAAGGAAATAAAGTAGTTTGATGATACAGCCCAAATAACCATCTCACTTTGATGATTTTGGGAGAGTGTAAGAAACGGAATCTAAAGGTGAATGTAGAGAAGAATAAAGTTATGATGTTCGAGAGAAGTGAAGTAAGTAAGTAAGTAATAAGAACTAGCACCAAGCCCAAGAGGACTATATGGCACTAAAACCGATGCATAAAAATGACGGGTGTGCTATGGCGCAATAAAAGCAAAGGGGAAGGCGGGGAAGACACTAAATGTGAGGCAAGGTACGGGTTTGAGATAGGAAGCGCATGAGGTGGGTGATGGAAAACACAGGGGATTCACCAAGAAGATTGGCTAAGGTAGGGCTACGTCCAAGGGAGTAAAGGAACGGGAGAGTCCGTCTGCGCACGGCGTGGAACCGACGGCGTGGAACCGAGGGCAGTCAAGCAAAAGATGGTGGACGGTGAGTGGAACCTGACAACATTGACAGATCGGAGGAGTGCCTCCTGACATTAGAAAGCCATGTGTGATCCGCTTGTGACCAAGGCACAAACGGGCTAGGGCTGTTTCCCAACGCCTGTTGCGATGGGAGGATGACTGCCAGGGAGTGACTGTATGCGTGATGGAACGGAGTTTGTTATCAGTTGTAGATGTCCATTCTGCTTGCCACCGCTGGCCAAGGAGACGGATAACAATCGGGAAATAATCAGCTGCCGGGATAGGACGATGTGTGACAGAGAGAGAGAGGTGACAGTTGTACGTGCCAGGCAATCAACCCCCTTATTACCCTGTATTCCAGCATGGACCCAACAGAAGGAGACAGACTTCAATCTGGTGGTAATACGGAACAACCATTCCTGTATCTCCAGCACTAGCAGGTTGCTGGCCAGGATAGACTGAATACCATGCAGTGCACTAAGTGAATGTGAAAATAACAAAAGTGTGTAAACTTGAACGGTATATAACACGAAGGGCCAGTAAAATGGCCAGCAGTTCAGCAGTGAAAATACTGGCGACTGGTGGAAGGCGGATCTTATAAGTATGGTCTGGGAAAAGTACAGCAAAACCCGAGCCTACAGAAGACTTAGCCGTCTGTGTACACTGTGGTCGCTGAGGAGTGACACCGCATATGATCCATAAAAAGATGATAGTTCCTGGGAGGTGGAAGAGGATTTTGGGAAGAGTGAGCAGGGCATTACAAACAGTAAGGCGAGGAAGAAGCCAAGGCGGAAACAGTCTCGCAGAGGAAGAACTGAAATAGCAGGGAAAGAAAGGGATGAAAGTAAATTGGATACCCTGCAAGGAAAAGATGTAGCTAACGAGGGCGGAAAAGGAGGGGAGAGGTGCGTAACAGGAAGGGAAACCTGCAGATGGGTGTTGAAGGCGAATGTGGTAACAGAGTTAGCTTGTCACGTCTGGAGGACAGAGTGGATATACCCGACTCGACATACAGGCTCGTAACCGGGGTGGAGCGAAAAGCACCCAACGCCAGACGTAAACCATGATGGTGAACAGAATCTAGGCGCCGAAGGGAGGAAGATGAGGCAGATGCATAAACCTGACAGCCATAATCAATCTTCGACAAAACTAAGACAGTATGGAGACTGTGAGCAGAGTTTTACGGTCTGCACCCCAGGACAGAGTTTGTAATAACCGAAGTCAGTGAAGCAGAGGTCTTAAGGGAAGTGAGATGCGGGGACCAAGTCAGTAGAGAATCAAAGATAAGGCCAAGGAAAGGAGCCGATAATCGATATGGCAGGGGAGGATGACGGGTCGTAAAAGTTATAGCACAGGGTTTCGTGGGGAAGTTAAAGCCATGGTCCGTAGGCCACCCTGCAGCGGCACCTATAGCCGACTGAAGTAGGGCTCGTAAGGCCAAGACATCCGCTCCAGTTGCATATATAGCAAAATGATCTGCATACAATGAAGCACGAACACCATGTGGGAGAGATGAAACGATATCATTTATTGCAAGGATAAATAAGAGTAGTGCCAAGGAAATGGAAATGAGAGTGCATTTAAGTACTTGGTTAGTGTGATGAGTAAGGATGGAAGATGAGTGAAGTGCTTGAAAGGGTGCAGCAGAGAAGAAAGGTTGCTGGTTCCTTGAAAGTAGTAATGAGAAACAGGGAAGTGAGCATGGAATTGAAAAAGTTACTACATGACAGTATTGCGATACAAACTCTAACGTATGTAAGTGAAGCTTGGACCTTCTTGGAGGGACAGAAATCAAGAGCGATAACAGTGGAAATGAGTTAAGAGGAGCATATGGAGTCACATTTATACTGACAAATGAGGAAGTGAAGGAGTGTTGTGATAGAGATGTGGATGTGATAGGAAGTGTTAGGAGAAACACAGTGAGGTGGTTTGGACATGTGGAGAGGATGGAGAAGGAGATTGACAAGGAGAGTGAGTGAGGTGGAGGGGTGGAAGAGGGAGGGGGAGGCCAAGGATGAGATGGAGGGATGGAGTGGAGAGGTATGCGAGAGGAGGTGTGAGCTGGGAGAAGAGCAGAGCAATGAAGTGGAGGGGGACAGGGCGACATGGAGATTTTGTTTGTGGCCACTCTTGCGACATGGAAATGTGTTTATGGCCACCCTTTATGGGATTAAGGCGTCTGGCAATTTATACAAAGACTTTAGCAGTCAGGTCTGTGATTAACGTATGTTGTTTTCAACTATTTTTTTTTTTTTTCCATTTCAACATGAAAGAATAGTTCCTCAGTATCCCTGTTTGTCTTTAGAGGCATCTTACCAAGTCTCTTCTCTGCCTTATGACCCATTTTTCAGAGTTTTTTAGGGTTTTTGTTTGCCCTGTGTTCGTATTAGGTTAAATATTGGGTTTCAAGACAATGATTTAATCGGTTTCTATTGACTTCACTCACCCGTCTTCCCCCTACTCCTTAACGTACCATCCAATCTTATGTGCCATATTTGTTATATGGCACCGATTTCAGTTTTTATCAAGAAATTGAAAATTACCCGAAACATTTAAACATATAGTTATTTAAATCTCATTTCTTAATATACACAATAGGAATAAGCGTATTAATACAAATACCAAGTAATCTAATATTTATAGTCCACGACAGGTAAAACTATTTATTCACGACAAACTTGAAGTAATTTCCTGTACATATTAAATATACTTTCCTTATTTCAAAGACTTTAGATCCTTGTGGTAGCAGGCTCAAGTGTAGAATGCTGGTGGTTTAGTAGGTCTAGGCGGTTCAACTTATCTGGTTGAGGATTTGGAGGGCAAATAGTCATGTTTAGTAGGAGCCCCAAGTTGTAGTTGGTCGAGTGTAGAGACGCCTGGTGGTGTAGTGGGTCAGGGAGGTTAAGTTACGCGGGAGAAGAGGATTTGTTTCGATGCACGTATGATTGTAGGTTCGCCCTTCATATTTGCCATTTAGTAGACTCTTTCACGCGGTGTTCATTGTCGAAACAGTCAGCGCTTCTACCTGGCAGTAGAGTCACTCCATCCCGTGCGTGGATTGACAGAGATGCAGGAATTTGATAGGCGTTGGCATGTAGTCCAACGGGTTCAGCAGCAACACCTGAAACAAGATTAGCTTTAAGAGCTCTTATTTGTACTTTGTATTATTTGACAAAGGACCGTTACCTTACTACTTATAGCAACCACATCACAGTCTTCAACCGATTGGTTAAGGGTAAAGGAGTTTCCCCAGGGTAGACGGCTTAGATTTCGGAACGTGTAGCACTGTCATGCCCTTCCTGATGTCTACCAGTAACCTTTGGGTGGACTCGAACCTCAGATCCTTCAGTCTGAGGAGAGCGCTCCAACCCACTGAACCTACTTTTGTCGAGAAAAATTTTTCTGTATAACAGTATAGATTTAGTGTTTAATCTTCCGAAGGTGTGGATAAGTACATTAACCCGCGCCGTCCCGAGGACGTACTTCCACGTCCTCACGTTTTGTCACAGCTAATCCCGAGGACGTACTTCAACGTCCTGCAAATGCAAGGTTCATAATTTCCACAATTTTCAATTTTCGCGAGTCATTTTTGGTACGTATACACGGGACACCTTCCTCAACAAGATGCCAGGCAGAGACAATCCCTTACCCAGCATGACCTCCTCCCCCCCACCCTGCATGCCCTTTTCTCAGCAATTCACCTGTTATCAGTGACCTGGCCAGTATAGCCATGTCATGCCACGGTACGAAATTCAGGGCCAGAGTGATTCCCCAATCAATGACAATGTGGAGGACAAACTTTACATAGCATTAGAGGAAGAAACAGTTAGAAATGATGATCAGGTAATGTGGCAAAAAAAGGTCAGGTATTAGGGAGTGAAACAATGCTTATAATGCCTATATTACTGCTTGAAAACCAATATACTCTTGTACTACATATAAATTCGTAACAGTAAATAAATAAATACCATTTATGAGTGGTGTGAAATAGTTATCCTCCCATAGAACTCGTTTTCTTTGGTGCCAGCCTGATAGAAAACCCAGTAAGGTAAGGAGGCTCTCCTACCTGTAATGAGTATTTTAAACCTCAGGTGAGCGATTTCTCTATGAATTTTCGATGATTCTCACCAAAAGCGAAAGTTTTAGCAAAAAAAAAAAAAAAAAAAAAAGGTCGAAAAATGGTCGGGATTGGGGGGTACCAGTGGTCAAAAAGTGGTCGGGACGGGGCGGGTTAACTATTGCAGAGATAAGTAGTATTAAACCATGGCATTAATATTAAAAAATTTATTTAAAAAAAAAAAAATTCAATTGTAGTCAAACTTAAATTCACAAGTTAAAAAAAAAAAAACAATAAAACAGTAAATATATGATATTCCAGCTTACCATCCTGTGTCTTCCTAGTTCAACTGCTTGATAGAAATTGATCCGCCATTGCACCTTCTCCCACACCTCACCTGGTTGGAGGGAAAATTTGAATCCTGTTGGTTCGTTTCGCTGGTTTGGATGTACTAGGTGGTTCGGTAGTTCCCCCCCTCCCTGCTTTGGATGTACTAGGTGGTTTGGTAGTACCTCTCTCTCTCTCTCTCTCTCTCTCTCTCTCTCTCTCTCTCTCTCTCTCTCTCTCTCTCTATATATATATATATATATATATTTACTGTATATCTGGTTTATGCTACATAGCTAGACATAATTATTATTATTGTTATTATTATTATTATTATTATTATTATTATTATTATTATATTAGGAGTTACAATCACACTAGTATTGATAAACTCAAGCTAATTCCCTGTTTTTCATTTTTTTTATTTATTTTTTGTTGTGTCCAAGTAACAGTAGGGTTATATCTTGCCTTCATTAGTCCATCTATCTGTCTGTCTATTGCCAGACGCCTTAATCCCTTAAGGGGTGGCCACAAACAAATCGCCTCCATGTCACCCTGTCCCCCACCATTTCATTAGTACCAGGGGATATTAATGGGTAGTTTGGAAAATTAATCGCTAATGGAGAGGTGTTAGGGAGATATAGAATTCATTAACCCCTTCACTGCCATACTATATTCTGACTTGGCCTAAAATTGCCGTCAGTCCATTGTGCATACATAGCTTTAGAATATAGTAAATATAGTACTAGTCACGAAGAAGTGGAATGGAAAGAATCAAGAAGTAATGTTTTTAAGAGAGTGAGCTACGTGAAATATCTGAAAAGGACGAAAATCTGGGCCAGATGAAATGGAGCGATATATAGTTTCTTCAGTAATAATAATAATAATAATAATAAATAATAATAATAATTATGATGAAAATGATGATGATGATAATGATGTACTAATGATGATGATGATAATAATAATATCGTAATGATAATAATGATGATAATAGTAATAATAATAATAATAAAATAATAATAATAATAATAATAATAATAATAATAATCTGGGGCAGCAAGAATAAAACCAGGGGTCATACTGTAGGTGACTAAGCAAATCAGCGGCCTGTCTCAACTCAGTTATGCTGACCGTCTGAAAGACCTGGACGTGTATTGTGTAAAAGGGAGACTGATCAGAGCTGACCTTATTAAATGTTGGAAAATCAGTCATCACCAGTCCGCAGTTGCACCGCCTGAGCTTTTTTCTCTTCCTTCACTAACTCACACCAGGGGCCATAGATTCAAGGTGGCCAAGCCCCACACTTCAGCCGCGTGTAGACGCAGGTTTTTCAGTAACAGGTGTATAGACCTCTGGAATTCTCTGTCATATGATGCCGTTACCACTTACTCAGTTGTACCATTTAAGTCCTTCCACTCACAACTAGGACACATATTGTTCGATTATACTGAATAACTACGATTCATAATTCGAAGTCATTCTAGCAGTGTAACTACCCTGCACATGGCACAAAACTCTGCCCCAACTCTATTGTCTGTTCTGATGATGTGTATAGGAAATGGGGCTGGCGTGCCTGTAGGTATGGGCTGCCCTACTTCTTGAAAAGCAGATTCCTACCCAGCCATACTGTTAATGGGGTACCCAACCAGGTGAGTAAACCTCTTCCTTTCCGAAATAATCTTCTATACATTACATCCCAGTATTCTCATGTCTGTTAATAATACCAACTATGTCAGTATTTAAAAACCTTGTAGATAGTAAAATTTTGTAAATATTATATAAGAAAGAATGTGAAGGTGTGGAATGCATGATACGTTGATGGGGTGCTTCGAACGAACCGAATGTGGGCCTCACCTTCGTGCATGTATCGTAACTCTTGCGTCTAAGCGATTTATTTCCCACATTCTACATCACCATTCTCATACATATATTATTAACACAAACTATATCGCTACCAAAAAGCACAGAACGTAATGTGGATGAGTAAAAAATCAAACTAAACAAGTGCTTCGAACCCTGTTGAATGTCGAGAGAGAGAGAGAGAGAGAGAGAGAGAGAGAGAGAGAGAGAGAGAATCCCCAGAACAATTGTCAATACTTCTTGGGCATAGTTCTATTTTTCTATTCAGCAGTTAGTATAGGGTAGCAAAGACTAGTAGATAGATAGAGTGGTAGATAGATAGACTAACAGATAAGCAGACTGACCAGTAGATAGACAGGTATATACTGTATAGATATTAATATAGTCCATCCATTCATCCGATTCTTTGCCTCTGCAGTTAGTAGGAGTACCGGTATAGGGCAGTGAAGACTAGCATAGTAGATAGATAATAGATAAATAGACGAGTAGAGTAGTAGATAGATAAATTGAGTAGTAGAGTTGTAGATTGATAAATAGACTAGTAGATATAGGTAAATAGACTAGTATATATAGATACTGGTAGGTAGATATTGTCCTCTACTCATCCAAGTCTTTATTTTCCCAGGACTATGCTACTCAGTCCAGACACCGAAGGGAAAGGAGACCAGGTACCCATCCTTGAGCAGCAATTATACCAGCTTAAACACCAACCATGTAAGTAGGAATGAATCTTCTTGGTTACTATTGCAAATTTTTATCACCTGATTGAAATGAGCCACTCCCACATTTCAGTAGTGTTTAGTGGGACATGATTTGTTTAAAGCCTCAAATGTCTCCTTGGTTACTAGTCAAAGACTTTCTTCAGTCGTTTCAGTAGTGTTTAATGGTACATGATTTCTTTACCTTAAATGAGTCTCCTTGGTTGCAAGTCAAATAATTCCTTCACACATGACCATTGATATTTTTTTCATAGCCTCAAATGAGTCTCCTTGGTTACTAGTCAAACAATTTCATCAGTCTAACGACACTTGGCCATTGATTTTTGTAAGCCTCAAAAATGAATCTCCTTGGTTACTAGTCAAATCAATCCTTCAGTGAGCTAAAATGGAGGGAGTGTGGATTTTTTTTTTTCAGAGGTATATGTATATATATAATTGTATTGAGATTTTAAATAATATCGGACATTGATGGGGTATGTATATATTTTTTTTCCAAGGAAGGAAGAACCAAAGGCATATTTAACTGAAGGGGGTTCAAAATGGGCCATTTCTGTTCTTTCTCCCTAATAAAGAAGGAAGCAGCTGTGTAAATTGGGAAATATTTTTGTCATTTAATATAATTGTGGTTTGGGTGAGCTGTTGACGTGATGCTTGTTAGGAGGTCGTTTAGTCAGGTTGTTTAATGGTTTGGAGTGGTAGTGAACTGGTGAAGAGTTGAAAGACGTTGTTGTTATTATTAGTAGTAGTAGATTATATTATTATTATTATTATTATTATTCGTCCAACACTTCCTCTTTCTCTTCATCTTCCTCCTCCTCCTCATCCTCCTCGTGCTCCTCCTACTCCTCCTCCTCCTCCTGTAACTCCTTCTCCTGATAAAGATTATGAATTAAAAAATGTTATGTATACGAGTTTAATAAAAAAAATAAAGTAAGAAATCGTAATTATTTTTAAACACTTGACCATACTGTGTTTACTCAAACTTGGCCTGAAATTAGACTTTGCAAAAGTCATAACACGCCTATGATGCTAGTCACGAAGAAGTGCTGTGGAAGGGATATGGAGCTACAGTACCGGTAATTTTTCTGCCTTTGAGCTACGTGGAGAGAGAGAGAGAGAGAGAGAGAGAGAGAGAGATTAACACGAATATGATGCTAGTCACGAAGAAGTGCTGTGGAAGGGATGAAGAGCTTCAGCATTGATATTTCTGCCTTTGAGCTGTGTGGAGAGAGAGAGAGAGAGAGAGAGGGAAGTGAGTTTTAACACGGATATGATGCTAGTCACGAAGTGCTGTGGAAGGGATGTGTAGATACAGTAATGATTTTTCTGCCTTTGAGCTACGTGGGGAGAGAGAGAGAGAGTTTTAACACGAATATGATGCCAGTCACGAAGAAGTGCTGTGGAAGGGATATGGAGATACAGTAATGATTTTTCTGCCTTTGAGCTAGAGAGAGAGAGGGTGATTTCTCGCGTGTTGGGGGTGAGTCAGTTGTCAATGTATGTCCTGCATAATATATTTCGCACTTCGTGTCACTCACACCAGGAGACTGAGCAGCTCCCGCAACGAATTACGGCTTGCAATTTAGTCTACAGTTATACACACACCACTATACAGAATCCTATACGCGGATCGATTGAGATTGTTTGGGTATGTGGAGTGGATGGGGGGTGACAGTTGGGTGCGAAAAGTGGGAAGAGTGAACGCTGGGGGTAGGGCTGAGAGGCATACCGAAAATGACCCGAGACGAGGTCATAGAGTGTAGCCTCAGAGACAAGTGACTGAATAGGGAGGCTGCCAGAGATTGAACAACGTGTAGAACAGCCATTAGATGACCAAGGCTGATGCGTGCAAGCAGATTGGAGCCTTTATCAGTGAAACTAAAGGAGTAGAGTTCAGCAAGTCAGTGCAACCACTATCAGAGGGTAATAGAGACATTACAGTAACAAGTTACTCACGTTACCTTTGGCCCCAAGGTTTGTTGCAGCTCGTCACGTAGCTCAGCGGGAGAATAACCAAGACATTTTCAGCAACTTCTCTTGCCCAAGTACAAACTCGTGCTTGTCTGTTTACCCACTTTATGCTGCAGTGATGGTAGTTTTAGGTCAGGTTCAGCAGAGTATAAGAGTGAAAAATTTGGCAGTGTTAATAAAATAGTTTGATAATACTAAATCATGTCACTTTGGCACAGATTGTGATTAACGTACAATTTGTCAATTTTTTCCATCATAACATTAAAAGTACTTCCTCTGTCCCCGTCTCGAGAGGCATCTTAGTTTCTCCAGTCCTTTTCTTTCTGCCCTACCTCTTTGTCAGAGTTTCTTCCAGTTTTTGTTTTGCTTGTGTTCATATCAAGTTAGACATAGTTTTAAAATAATTGTTGTTTAAGGACTTACACTTGACGTAACTCATCCGTCTTCTCCCTAGTCCTTAACACATTCCAGTATTGTGCTACATTGGTTACCTGGCACATTTCAGTCTCGGCTTTTGTGACGATAACCAGACATGTACACGAGTCTATAGCGTTGTCCGTTAAAGTAAATGTATGCGAATTGCACGAAGCATTAAACTAGAGTGAGGGACTGACGAGGAGAGTGTGAGAGTGAGGTGGAGAGGAGGGAGAGGGAGTTTGAGGCCAATGATAAGATTGAGGGATGGAGTGGAGAGGTATGAGAGAGAGGGAGGTGTGAGCTGGGAGCAGGGCAGTGGGAAGGCAGGGGACAGGGCGACATGGAGGCTGTTTGTGGCCATCCCTCATGTGATAAAGGGTCTGGCAATTAGTTATTTAAATTTAATGTCTGACTAAGTACACAAGAAGTACAACCTTACAAATTCAAGTACTAAGTAAACGGGAATATTTATAGCCCACGACAAATAAAAACAGTTTATTCACAAGAAAATTAAAAAGCTTCCTGTACAGTTTCAATTTACAGTTTAAATATATACAGTTTCCTATAAGATGCCATTTTCAAATACTTAATATAAACTCCCTTGTGATAGACCGTTTAGTGTCGACTCCTGGTGGTTCAGTAGGCCAAGGCGGTTCAACTGATGAGAGGACTTTTAGTTCAGATATTCCAATGTGTGGTAGGGTCCAGTGTCGTAGCTGACTTAGAGACGCCTGGTGGTTTAGTGGGTCAGGGAGGTTTAAGTTATGCGGTAGAAGAGTTTTGATGGCCAGGCGATTGTAGGTTCCCTCTTCACATTCGCTGCCTAGATGATTCTTTCACGCGGTCTCAAACTGTCAGCGCTTCTACTCAGTAGTGGAGTTACTCCATCCTGTTCGTGGATTGATAATGCGATGCAGGAATTTGATAGGTAGTCTGTAGTCCACTGGGTGCAGCAGTAAAAACAAGGTCACACCTGTAACAAGATTGGGTTTGAGACGGTAATCTGTCTCACGTGACAAGGATTTAAGTAATTAGTTCTGAAGTATTACATACCAGCAGCCACAGCATAGTCTAGTTCTTTGTTTATTAATTTGTAAGAGTTTTTTCGCAGTGTTACTTTTTCTTCGACAAGAGCCAAGGCATTGCCCCGGGATAGAGGACTTAGTTTTGCATCGTCCAGTACTTTGTGGCCAGATGCCCTTCTTTATGCCTACCAGTGACCCTTGGGTAGACTGAAAGCTGAGCTTTGAGTCAAGAGGGAAGCGCTCCAACCCAGTAAGCCTAGCCGTGTTGAAAAGCAAATATACGTACAATTGTAGTTATAGTGTCCATGTTATTTAACCCGTAGGTTTTAATAAGTATCTTATCCAATGTCTAGATGTGCAATAGAAAAAGACTAACAAAAATAGTTAATTTAACAATTAAAAAATTCAAAATTAAAAATACATTGGGCTATATTTTGGGTAAGTAAAAATAACCGACCCCTTTTCATTAAGTTAATAAAACAAATAAGATACGAATTTATGTATGCCGAAAGTCTGAAGTTAAAATCTTATTTTTACTTAAACTTATATTGCCAAAGTTAAGAAGTATTCAACAATGATTACTTTAAATTTCCCGTGCTAAATTTGTCCAAAATACAAGTAAAATTTATGGTTTCCTTTTTTGAGTTATTAAATTCAAGAAAATTGGTTAGTAATTTTTATATATTTATTATCCAATCCTACGGTACCCTATGAGGAGCGTAGGAGCCCGAGGCTAGGCAGGTGGTCCCGACATTCAAGATAAAAGTGACCAGCCTCATCTATCCCCAAGTGGCATTACATAAACAATCAACCCCAACCATCCCTTTGATATAAACCTTCACTAGCTCAATCCGACTGGAGCGCAATAATCACGCACTAAATCACAAGGCGCCAAAATTATTATACTTACATAAAAAAAAAAAAAAAAAAAAAATAGCCCATTGCCCCTTAAGATGACACACTTATAAAACATACAAAATAACAATAAATATATCAGTTTACTAGAAAACTCCAGCTTACCGCCCAGTGACTTCTCAGTTCAGCTTTTGGATTGAAACTGACTCGCCATTGCTCCTCCTCCTACACCTCACCTCGTTGGCGGGAAAATTTGAATCCTGTTGCTTCGTTTTGCTGGTTTGGATGTACTTGTTGGTTCGGTAGTTCCTCCCCTGATTCGGTAGTCTTCCCCTCCCCCCCCCTCTCTCTCTCTCTCTCTCTCTCTCTCTCTCTATTTCATTTTACAGACCTGTTCTCTCTCATTTTATTCTACAGACCTATTTTCTCTCTCTATCTATCTGTCTATCTATCTATTTTATCTACAGATCTACCAACAATATTATTCTATATATGTTGTCTATCGGCTTCTATTCTACTTAGCTACAGACATTATTATTATTATTATTATTATTATTATTATTAGTCATTAGTATTATCGTTAAGTATTATTTTTTATGTATTAGTATTATGATTGTTATTATTATTATGACATTATTATTATTATTATTATTATTATTATTATTATTTTTAGGTATTATTGTTATTATTATTATTATTATTATTATATTAGGAGTTACATATACACTAGCCTTGATAAACTATTCAAGCTAATGACCTGCTTTTCATTATTATTATTATTATTATTTTTTTTTTTTGGTGTCCAGGTAACAGTAGGGTTATATCTTGCCTTCATTAGTCTATCTATCTATCAAACTATCTATCTATCTATTGCCAGACGCCTTAATCCCGTAAGGGGTGGCCACAAACAAGTCGCCTCCACGTCACCCCGTCCCCCACCATTTCATTAGTACCAGGGGATATTAATGGGTAGTTTGGAAAAAAAAAATAGCTAATGGAAAGATGTTAGGGAGCCAGTCTTCATTAACCCCTTCACTGCCATGCCATATTCTAACTTGTCCTAAAATTGCCATCTACTCATTGTGCATACGTAGCTTTAACTCAAGAATATAATACTAGTCACGAAGAAGTGCTATGGATAGAATAAAGAGGCGGTATTTTTAAGAGAGTGAGCTATGTGATATATCTGAAAAAGGACGAAAATCTGGGCCAGATTAAATTGAGCGACATATATTTTCGTCAGTAATAATAATGATATTAAATAGAATAATAATAATAATAATAATAATAATAATGATAATAATAATAATAGTAATAATAATAATAATAATAATAATAATAATAACAACACTACTACTACTACTACTACTACTACTGTACTGCTACTACTGCTGTACTACTACTACTGTACTACTACTACTATTACTACTACTACTAATAATAATAATAGTAATAATAATAATAATAATAATAATAATAAACACTACTACTACGACGACGACGACTACTACTACTACTACTACTACTGCTGTACTACTACTACTGTACTACTACTACTATTACTACTACTACTACTACTCATGATAATAATACCGTAATGATAATAATAATAATAATAATAATCTGGGGGCAGCAAGAATAAAACCAGGGGTCATATAGGGAGGGGAGGCACTGTACGTAACACCTCCTTCTTTCCGAATTATTCTTTGCATTACACCCCAGTATTCTCATGCCTGTTAATAATACCAACTATACCAGTATTTAAAAACCGTATAGATATTTGAAAACCTTGTAAATATATAAAAACCATGTATTTAAAAACCATCTGGATATTTGAAAACCGTATATTTAAAAACCATGTATTTAAAAGCCTTGTAGATATTTGAAAACCTTTTAAATATTTAAAAACCATGTATTTAAAAACCTTGCAGATATTTAAAAACCATATAGATATTTAAAACCTTGTAAATATTATATACAAAAGGATGTGAAGGTATGGAATGTAGAATAAGTTGCTGAGAAGGTAGTGCTTCGAACCTCAATTCAGTTCAGTTCAGTTGGATAGCGGAAATATTGGTTTGAATCGGCGGTCTTTTCGCTGTTTGCGTCTTTTTCGTATGGCAGTGAGTCTTTTATTTTATTTTCCCTTATTTGCCTGAATCTGTATAACATTTTGTCCTCTTCCAGTATGTTTTTCCTATTAACAGTCGTGAATAGCTCCTTGCAAATGTTGAGTATGTCACGTTTGCCATTCTCACTGCCTTCTCTACCATTAACTCTTTCTGTGCCTTAAAGAAGTATCTACTGTCATTATTTGTAATCCCTAAATACTTCAGCCTATCACTAACCCTTATACCAGCTATCTCCTGTGGTTTTTATTTTGTGTTGGATATTATAGGATTACTTTTTTGTTTATTTCTAGTGCACATTCCCTACCTGTTGTCACCACCTGTTCCACTACTCTTTCTGCATCATCTACATTGCTTGCCAACAGCATCCCATCATCAGCAAAGAACAGAGATGTTATTTTAAAAGCCTCATCTTTAAGCCCCCATCTAGTTCTTATTGCTTCTGAACTATTCTGAAAGTTATTATAATAAAGTGGTGAAATGCTGAAGCATGGGGGAGAGATAGTAGTAGAATGGATGTGGAAGATGTGCAGATTGGCGTGGGAGGAAGGTAGAGTCCCGGAGGATTGGAAGTCAGGTATAATTATTCCCTTGTACAAAGGAAAAGGGGAAAAAGAAGTGTGTGGTAATCATAGAGGCATTTGTCTTCTTAGTATAATAGGAAAAGTGTATGGTAGGATACTTATAGACAGAGTTAGAGAAAGAACAGAGAAATTAGTTGGAGAAGAACAGGGAGGCTTTAGGAAGGGAAGAGGTTGTGTAGATCAGATATTCATTCTTAGATCTTTAGTGGAAAAGTTTCTAGAGAAGGGAAAGAAGTTGTATGCGGCTTTCATGGATTTGGAGAAAGCATATGACAGGGTGGATAGACAAGGATTGTGGAAAGTGTTAAGAATATATGGAGTAGATGGGAAGTTGTTGAATGCTGTGAAGAGTATGTACGATGGTGCGAAGGCTGCAGTGCGTGTGGATGGTGAACTAAGTGAATTTTTCTCTTTGAAAGTTGGTTTGAAACAGGGATGTGTCATGTCTCCATGGTTGTTCAATCTGTACATGGATGGGGTAATAAAAGAGGTACAAGGTAGGGTAGTGGATGTTGGAGTGGCCCTGGTGAGAGAGGATAGTGTTTGGAAACTCCCTGTACTTTTGTTTGCAGATGATACTGTGTTGTTGAGTGAAGACGAAGGGGAGCTGCAAGGCTTGATGGATGAGTTTGAGAGAGTGTGTAAGAAACGGAACCTAAAGGTGAATGTAGGGAAGAGTAAAGTGATGGTCTTTGAGAGAGGTGAAGTTAGTGAATGTACAGCGAGGTTGGATGGTGAGGAATTGGAAAATGTGAGTACGTTTAAGTATTTGGGTAGTGTGATGAGTAAGGATGGAGGTTTGGAGGGTGAAGTGCTTGAAAGGGTACAGCAGGGAAGAAAGGTTGCTGGTTCCTTGAAAGCAGTGATAAGAAACAGGGAAGTGAGCATGGAAGTGAAAAAGTTACTACATGACAGTATTGTGATACCAACTCTAACGTACGGAAGTGAAGCTTGGACATTGTTGGAAGGACACAAGTCAAGAGTGAGAGCAGTGGAAATGAGTTATTTGAGAGGAGCCTGTGGAGTCACGTGGAGAGACAGGCTGACGAATGAGGATATAAAGGAGCGTTGTGGTGTGGATGTGGATGTGATAGGAAGCGTTATGAGGAACACACTGAGGTGGTTTGGCCATGTGGAGAGGATGGAGGGTGAAAGACTGACGAAGAGAGTGTATATGAGTGAGGTGGAGGGGGGAAGAGGGAGAGGGAGGCCGAGAATGAGATGGAGGGATGGGGTGGAGAGGTATATGAGAGAGGGGGGTGTGAGTTGGGAGCAGAGGAGTGAAATGCCGGGGGACAGGGCGACTTGGAGGCGATTTGTTTGTGGCCACCCCAAACGGGATTGAGGCGTCTGGCAATAGATAGATAGATAGGTTGAACCTGCACAGTCTTGCCTTATACCACTACTTCCTGATCTCGCGAGCTGTTTATTCTCCCTCATCCAACTTCACCTTGGTTTTGTTCCCTTTGTATAGTTTTGTAATAATATCTGTTGCATTTTCACTTATCTTGTACTCCATTAACAACTTTACCATCAAGTCTCTTTTAACACTATCGAATGCTTTAGCGAAAGTGATATAACTATTAATGCTTTTCTATTCATAAATGCCTTTTCGTATTTACAGTACCTCAGGATAAGAATGTTGTTTTCTACTCTGCCTCCTGCTGTAAAACCTACTTGATTATCTTTCTCCCTCTGTCTGTATTTCCTGCTAGCTATGATCTCCAGTCTTTCAAACGCAGTGTGTCCAGGCATCTCGAAAAGAACGGATCTTGAATTTGGCTCTCTCGTATTTTGTTTTTCTCTTTTAAGGAACAGTTTCTTGCGTGCTCGTGGCCATTGGTTCCTTCTTCCTAGCATAAAAAAAAAAAAAAAAAATCCTTTCTATGTGTTCTATGCTCATTCTCAGCACTAACATCATTAGTTTATAACCTGTATTTGTTAACGCCATAGGCCTGAACTCAATAACTTTAGGCTTCCCAGTTTTAAGTATCATATCTGCATTTGATTCTCTCCAGCCATCTGATATGTCAGCTGTTTGCAATGTTTGTTTCAACATGTCGACTAATGTGCTTAATAACGCTTTACTTTCTAGGAAAACATTGAAAATAATGGTAAATTTATACCGTCTGAACCTGCAGCTTTCTTTGTTTTCATTATTCTTAGACACATTTTCACATTTTCCTCATTTATTATTTCCTCTTCCATATAATACACGCCATTTTTATTTTTTTAACTTCTGATGCCATGTCTAGGTGCTCCCTAATTTCTTCACATAGGTCTGTTTACTCCATGTCTTCAAGAAAACCATCCCAGCTTGTGAGTAGCGGCGGAAATCTGTCAGTTATTTCAATCTGTCTATCTATTGCCAGACTCCTTAATCCCGTAAGGGGTGGCCACAAACAAATCTCCTCCATGTCGCCCTGTCCCCTGCCATTTCACTGTCCTGCTCCCGGCTCACACACCCCTTTCTCATGTTATTTGCTTCTGTTTATTAATTTTTATTTATTTATTTAACGATCTGCTTGATTAGTGACATAATGAGTAGTGCCTTGAGTCCCTATGCACCTTTTATGAACTAAATTCGTCCAGTGAATTAAAATTGTACTGAAAACCCTATATTCTTGCATTGCAATAGCCGGGGAACATTTTAAAGCATTACCTAATGTGGGCCTCACCTTCGTGCATGTATCGTAACTCTTACATCTTAGCGACTTATTTTCCATATTCTACATCACCATCTTCATATATATTTATTAACACAATTTATATCGCCTCTAAAAAGCACAGAATGTAAAGTGGAAGAGTAAAAATCAAACTAAATTGCTGAATAACAAGTGCTTCGAACTCTATAGAATGAATCTTAGCAGTTTATTACATGTCATTATCCTCATATATCACTAACACTACATGTCATTATCCTCCTACAGTATATCACTAACACAAACTATATCAACATTAGGATCATAAAGAAGAATGTACGAGTGTATAAAGCAAGAATGAGTCGTCAAGAAACAAGTGCTTCGATCTCTGTGGAATGTGAGTCGCCGAAACAAGTTGACCCGCCTCGTTTTTAAGGTTTCCTGGTCCTTTCAAATCACCGATTCCTCATTTTCACCCTGGCGACGGTTACATGAGTGAGTACTGCCTAATTAATTGTTTGAATTTATTTCATTTATTTCAATGATTGTTTGTTTGGTGATGTATTATTCAGTGCCTTGATTTGCTACTTTTGTTTCCTGTTACACGAGTGAGTAGTGGCGGAATTCAGTGTCATTGGCTTCAGTTTAAGTTTGATTTGTTTATTTAACGATCTGCTTGGTTAGTGACGTCTTAATTACCGCCTTGAGTTGCTAAGCCCCTTTTATGAACTAAAATTTTTTAGTGAGTTAACGTTACTGAAACCCATTTTCTTGTTATGCAAGAGCCTAGGACCTTTTTTAGGGTATTACTCAAAAATTTGAGTAAAATGAAATTACCCCCAGATTTCAGTGTAAAAAAAAAATGTATGTGCTATTGTACACATGATATGGCTTTACATCTTGTTCACTAAATCTTCCTGTACAGCATTATGTGAAAAATCGGTAATATTACGCGCGTATTATCCCCCAAATATTTCGATTTGCTCCAGCTTTTTAACCTCCGATCCCAGACCCCTATGATTTTGCTTGTTCCTTTGGATCATTATTTTTCTCTCCTGAAATTCTCATGTTACCCTGATCAAGGAGTACCGGTAGTCCCAAACATATCACCTCTATGTTACCCTAACATTTCTCTGTCCTTTCCCTAACTTACGCCCTCCTCTCTCATATACTGATAATTAACAGATGTGTTAGGGATTATATTTATATTCACTATACCCCTTTTGCTCTTATTTGGCCTAAAACAGCCATCATCCTATTGGTACTGAGTTGTAACTATAGATCAACACATGAATATGATGCTAGGAGGAAGTGTTGTGGAAGGTACAAAGAGCTATAGCATTGTCGTTTTGTCACTAAACTCTTTGAAATAAATAACCAAAGGACAAAAATTTTGGCCAAGTTAGAGTATGGAGTTGGTTTAAAATGTTGAATCTAAAATTTCATGATGCCAGCAATTTCTTTCAGCAAAATGAATGTTTAGTGTTAGCAAGAGTTTCCCTTGGTGCATTTTTTAAAACTTGGAATAAAGGAGTCTGGCAGTAGATAGATACATGCATATAATTTTGAGTTAAGGGTTGATATGAAATAAAAATATGGTTTTATTTACTGTAGTGACCATAAGGGATGTGTCATGTCTCCATGGCTTTTCAATCTGTATATGGATGAGGTTATAAAAGAGATACAAGATAGGGCAGTGGATGTTTGAGTGACCCTAATGAGGGAGTGCAGGGTTTGGAAACTTCCTGTACTATTGTTAGCAGATGATACTGTATTGTTAAGTGAAGACGAAGGGGAACTGCAAGGCTTGGCGGATGAGGTTCGGAGGATATGTAAGAAATTGAATCTAAAGGTGAATGTAGGGAGGAGTAAAGTTATGGTCTTCGAGAGAAGTGAAGTCACTGAATGTATAGTTTGGTTGGATGAGGAGGAAATGGAAAATGTGAGTGCGTTTAAGTACTTGGGTAGTGTGATGAGTATGGATGGAAGTTTGGAGGATGAAGTGCTTGAAAGGGTACAACAGGGAAGGAAGGTTGCTGGTTCTTTAAAAGCAACAGGGAAGAAAGGTTGCTGGGTCTTTGAAAGCAGTGATAAGAAACAGGGAAGTGAGCATGGAAGTGAAAGTCTCTGCATGACAGTGAAACTTGGACCTTGTTGGAGGGACACAAGTCAAAGAGTGAGAGCAGTGGAAATGAGTTAATTGAGAAGATCATGCGGGGTTACATAGAGAGAGAGAGAGAGAGATTGACAAATGAGGAAATGAAGGAGCATTGTGGTGTGGATATGGATGTGACAGAATGCATTAGGAGAGATTCACTGAGGTGGTTTGTCCATGTGGAGAAGATGGAGAGTGAGAGACTGAGGAGAGTGTACTGTATGTGAGGTGAAGGTGGAGGAGAGGGAGAGGGAGGGGAACACTCAGGATTAGATGGAGGGCTGGAGTGGAGAGGGATATGAGAGAGGGGGGTGCAAGCTGGAGGGAGGGCAGTGAAATGCTGGGGGACAGGGCGACATGGAAGTGATTTGTTTGTGGCCACCCCTTGTGGGATTAAGGCGTCTGGCAATAGATAGATAGACCATAAGGGGCTAGTTTTTCCCTATACATGTGGGCACCATTATTAGTGGGATATATTAACGAATTGCTTGGATAGTAGATACTTGTATTGGGAATCGGAGTGACGGATTGAGAAAAGGGGAATCACAAAACTTTTATAATGGAGATAATTTATGGGAAAAAATAGAATTAGATTTACTGACCCTGCTGGCATGACCAATTTTGCATCTCGGTTTCTCATATAATCGTCTTCTCGTACGGCAGATGCTTGTGTAATGTGACCTGCCTGTATTATTGACCCCTTGACTGATCATGTATTTCCCATTTTATTCTTGGTACCGTACAGGTTGAAAAAAAAAAATGCAAAAACATTATTGGCATATAATTTCAACCTGTACAGTACCTTCAGGCAATTTTGGTTCAGCTCAGGAGCTTTACAAATGGAGTGTTTAGATATGGCTTTCCCTGATGCCATTAGCACTTTTTCCCTGACTCCTTCACTACTTGATATCCTTCTTGATTTTAGTAATAGTGTGTAGTGTCATCCATCTTTCCATCTACAGCCAGACACCATAATCCCAGAAGAGGTGGCTGTTTGTCTTTGAGTTAGTTTCTTTAATGGGAGGGGCACTAACCCTCCAGCAACCCACTTGTTAACACGTAGGGAGCACGTATGGGTTGGTTATATGGTTACCACCCAGTGTTTTAAATGGTTTCCTGTCCTACAGGAAACCAATAGGCTTGTCACTCAATGTAAAGCCACCTGAAAAGGAAAGCGTAATAAAAAGTGACAGGAAAGATGTGAGAAATATGAAGAGAGGAGGGCTGACACAGAAAAAGAATGATAAAGGTGAAGGAAAAAGTAGGCAGCACTACATCAAGTGAATGGATGATGGTGAGAAATAGGAAGAAAGGTAGACAGACAGAAAAAGAATGATAAAAGTGAAGGAAGAAGTAGGCAGAAGTGCATCAAGTGAGTGGATAATGGTCACCACCATCTACTGCAATGTGTAGTGTTAGCAAGAATAAATTACAAAATATATCATTATATTGATGGGGTTAAATAAGATTATCTGGTAGGCACATTTTTTGGTGGGCATGTGCATGCTAGTTCAAAAATATTCATAGTGTTTTCATGGAGTGGAGAGGTATATGAGAGAGGGGAGAGTGAGCTGGGGGGAGGGCAGTAGAATGGCAGGGGACATGGGGGCGATTTGTTTGTGGCCACCCCATACAGGATGAAGGAGTCTGGCTATAGATAGATAGTTTTCATGATACTGCTTTTTACCCATGCATGTCTGCTTGTTTTATTTGTGCAGTGCCATTAGCTAACTAGGTATTGGCTGTTGAAATGTGACCTCTGCTCTTGGACTTTCATGACCCCTTGTATTTTAATTGCCTATTATCAGATGTTCATTGTCCAATAGTGTATATTTTTTTAAGCAAGTAAGACTGAACTGTTAGGAAGTGAGGGAGTGTTGTGGTGTGGATGTGGATGTGATAGAAGGCATTAAGAGAATTACATTGAGGTGGTTTGGCCATGTGGAGAAGATGGAAAGTGAGGGACTAATGAGAGTATGTGAGTGAGGTGAGGGGTGAAGTAGGAGACAGAGGATGAGAAGGAGGGATGGAGTGGAGAGGTATATGAGAGAGGGGACTGAATAGGGAAGCTGCCAGAGATCAAGCAGCATGGACAGCCACCATTAGGTGACCAAGGCTGATGCATGCAAACATGTTGGGGCCTTTATAAATGAAACTTAAATGAAACAGCTTGCTTGAAATCCCACCTCGGAGTCGGATATGGGATATAACTGATTTTTGTCTTTTTCGGATTAGGCTTCACCCCAGTCAATCAGTGATGGTGTGCTGTATGTTACGGGGGATACAAAACTCTTTCATACCCTGCTAATATTAAACACAAAGGCTGTATGTCCACACCAAATGCCTACTGGTGTGGATGGTTGTGAAGTTTGGCATCATTATAAGCCATGGAATTTTTCATCCGCATCTGCTTGAAACTATTGAGGCCACTTAATTTGTTTTCCCTTCCTCTCCTGTAAAAAATAAAGTAAAAAAGAAAAGAAAATCCAAACACCAATTTATAGGTGTTCCTCATTCATAAAAAATCAGCAACACCAAATTATAGCATCTATCCATGTATAGCCAGATGCCATAATCCTGTAAGGGGTGGCTGTTTGTCTTTGAGTTAGTTGTTTTACGGGGAGGGGCACTAACCCTCCACCAATCCACTTGTTGACACGTAAGGAACACGCATGGGTTGGTTATATGGTTACCACCCAGCACTGTAAATGGTTTCCTGGCTTGCTGGAAACCATTGTGCTTGTCACTCAATGTAAAGTCACCTGAAAAGGAAAGAAGAGTAATTAAAAGTGACAGGAAAGATGGGATAAATAGGAACAGAGGAGGGCAGACCCAAAAAATGATGAAAAAGGTGAAGAAAGAAGTACAGCACCACATGAAGTAGGTGGATAATAATTATAGTGTCCCCCATTCATAAAGAATCTGTAATGGTTGAATTTGAACTGTGGTTCATGATGAAAAATTCTGTACACACACACACACACACACACACACACACACACACACACACACACACACACACACACACACACACACACACACACACACACACACACACACACACACACACACACACCAGTAAGCTTTTGGTCTGGATGATGTGCAATGTTCAAGTTATATATTTCTAACAAAAGGTACAAAGTTTCAGATTGGGCGATTTGGCAGACGAGTGGATGATGAAGTCTGGGATGGTTGGCCAAGTCCTGGAAGGGCCCCTTGGGACATGTGCCTTTCCCACTGGATGGTTTCAGATTTACTAGAAAGTTTAGATGGATTAGCTCATTAAGGAACCAGTTGACTTATGTAACCCAGTGCTCCCAAATTCCACATAGTTGTTCAGCATAGACTCATTGAATTTGTTTTAATTTTTCCTTGACTTCTTGAATACCAACTAGATTTGTCTTAGTTTAAAATAAAAGCATTTGGAGGGAGGAGGAATGTCAGATAGGTTAGGAGTGTAGGTGTTAGCTATTGCTTGTTAATTCTTTCATAGCACTAGATTTATACCAAGGATAGTGTCTTTAAGTCGCATAGATTAGGCCTGTCTGCTCTCTGCCACCTCTGTTTCTGTCTTCCATTATCCCTCTTGCCTCCTCCTCCTCTCCATTTCCTCCTTGTCTCCCCCCCTCCTCTTCATTTTCCTCCCCCTCCTCTTCATTTTCCTCCCCCTCCTCTTCATTTTCCTCCTTTCCTCCTCCTCCTCTTCATTTTCCTCCCCCTCCTCTTCATTTTCCTCCTTTCCTCCTCCTCCTCTTCATTTTCCTCCCCCTCCTCTTCATTTTCCTCCTTTCCTCCTCCTCCTCTTCATTTTCCTCCTTTCCTCCTCCTCCTCTTCATTTTCCTCCTTTCCTCCTCCTCCTCTTCATTTTCCTCCTTTCCTCCTCCTCCTCCTCTTCATTTTCCTCCCCCTCCTCTTTATTTTCCTCCTTTCCTTCCCCTCCACTTCATTTTCCTCCTTACCCTCCCCCTCCCCCGCTCATCAGTTTGTGTGCTTGTTTGTCAGTGTATTTGCAGTTCCCTCCTTGAAGTTTACGAAGCCTGTGCGGATGATTGGACAGCACCAGGGACTCACATGGCCGGAGCTCCACCGTCCTGCCTCACACACCACCACAAGAACGGATAAGTTGCTCCTCTGTTTTTGACTGGAGGCTTTAAAAATACAGTAAAGTAATCCATTTTCATTTCCTAATCTTTTGCTGAGCCTCCAGTCTAAATTAAACTTAGATTTTTCAAAGATTTTCTAATATTAATAGGATTTTTATTTATTTCTATTTACATGTGCACTAATCTGTCTTCCTCCCCTTGGTGGCAGTCAGGCTTAGATAGAACAGGTGCTGCAAGATCAACGACATCGAGATCGACGACATCACCTTAGACGGTTAGGTGGATGGGTGGGCCAGGGAGGGTGATAGGGTGATAGGGAAGGAGGTGAAAGAGTGATGAAAACTCTAGCAATTTTAGTTAATAGGCAGAATGAGATCAGGACCTTAGCTATACAGTAATATGATGCATGTACTGTTACGGTACATGTGCCATATTTATGGTTCCTCGGTTTCCTGGTAAACCGAGTCTTGGTTGTTGAGTCATGGTTGTCTTAATTGTCCCACCGCTGGAGCACCGATATTTGTGAGTTATGGAAGCTGTATTGGCAATTAATATGATTGCTGTACAAGTGACGCAATCACCATCAAAACCAATACAGACTTCCAAGAGCAGGCTGGGTGGTTCACACAAGATGATGAGTATCACCGCAGTCTGCTAGTAGTGTGCAGCAGGCTGGGTGTTCAGTTCACACAAGATGACGAGTATCACCCCGGCTGTGCTGATAGTATCTTTTACTAACCCAATCCTTAACTGTCCTGGTGTTATGCAGCCTCCTTACCATCCAGGACTGGCGAATTCGTTTGGTATGGAGCAGCTCTTAGTGCCATCAGAGTTAAGCCACAGGTAAAGTGTTCTGGCACTGTACCTGCACCATAAATACTTGTTAATGGACAGTCTTTTTCAGGATCGGTTCAACGGGGCAGAGCCATGGAGTGCTTTGCCTGTAGATCTGCTTAACTGATCACTTTGGTAAGTATCTATCTCTGTCTATCTATCTGTCCGTTTATCTACCTGTAGCCAGACTCCTTAATCCCGTAAAGGGTGCCCAGAAGCAAATTTCCTCCACTTCACCCCATCCCCTTCCATTACGTTGTCCTTCCCCCAGCTCTTCCCCCTCTCTCTTGTACCTATCGGCTCCATCCATCCATCTCAACCTTGGTCTCGCCCTCATTCTCCCTCCCTTCACCTAACTCATACTCTCCTAGTTAGTCTTTCCTTTTTGTTGCCCTTCCCCCAACACACACACACCTTTTATATACCTCTCCACTCTTTCCCTCCATCTCATCCTTGGTCTCCCCCTCCCTCCACCTCTCTCGCATACTCTCCTAGTTAGTCACATTCCTTTTTGCTGTCCTTCCCCCCAGCGTAAACCCCCCTCTCTCGTATATCTCTCCATCTCGTCCTTGGTCGCCCCCTCTCTCTTTCCCTCCCTTCACCTTGCATACACTCTCCTCGTTAGTCTCTATCCATCCTCTCCACATGCCTATGCTTACATAATTTATATAAAATGCTGCAATATGTTTTATGTACAATTTAAAATAGGTTATATTCAAATGAGGCATAATAATAAAAACAAAATCTTATAGTTCAGAGGTATAAAAAAATAAATATATATCGAAGGGGTGAATATTAGGCCAAGAACTAATTTTTTTCATTTTTTATTTCAGATTTAAAGTGATCAGAAATGAGAGCCAAAAAAGCCTTATTCAGATATACTGCAAATGAAAATAAAAAGTTACATTAATTTGAAAGATTGGGATTTGAGAGATTTAGAAGCTTGAGATAAAGAAAAGAGAAGAAGGAAGAAAGAAAATGAAGACAGACTCGAGAAGGAAGAAAACCAAGGCAAGAAAAGCTCAAGAAGGAAGAAAAGACAAAGAAGAAACTCGAGACAAACTCAAGAAGAAAATGAAGACAAGAAGAAACCCAAGAAAGAAAACCAACAAGGCTGCTCCAGTAGTAATGCAAGATGGCTGAAAATGATAAGCAAAATGACTGAAAAAGACAAGCAAAATGGCTGAAGAAAGGACTCAAAGGCTGAAGAGAAACCAAGACAAGCAAGGGAGAAAATCAAGACAAACAAGACTGACCAAGAAGACACTGAGGTAGAAGAAGACAGCCAAAGAAGAAATGAAAGTCTCTGTACTATATATTTCAGCCTAAATAATGACTCTGGTTTGTGGCTTCCCCCTCAAGATATGCTACTGCTCTAGAAAAGGCAGAGAAAGGCAGCATAGTCCAGTATAATTCAAGAAACAGGCAGTATATTGGAGTATAATGATAGAAACAGGGATTATACTGCACTGAGAGACTGTTAATCTCAAAGCACATAACCAGAGTATAACACAGCCAACAAATGTATCATTGCAGTACAGTATATTAATTAAACTGGAGTATAACACAGCCAACAAAAGTATAATTTCAGTATATACAGTAACAAGAGTATATCACGCGAATGGAGTATAATAGCAGTATATACGGCGGTTCGCTGGAATGATTGTGTGACATGCAGTAGCCGCGTTCGGTACCTGATGGTCAAGTCCACACGTTTGACGGCTTTGGGTCGCCTTCGGGTCACCTGCTAAGGGCTGGAGTGTGGGTCCAGAGGATGGATCGGCAAAGCTCGTATGTGCAAGCATCCCATGTGACTGCCACTGAATAAGGCAAGAAGATCAAAGCAAAGAGGATCAATAATAAAGCAAAGGATAAAAAATGTAAAGAGGATTGAAAATAAAGCAAAAAGGATAAGAAATAAAGCAAGAAGACTCAAAGTAACTGATCGGAAGCATTTAAAATAAAGTGAAGGCTCAATGTAACTGATTTAAAGCATCTAAAATAAAGCCAACAAGCTCAAAGTAATGGATCTGAAGAAAGATAGATGGCATGGAACGAGTGGAATAAGTAGACTCTTGGAAGATGTTAAGGCACAAGACATATGCTGAGAATTTAGTGCCGGGAATTACATCTCCCCTAATGTGATCGGAATTTGATTAGAAAATAAGAATGTGTTATGAATTTGTGAAGAGAGAGAGGGGATAGATAGAAGAAAGATTGATGCAAACAAGATCAAGAAAGCAAGACAAGATAGATACAAGATCCTCAAGACAAGCAAGATAGAGTCAAGATAGATACAGAAGAGTAGATACAAAGGGACAATCTACCCCAATACTTCGACCTAAGAAGAAAACGAAAAGAGTTAGTATCTTGCCTTAGGGGGACACTGAGCCCCAGGGAAGAGACTGACTAGGAGAGTAAGCTGTTGCCAGTCTAAAATTCTCACAAGGCTATATCCATTGCCCAAGGAGGTCTATTTGGTCTATCAGGTCCTCAGGGAGTGGACTATAGACGCACTGAAGGGCCACAGAAGACTGCCTGGATTAGGGACTGGGTTGTCTGGAAGCTAGAACCACCACTGAGGTCAGCAGTTCTTTGCCTGAAGCCTGTCAAAGCGAGGTACGTTTCTCTTAATATGATTTTGATATTCCTGTCCAAATCTGTGAAATGGCAAATGTACAGTATTTGAAAATTTAAAGTTTTTTTTTTTTTTTTTTAATTAATTTGCATATATTAAAATCTATTCATTTAAAGAAACTATTTAAAAATTTAGATAGTGTGAAATATGAAACTGCATATTTTTTTTTGTCAGTTATAAAAAGTTAAAATTCAGGTTATCTATCTAGGTATTTACTATTGTTATTATTATTATTATTATTATTAGGTGATGATGGCATTTTCTGTAGCCATGTCAGCTATTATTATTATTACAGTGTATTATTATTATTGTGCAAACCTTGGCTGTCTGGATGTTTCAACTCCTCACCCTGCCCTATGGTACGAAAGGAGGTTCAGATAATGATGATTATTAATATTATTACCTTAAGCTTAGTCCCTTTTAATCGGCAGATGGTGATGGGTGTTTTCTGCGGCAAGATGGCAGAATCCTAGAGGGGGTGACCATAGAAAAATCGGAAAAATTTGAAGTGGCCAAAAATAAGCTGCTGACTAAAGGAAATCAGACAACCCAGGTCCTGTCCAACATTTTTCAGCAGGTGTGTTTATATTAATGTTCATTTAACTTTTTAATTTGATTTTGACAAGATTGAGATAGATACTTTGAGATGATTTGGCCCTGTGAAGAGGATGGAGAAGGAGACTGAGTGTGAGGTGGAGGTGGAGGTGCTGGGGGAAACCAAGGATGTGATGGAGGGATGGAGTGGAGATATGATGGAGGGGGATGTGAAGAGTGAGGTCGAGGTGGAGAGGAGGGGGAGACCAAGGATGAGATGGATGGAGTACAGGCATGAGTGAGGAGGATGTAAGCTGGAGAAAGAGAGATGGACTAGTGTGAGTGAGGTGGAGGGAGAGAGGAGGGGGAGACTGAGAATGTGATGGAGAGATGGAGTAGAGATGAGAGAAGTGGATGTGAGGTGGAGAAAAGACAGCCAAATGACAGGACAGTGTGACGTGGAGGCAGTCTGTTTGTGGCCTCCCCTTATGGGATTAAGAAGTCTGGCAATAGATAGATAGATACATATATAGATAGATGGATAGATAGCTTGTTTATTTTGATTAACATATATAACCACTGAGCTTTCGTGTATTTTTTGTTTCCCATTTCTTGCATATTTTATACTGTAGAGAATGAGCTTTTCAAATTAAGGAGCTAGAGCTGTAATGTCTTTTTAACATGAAGCTTTTCCAAATTTGTCTTGTAGCAGCAAAAATAAACAGAATATACTTTACCTGAAGGGGTCAATGATGTAGGATGATTGAGATGTAGTAAATTGAGATGGTTTGGGCATGTGGAAAGGATGGAGGATGACAGTTGGGTGCAGAGAGTGAGAACTGTGAACGTTAGGGATAGGGTCGTAAGAGGTAGACTGAAAAAGACTTGGGACGAGGTTACAAAGTGTGGCCTCGAGGAAATGGGCCTGAATAGGGTGACTACCAGAAATTGAGCAGCATGTAGAGCCACCATTAGGTGACCAAGGCAGAGGCACACAAGCATGTCGGAGCCTTTATAAACGAAATGACATGACACACCTAGGACATTTTTTTTTTTTTTTTTTTTTTTTTTTTTTTTTTAACTAGTTGAATTCTTTGTATCTGCTTAATTAGTTTCCTTACTTCTCGTCATTTCCAGACTAGTTCTGCCACTGATGACCCCTGCCCTGACAAGCATATGGGCTTTGAGATCACCCCTGGTCTGCCCTGGGATGGTGTGCCTGGCTGGTCAAGGATAGGTTGTAAGTCTGTATGTCAGGAAAAAGGTACTGTGGCAGAGTCCTTAATTGGGACGGCATTTTGGTGTAACGTATTGAAACAATTTTAAACATTAACTGTCAGGGCTGGGGCCAATTAATTTTTGTCAGTTCAATTCAGTTCCAGTTCAAAATAAAGTTTGAATTAATCAATTCCAGTTCAATTCATTTCATTCATAAAAAAAGAAATCTTCAATTCCAATTCAGTTCAATTCATTATGGTCGATATTTCATTCGGTTAAAATGTTTTCGAATCGAAATCAATTTTAACCTACCCATTACTATGAATCTAATAGAAAGAAATAAAAATGAGGTTTCAAATTATTTTTAACTTTTTTTTGTGATAGCAAACTGTATATTTTACTGTTTATTTGAGTATACTGTAAGTTAATTATTGTACAGTAATGAATTTCCATTCTAGAGTATAAAATATTATTTTATCAGTTCATTCATCATTTCATATCAGTTCATTGATATCAATTCCAACTGAGTTCAATTAATTTTTTTATATTTTTCTCAATTCCAATTCAATTCCAATTCACAGTTATTTAAAATCAATTCCAGTTCAGTTCCAATTAATTTCATAATCAGCCCCAGCCCAGTTTGTTCACCCATGTCTCTTGTCTAAAGTTTTCATTTTTCAGGATGTGCCCCCAGGATGGAGGATAAGTAGAGGACGAAAGGGTCTTCAGCTTCACTGGCTGCTGTAGGCGGTGTAAGTTATAGTCATGGCACAAGAGTCTGAAGGTGTCATTTTTGTGCCCTGGCAATCTGCCAGTCAACAGTTCGTCTGATTTTGTTTATGCTGTGATACGCATGTGGTCCATGTATAGTGAGTTCTTGTATAAGAACATGGTTCGTTTATGATTCGATACGAAATCAGACGAACTGTTGAATGGCAGGTTGCCCGGGTACGATAATGATGCCTTCAGAGTCGAGTGCCGCGACTATAGCATATTGGATAAAAGGTAAGAATCTGAACGAAAGGACATTCTGATATAACTTATGTGAAATAAGTAAACATATTGGAACTATTTGAGTGCTTGGGGGCAGAGGAGCTCACACACCACCACCGTTGTTTCGAGTCATTTCAGATTAACGTTGTGTTACCATTTTGACTTTGTTTTATGACCCACTTATTAATATTATACATCGTTAAAACGATTGTTTTGATTCATTTCAAATTAACGTTGTGTTAACGTTTTGACCTTGTTTTATGACAAACCTATTAATATTATACATCAATATCAATGTCTTGTTGATAGCTTTTTGATGATAGCATTTCTTTTTTCTTTTTTAATTTTACAATGTAGCGCTGCTCTCGGGTGCCTGTTCTTTCCTCTCTTACTTCCTTTTTTCCATCCTTCCTCTTCTGTTTTTCCTTTCTTCATTCTTTCTTCATTCTTTCTTCTTCCTTCTCTCTTGCTTCCTTCTTTCTTTCCTTAATTCTTTCTTCTTCCTTCTGTTTCTTCTCTTCCTTCCTTCTTTCCATCCTTTCACTTCTTTCTTTCCCTGATTCTTTCTTCTTCATTCTGTTTCCTCTCTTTCTTCTTTCCATCCTTCCTCCTCTTTCTTTTCCTCATTCTTTCTCCTTCTTCTGTTTGCTCTCTTGCTTCCTTCTTTCAGTCCTTCCTCTTCTTTCTTTCCTTCAATTTTAATATATAATTATATAATAATTAGTCAACTGATAAAGTTTTCTGATGATATTAGTTGATATTTAATAAATGTGTAATTATTATACAGACCTAATTGAGGCCTGCTGTCCCACTTGTAAGCCCCTCTGCCTCTGTACTCCTAGTGACACATTAACTATATTAAATCAGAGCTTTGATATTATAGCCTTCACCCGTGTCTTTGGTCTAAAGTGAAAATTTTTCAGGATGTACGCATGGGATGGATTGCAGGATAAGTAGAAGATGAAATGGTCTTCAGCTTCACTGGCTGCTGTAGGCGGTGTAAATTATAGTCATGGCACAAGAAACTGATGGTGTCATTTTTGTGCCCTGGCAATCTGCCTGTCAACAGTGCTTCCGATTTTGTTTATACTGTGATACGCATGTGGTCCATGTATAGTGAGTTCTTGTATAAGAACATGGTTCATTTATGATTCGATACGAAATCAGACGAACTGTTGACTGGCAGGTTGCCCGGATACGATAATGATGCCTTCAGAGTCGAGTGCTGCGACTATAGCATATTGGATAAAAGGTAAGAATCTGAACGGAAGGACATTTTGATATAACTTATGTGAAATAAGTAAACATATTGGAACTATTTGAGTGCTTGGGGGCAGAGGAGCTCGCACACCACCACCGTTGTTTTGAGTCATTTCAGATTAACGTTATGTTACCATTTTGACTTTGTTTTATGACATGCTTATTAATATTATACATAGTTAAAATGGTTCTTTCGATTCATTTCAAATTAACGTTGTGTCAACGTTTTGACCTTGTTTTATGACAAACCTATTGATATTATACATCAGTATCAATGTCTTGTTGATAGCTTTTTGATGATAGCATTTCTTTTTTCTTTTGAATTTTACAATGTAGCGCTGCTCTCGGGTGCCTGTTCTTTCCTCTCTCGCTTCCTTCTTTCCATCCTTCCTCTTCTGTTTTTTTTTTCTTCATTCTTTCTTCCTTCTCTCTTGCTTCCTTCTTTCTTTCCTTAATTCTTTCTTCTTCCTTCTGTTTCTTCTCTTCCTTCCTTCTTTCCATCCTTTCACTTCTTTCTTTCCCTAATTCTTTCTTCTTCCTTCTGTTTCCTCTCTTTCTTCTTTCCATCCTTCCTCTTCTTTCTTTTCGTCATTCTTTCTCCTTCTTCTGTTTGCTCTCTTGCTTCCTTCTTTCAATCCTTCCTCTTCTTTCTTTCCTTCATTTTTAATATATAATTATATAATAATTAGTCAACTGATAAAGTTTTCTGATGATATTAGTTGATATTTAATAAATGTGTAATTATTATACAGACCTAATTGAGGCCTGCTGTCCCACTTGTAAGCCCCTCTGCCTCTGTACTACTCATGTGACACATTAACTATATTAAATCAGAGCTTTGATATTATAGCCTTCACCCGTGTCTTTGATCTCAAGTGAAAATTTTTCAGGATGTACGCATGGGATGGATTGCAGGATAAGTAGAAGATGAAATGGTCTTCAGCTTCACTGGCTGCTGTAGGCGGTGTAAGTTATAGTCATGGCACAAGAGTCTGAAGGTGTCATTTTTGTGCCCTGGCAATCTGACAGTCAACAGTGCGTCCGATTTTGTTTATGCTGTGATACGCATGTGGTCCATGTATAGTGAGTTCTTGTATAAGAACATGGTTCGTTTATGATTCGATACGAAATCAGACGAACTGTTGACTGGCAGGTTGCCCGGATACGATAATGATGCCTTCAGAGTCGAGTGGCGCGACTATAGCATATTGGATAAAAGGTAAGAATCTGAACGGAACGACATTTTGATATAACTTATGTGAAATAAGTAAAAATATTGGAACTATTTGAGTGCATGGGGGCAGAGGAGCTCACACACCACCACCGTTGTTTTGAGTCATTTCAGATTAACGTTATGTTACCATTTTGACTTTGTTTTATGACACACTTATTAATATTATACATCGTTAAAACGATTGTTTTGATTCATTTCAAATTAACGTTGTGTTAACGTTTTGACCTTGTTTTATGACAAATCTATTAATATTTTACATCAATATCAATGTTTTGTTGATAGCTTTTTAATGATAGCATTTCTTTTTTCTTTTGAATTTTACAATGTAGCACTGCTCTCAGGTGCCTGTTCTTTCCTCTCTCGCTTCCTTCTGTCCATCCTTCCTCTTCTGTTTTTCTTTTCTTCATTCTTTCTTCTCTCTTGCTTCCTTCTTTCTTTCCTTAATTCTTTCTTCTTCCTTCTGTTTCTTCTCTTCCTTCCTTCTTTCCATCCTTTCACTTCTTTCTTTCCCTAATTCTTTCTTCTTCCTTCTGTTTCCTCTATTTCTTCTTTCCATCCTTCCTCTTCTTTCTTTTCCTCATTCTTTCTCCTTCTTCTGTTTGCTCTCTTGCTTCCTTCTTTCAATCCTTCCTCTTCTTTCTTTCCTTCATTTTTAATATATAATTATATAATAATTAATCAACTGATAAAGTTTTCTGATGATATTAGTTGATTTTTAATAAATGTGTAATTATTATACAGACCTAATTGAGGCCTGCTGTCCCACTTGTAAGCCCCTCTGCCTCTGTACTACTCATGTGACACATTAACTATATTAAATCAGAGCTTTGATATTATAGCCTTCACCCGTGTCTTTGGTCTAATGTGAAAATTTTTCAGGATGTACGCATGGGATGGATTGCAGGATAAGTAGAAGATGAAATGGTCTTCAGCTTCACTGGCTGCTGTAGGCGGTGTAAGTTATAGTCATGGCACAAGAGTCTGAAGGTGTCATTTTTGTGCCCTGGCAATCTGCCTGTCAACAGTGCATCCGATTTTGTTTATGCTGTGATACACATGTGGTCCATGTATAGTGAGTTCTTGTATAAGAACATGGTTTGTTTATGATTTGATACGAAATCAGACGAACTGTTGACTGGCAGGTTGCCCGGATACGATAATGATGCCTTGAGAGTCAAGTGCCGCGACTATAGCATATTGGATAAAAGGTAAGAATCTGAACGGAAGGACATTTTGATATGACTTATGTGAAATAAGTAAACATATTGGAACTATTTGAGTGCTTGGGGGCAGAGGAGCTCACACACCACCACCGTTGTTTTGAGTCATTTCAGATTAACGTTGTGTTACCATTTTGACTTTGTTTTATGACACACTTATTAATATTATACATAGTTAAAATGGTTGTTTTGATTCATTTCAAATTAACGTTGTGTTAACGTTTTGACCTTGTTTTATGACAAACCTATTAATATTATACATCAATATCAATGTCTTGTTGATAGCTTTTTAATGATAGCATTTCTTTTTTCTTTTGAATTTTACAATGTAGCGCTGCTCTCAGGTGCCTGTTCTTTCCTCTCTCGCTTCCTTCTTTCCATCCTTCCTCTTCTGTTTTTTTTTCTTCATTCTTTCTTCTTCCTTCTCTCTTGCTTCCTTCTTTCTTTCCTTAATTCTTTCTTCTTCCTGCTGTTTCTTCTCTTCCTTCCTTCTTTCCATCCTTTCACTTCTTTCTTTCCCTAATTCTTTCTTCTTCCTTCTGTTTCCTCTCTTTCTTCTTTCTATCCTTCCTCTTCATTCTTTTCCTCATTCTTTCTCCTTCTTCTGTTTGCTCTCTTGCTTCCTTCTTTCAATCCTTCCTCTTCTTTCTTTCCTTCATTTTTAATATATAATTATGTAATAATTAGTCAACTGATAAAGTTTTCTGATGATATTAGTTGATATTTAATAAATGTGTAATTATTATACAGACCTAATTGAGGCCTGCTGTCCCACTTGTAAGCCCCTCTGCCTCTGTACTACTCATGTGACACATTAACTATATTAAATCAGAGCTTTGATATTATAGCCTTCACCCGTGTCTTTGGTCTAATGTGAAAATTTTTCAGGATGTACGCATGGGATGGATTGCAGGATAAGTAGAAGATGAAATGGTCTTCAGCTTCACTGGCTGCTGTAGGCGGTGTAAGTTATAGTCATGGCACAAGAGTCTGAAGGTGTCATTTTGTTGCCCTGGCAATCTGCCTGTCAACAGTGCATCCGATTTTGTTTATGCTGTGATACACATGTGGTCCATGTATAGTGAGTTCTTGTATAAGAACATGGTTTGTTTATGATTTGATACGAAATCAGACGAACTGTTGACTGGCAGGTTGCCCGGATACGATAATGATGCCTTCAGAGTCGAGTGCCGCGACTATAGCATATTGGATAAAAGGTAAGAATCTGAACGGAAGGACATTTTGATATAACTTATGTGAAATAAGTAAACATATTGGAACTATTTGAGTGCTTGGGGGCAGAGGAGCTCACACACCACCACCGTTGTTTTGAGTCATTTCAGATTAACGTTGTGTTACCATTTTGACTTTGTTTTATGACACACTTATTAATATTATACATAGTTAAAATGGTTGTTTTGATTCATTTCAAATTAACGTTGTGTTAACGTTTTGACCTTGTTTTATGACAAACCTATTAATATTATACATCAATATCAATGTCTTGTTGATAGCTTTTTAATGATAGCATTTCTTTTTTCTTTTGAATTTTACAATGTAGCGCTGCTCTCAGGTGCCTGTTCTTTCCTCTCTCGCTTCCTTCTTTCCATCCTTCCTCTTCTGTTTTTTTTTTCTTCATTCTTCTTCCTTCTCTCTTGCTTCCTTCTTTCTTTCCTTAATTCTTTCTTCTTCCTGCTGTTTCTTCTCTTCCTTCCTTCTTTCCATCCTTTCACTTCTTTCTTTCCCTAATTCTTTCTTCTTCCTTCTGTTTCCTCTCTTTCTTCTTTCTATCCTTCCTCTTCATTCTTTTCCTCATTCTTTCTCCTTCTTCTGTTTGCTCTCTTGCTTCCTTCTTTCAATCCTTCCTCTTCTTTCTTTCCTTCATTTTTAATATATAATTATGTAATAATTAGTCAACTGATAAAGTTTTCTGATGATATTAGTTGATATTTAATAAATGTGTAATTATTATACAGACCTAATTGAGGCCTGCTGTCCCACTTGTAAGCCCCTCTGCCTCTGTACTACTCATGTGACACATTAACTATATTAAATCAGAGCTTTGATATTATAGCCTTCACCCGTGTCTTTGGTCTAATGTGAAAATTTTTCAGGATGTACGCATGGGATGGATTGCAGGATAAGTAGAAGATGAAATGGTCTTCAGCTTCACTGGCTGCTGTAGGCGGTGTAAGTTATAGTCATGGCACAAGAGTCTGAAGGTGTCATTTTGTTGCCCTGGCAATCTGCCTGTCAACAGTGCATCCGATTTTGTTTATGCTGTGATACACATGTGGTCCATGTATAGTGAGTTCTTGTATAAGAACATGGTTTGTTTATGATTTGATACGAAATCAGACGAACTGTTGACTGGCAGGTTGCCCGGATACGATAATGATGCCTTCAGAGTCGAGTGCCGCGACTATAGCATATTGGATAAAAGGTAAGAATCTGAACGGAAGGACATTTTGATATAACTTATGTGAAATAAGTAAACATATTGGAACTATTTGAGTGCTTGGGGGCAGAGGAGCTCACACACCACCACCGTTGTTTTGAGTCATTTCAGATTAACGTTGTGTTACCATTTTGACTTTGTTTTATGACACACTTATTAATATTATACATAGTTAAAATGGTTGTTTTGATTCATTTCAAATTAACGTTGTGTTAACGTTTTGACCTTGTTTTATGACAAACCTATTAATATTATACATCAATATCAATGTCTTGTTGATAGCTTTTTAATGATAGCATTTCTTTTTTCTTTTGAATTTTACAATGTAGCGCTGCTCTCAGGTGCCTGTTCTTTCCTCTCTCGCTTCCTTCTTTCCATCCTTCCTCTTCTGTTTTTTTTTTCTTCATTCTTCTTCCTTCTCTCTTGCTTCCTTCTTTCTTTCCTTAATTCTTTCTTCTTCCTTCTGTTTCTTCTCTTCCTTCCTTCTTTCCATCCTTTCACTTCTTTCTTTCCCTAATTCTTTCTTCTTCCTTCTGTTTCCTCTCTTTCTTCTTTCCATCCTTCCTCTTCATTCTTTTCCTCATTCTTTCTCCTTCTTCTGTTTGCTCTCTTGCTTCCTTCTTTCAATCCTTCCTCTTCTTTCTTTCCTTCATTTTTAATATATAATTATGTAATAATTAGTCAACTGATAAAGTTTTCTGATGATATTAGTTGATATTTAATAAATGTGTAATTATTATACAGACCTAATTGAGGCCTGCTATCCCACTTGTAAGCCCCTCTGCCTCTGTACTATTCATGTGACACATTAACTATATTAAAACAGATCTTTGATATTATAGTCTTCACCCATGTCTTTGGTCTAAAGTGAAAATTTTTCAGGATGTACACATGGGATGGATTGCAGGATAAGTAGAAGATGAAATGGTCTTCAGCTTCACTGGCTGCTGTAGGTGGTGTAAGTTAGAGTACAGTATTGGTCAAGAGTTAAGAGGTTTCCTGTTTATTGTTTTGGGGTGTTTGGAATAATTGATACAGTATGAACTCTCAAATCTGAATGTCTGGAATATTTTGGAAAGTAGAATCATAATGGTAACTCTGGAGGGGAGAAAATTGTAGTACAATAAACAATATTGAACAGTTTTTTATTAGTCCAGTACAAACCAGAACAATGTTGATCATGGGCACTGTAATATACAGTGCTAACTGTCCTCGAATATCTGTCAATCTATCTGTCTTATCTGTCTATAGCCAGATGCCATAATCCCTTAGGGGGTGGCCATTTGTCTTTGAGTTAGTTGTTTTACAGGGAGGGGCACTAACCACCAACCCACTTGTTGACACACAACGAACACGTATGGGTTGGTGATATGGTTACCACCCAGTGTTGTAAATGGTTCCCTGGCTTACAAACAGTGCCCTCTCTCATTAGGGCCACTCCAACATTCACTGCCCTACCTTGTGTCTCTTTTATAACCCCATCCATATACAGATTGAACAACCATGGAGACATGACGCATCCCTGTTTCAATCCAACCTACAAATCGAAAAATTGAGTCAGTTCACTGTCCACTTGCACTGCAGCCTTAATCCCCCAATATGTACTCTTTACGGCATTCAACAACTTCCCATTTACTCCATATATTCTTAATTTATTCCATATTCCTTGTCTATCCACCCCGTCATATGCTTTCTCCAAATCCATGTAGGCTGCATACAACGTCTTTCCCTTCTCTAGAAACTTTTCCATTAAAGAGCTAAGAATGAGTATCAAATCTACACAACCTCTTCAGATATCTTTGCCTAAAAAAAAAGAATTTGAAATGGTTTTTGGAGATTGTGTTCGGATTTGGGAGGCCTTACAGTATTTTAAAACATCGATTACAGTGTTAAAAAAAATGATAGTTTAGCATTTTGAAATAGACAAATATTCTGTAGTGTCTTGAACTGCTTGCTCTAATGCCTTTTGTTTTCAGGTTGTTTTCAGAAAAGGCTGGAGTATTTTGAAGATTGGGTGGTGGGCTGTGAGGAGAGGATGCTACTGTCTGTCTCTGTCTGTCTGTCTGGTCATAGATTGCAAGGGGGTGTAAGTGTCTTCAGTAAGAGGCGAGGTACACTTGATTACACTTAATTTAAAAGGTAACATACACTTGATACACTTCAGTTATTGATAAATTTTTTGCTGCTGCAAGATGAGTTTATTCAGCTAGGAATTAATTTGTATTTTTTATTAGATTCTGACTTCATAAACCTATTAAGTATTTGAGAATGAAATTTAAGTATTCATATAGATAGATAAATAGGAAGATAGATGGCTAGACATAGACCTCTTTAAGATTTAGCCTTGTATGTTTTGGCCAAGGCTTATCTGTACATGAACCCAGTGGACTGCAGGCTGCCATATTCCTCAAGGGGGACAGGTAGGAGTGTGCCTGTATACCCCTTTGTGTATACCCCTTTGTGTATACCCTCATGCATACAATATAACCCACTATACCCCTTTGTGTATACTCTCTTATGCATACAGTATAAATCAGTATATCCTTTTGTGTATACCCTCTGATGCATACAATATAACCCAGTATATCCTTGTGTATATCCTCATGCATACAATATAGACCAGTATACCCTTTTGTGAATATTGTTTTTTCCATATCCCATTATGTATAAGATATAACTCTGTAATATCAGTATACCCCTTTGTGTATATCCTCCGATGCCTAAGATATCAGTATACCCCTTTGATTATACCCTCTGCACACAAGATATAACCAGTAATATCAGTGCCACCACCTGAAGGCATCTCTCTCGATTATCTTGTATTCTCATTGTTTATAAAGGCTCCAGCTTGCATGAGTCAGCCTTGGTCACTTAATGGCTTCTCTCCACACTGCTTTATCTCTGGCAGCCTCCCTATTCAGTCCGTCTCATTAATGCTTGATCACTGGCAGCCTCCCTATTCAGTCCCTTGACAATCCTTACTTCACACAGTCTTAGATTAATTTTTGTTGTTATTTATAAAGGCTCCAGTGTGCATATGTTGGCCTTGGTCACCTAATGGCGGCAGCTCTCCACACTGCTTGATCTCTGGCAGCCTCCCTCTTCAATCCCTTGTCCCTGAGGTCACACTCCAACCTTCCTAAACCCAGTATTTTGTTTGTAATGTGTCCAGCCATCACAGAATGAAGAGCAGACTTTTTTTTCATTTAGCATATTTAAAAAAAATAGTATCAAAATATTACTCTTTTGATATCAGGCCATAAAATAAAATAATAATCTGTCTATCTATCTATGTATCTATCTGTTTATCTATAACTTGATGCCATGATTCTGTAAAGGGTGGCCATTTGTCTTTGTGTTAGTTGTTTTACGGGGAGGGGCACTAACCCTCCACCAACCCACTTGTTGACATGTAGGAAACTAAAAATAATGATACTAATAATAATAATCATCATCATCATCATCATCATCATTATCCTAAGCTGAATAAACTCATTTGGTGGCAACTTGATTAAATTTGAAACTGATTTTGGAAAGAGATTTGGAAAAAAAAATAAATAAATAACCTATAAATCTTAACCACTTTCAATACAGTGACGTTTTCTCAGCTTTACTCCTGCTAATTAAGTTTATTTGGTGTAGAATATTTTGAAATTCAAGCTTCTTCATCCATTGTTGAGTTTTTATATAGATCATATTATTTACAGCACCACCATTTATTTCTTTTCTAAGATTTGAAACTGAATTGGAGTTATTTTCGCTCTTTGCCATCTAGATTTTAACGAACATAGAAAATTATAGAGATGGTGTTAGTACGATCCTACATTGTGTATATGGATTGTAGATTAGAAGATTTTAAAATTAATTTGTTTGCCCTTCCATAGTCAGTTCCATTATTTTGTCATCATCGTCCGAACCTCCTTTCCAACCTTAGGGCAGGGTGAGGATTAGCAATGTCCAGACTGTCCAAATTTGCTTAAGCCAATGGGCCACGCTTGCATTCACTCATCATTCAAGCCCCTGGAATCCTGTGTCTATCTGATATGCCAGAAACATTCACCATGTTATGTAGCTTCTCATAAACGTGTCCGATAGATTAGAAAATTGGTGACTGTTATTTTTGCCCTCCATTCAATTTTTATTATATTTGGCTTGTACAATTTTTTTTGAGTAATAGGTGGCACCCTCCATTTTCAGTCTGGATTTAAATGTCCTTAAAATGATTTTGATATTTGAATTATTTAAAACATGGAACAGTTTTGCATTCTTTAAATTAGTCACCTTTAATTTTCAATGCAGACCTTCAGCTTAGGAATTCTTTAAACCTGAGTTGTTTCACCCATCACTACCTATATTTCAGTCTTGATCTCTGGCAGCCTCCCTATTCAGTCATCTCCATGCTTCTTGATCTCTGGCAGCCTCCCTATTCAGTCCCTTGATTTTAAGTTTCACACAGCATTAGATTAATTTTTGTATCGTTTATAAAGGCTCCAACATGCATGCATTGGCCTTGGTCACCTGATGGAGGCTGTCCATGCTGCTTGATCTCTGGGAGCCTTCCTATGCAGTCCCTTTGTCCCTGAGGTCACATTCTGTTACCTCATCCCAAGTCTTTTTTTGATCTGCCTCTCACAGCCTAACCCCTGACATTCACACCTCTCGCTTTCCACACCCAGTTTTCATCCCCCATCCTCTCAACATGGCCAAACCATCTCGATTTAGATTTTTGTAATGTATGAACAATTTTGAACAGGACTTTTGCCCTCCATTGTCACTACCTAGGCTCTTCTTTAATACATTCCAGCCTCTTACGATCTATCTATCTATTGCTAGATGCCCTAATTCTGTAAGGGATGGCCACAAACAAATTGCCTCCATGGCGCCCTGTCCCTTGCTATTTCACTGTACACATTTACCCCAAAGTATGATTGAAATTAATAATATAGATTTTTTTTTCACTAAGATGAATAGAGGAAGGAAAAACAAAGTATGTGAAAAAAGTTAGAACTAGCTCTCATTTTCTTTCAGTATATTCTTCTTCCAAAGTAAATAATTCTGAAGATAGCTAGAATGAATCAGTTATGTCATTGTATTAAGGTGGTTAAAAAAAAAGAAGTATATACTCCATCTACTTTAACTTGGCTTAGAATCGTCCTTTGTCTATCAGTCCTCTGTTGTTAAAAAGTTTAGTATGGTTTTACCCAGTGTGTGTGGCCCCAGGCTTATCCACACCTTATCCCAGTGGACTGCAGGCTTGTGTTACCCTTCTCCTTTATTCCGCAGTCCTCCTCCTGCTCCTCCCATAATCCCAGTCCTCCTCCTCCTCCTCCTCTTCCTGTCATCCTAGACCTCCTCCTCCTTGTCTAATTCACAGTTCTCCTCTTCCTCTTCCTGTAATCCGCAATCCTCTTCCTCCTTCTTCAGCTTGAATGGATTATTCTCCTCCTTCTCTTCCTCCTCCTGGAATCCACAATTTTCCTCCTTCAGTACCCTATCCTCCTCCTCCTATCCACAATCCTCCTCCTCCTCCTATCCACTATCCACCTCCTCCTGTAATACACAATCGTCTTTGGTATAGGGAGAGATTTGAATATTTAACAAGGCAGCTCCACCTCCCAGTTACTTCAGTACCACCACATGAAGGCTTCCCCTGGTGCCTCACGGTTCAGCCATTGAGAAAACCGGCACTACAGAAAGACGAACGTAGATATTTTTGTATTTTTTGAAAAGAGCTGCAAAAGAACAAAAACCTATGCCAAGTTCAGGTGGAAGGATGATAGGTTTAAGGTTTTGTACTATGAAATATTCTTGTATCCATGTACTAACCTACTTAATCTTGTGATGTGTTTTTTTTTAGACTTTAATTACAGTCTTGAATGCTTGCTGAGGATGGGTTTGAGCACTGGACAAGAGGCCTGCAGTGTCATGCCCTGCCCTGCCCTTCCCTGCCCTGCCCTTCCCTTCCCTTCCCTTCCCTTCCCTTCCCTTCCCTTATCTTCCCTTCCCTTATCTTCCCTTCCCTGCCCAGGTCCGTAATTTTCAACAGAATTTTGAGGGGGCCAGACCAAATGTATATACCTCCATACTACAAACTTAAAATTAAATTGAAGCGCTTAAGTTTGCAGACCATACGATATTTTTCTGTTTGATTCTCCCTAAAAATTGATGTTTAATGAGACATGTATGTTTAGTAATGGAGGTGGGTGTTTAAATAAAGGCTTCACTTTTTGCCAATCTAAACTTTCAGCTCAAACTGTGATTTAGTTTAATAATTTGGCCATTTTACATTTTTGTTGCACTATGCTGCATTTCTACCATGATTGTTTTTTTTATGCCTGCAGTAGAATTCAGGTTGAAATATACCGCCATGCCTTTATTCTTATGGAAATGATAAAATAATTGATATCTAAGTACTATTACGATTTAGTGATTGATCAACTTGGAACAAATTTAGAAATATTTGATCAAACACATAGATTTGTTTGAATTTTCAACAAAACTACTCAAAGTTTTTCGCCATATTATTTTCAAGTTCAGCCTTATAAGCCCCCAATCATAGTTGAAGTTTTGACAAATTAATATACAGAAAACATTGGGGGGCTATAGTCCCCCTAGCCACCCTAGAAATTATGGCCCTGCTTCCCTGCCCTGCCCTGCCTTGCCCTGCCCTGCCCTGCCTTGCTTTGGTAATGGTAAAATACTATAGTATTGACTGAAACATATCCACTGAAATACAGTAACAAAAAATACAGCTGCTCCCTAATTTCAAAATTTTGACTTTCGAAATTGGGGAATTCGAATATATTTTTTGAACTGGATTAGATGATGAATGAATTAATGAATGGTTATAGTTTTGTCATATCAACAGTCTATTACAGTACACTATGAAGTACTAATTAAGGGCAGAGTATCTATCTGTCTATTGCCAGATGCCTTAATCCCATAAGGGGTGGCCACAAACAAGTCTCCTCCATGTCGCCCTGTCCCCCGTCATTTCGCTGCCCTCCCCCCAACTCGCACTCGCATTTAATTAAAACTCAGCTTAATTTTTCAGGCAGTGGAGCAGCTGTAATTGAAATATAAATAAGTAACTAAATTAAATGAACTGTATATAACCATACCTCGATCTTATTAATCTGAAGAAGCTTTTTTTTGCGAAGATTCTCTCTCTATCTCTCTCTCTCTCTTTTCTTTCTTTTTCCTTTTTTATATCCTCAGACAGCTTTTCCAACTGTGAGGGAATGGACTGCTGAGCCTGTAACCTTGCACGTGTCTTCTGCCTGCCTGTGTGTGACGGTTGGAATTATTTGTATTTTTGTATTTATCTTTTTGAAAGAGTTAGCAGCCCCCAGTGTATCCATATCTTATTCATTTTCACACAGACATAGCCTTCTTTGTTAGGTTACACACACACACACACACACACACACACACACACACACACACACACACAAATAGGTAAATACACTACTTCCCATAAGTTAGCAATATGGATACATTTGTGGGGAGTTCAGTGTCGGTTGTACTGCATTAAGTCTAAAATGTCATACTTGAAGAATTAGTTGGAGAAATAATGTCACACTTGAAGAAATAATAGTAATAAGGTCAAACTTGAAGAATTAGTATGAGTAATAATATCATACATAAAAAATAGAGTAATAAGGTCACACTTGAAGAATTAGTAAGAGTAATAATATCATACTTCATAGAGTAATAATATCATACTTCATAGAGTAATAAGGTCATACTTCAAGAATAAGACAATTAAACCATATGTTAAGGCAAACTACAGGAAGCCATTGTTACAAGTAAGAGATAATTTCAGAGACAAATTTTGTAACATCTAGTCCTGTTAATTTAGCTAAAGCATTACAGTAACTTCCATAAATGTGAAAGTAGAATAATTTGATGAGTGGATGGTATTATCTAAGGCTCATCAAGTGAATAGAGTGGACTAGCATTTATTGTGTCCCTTCCTGCACTCCACCATCCTCCTTTTGAGAGATAGGGAGATACATATTTTTGTATAATAGTGGCCACAAAGCTGTCAAGTTAAATCACCTCCAGCAAAGAAAATGGAGAAGATGTAACCCTATGCCTTCCTGTATTTTGCAAAGCCACAGTACAAAATTTTTGGTATAATCTATCTATCTATAGCCAGACACCATAATCCCTAAAGGGGTGCCTGTTTGTCTTTGAGTTAATTGCTTTATGGAGACGGGCACCAACCCTCTGCCAACCCATCTGTCGACACAGTGGAAACATGTAAGGTATGATGATGATGATGATAATAATAATAATGATAATAATAATAATAGTAATAATAATAATGTGGCTTTTGAAACATGAATGTTTTCTCTAAGCATCGCTAATAATTCCCAAAATCTTTACTAAACATGCATAGCTGTTTTTTTCTCCAGCAGGTGAAGACTACAGATGGAGATTATGGAGACACAAGTGCTAAGTATATTTTGAATTCTTGCTTTCTCAAACTTTCAATCTGCTTTGAACTGACTTTATAACCTAGAATGAGTTCGATATAGCCTAGAATAGTGCTATATCTAACAGTTCTAGATTTATAAGGCCTAGAAGCTGGTTAAAATACTGATGTTAGCAAGAATACAAACTATGGTGTATGGTTGTGGTGGTATTAGGCCTAGGAAGGTAGAAGTGTAAGGAATGTTAGGCTGGGTGGGTGTTAGGAGGAAGGGTGGGTAGAAGGGGAGTTAGATATAGATAATATAGATTTAAATAAAGATATAGATATTGGTTTGCTGGTTGCTGGTTCTGTCCAGTCTTGGTTGAAGGTCTGTTTTGTGGATTTTAATATTTTTATATAATTATTTCCCTTTCAGGTCTACCCTACCCTACCTTAGCGTACCCTAGCCTAGCATACCGAACCTATGCCTGATTTCGTACCGAACCTATGCCCGATTTCGTACCGAACCTATGCCCGATTTCGTACCGAACCTATGCCCGATTTCGTACCGAACCTATGCCCGATTTCGTACCGAACCTATGCCCGATTTCGTACCGAACCTATGCCCGATTTCGTACCGAACCTATCCCTGATTTTCGTATGAACCGTAGCCTTTAAAATCCGTACTACTGCTGGAAAAAAAAAAAAATGCTGAATCTCGAAAATGAGAAAAAAATAAAGTGTGACCCTCGAAAATGAAAAAAAATGTGACCTTCGAAAAGAAAAAAAAATCGCAGCTCTCGAAAATGAAAGAATAATTGCGAGCCTTGAAAATGAAAAAAGTAATTGCGAGCCTTGAAAATGGAAAAAAAATGCGGCCCTTGAAAATGAAAAATGTGACCCTTGAAAAAGGAAAAAAATTACAACCCTTGAAAATCAAAAAGATATGGCGACTATCAAAAAAAGAAAGGGGCACCATCGAGAGTAATTTATTTTTATTTATGTTGTTAATTGTTGATGTACTTTATTTGGTGATATATTTTTTGTTTTTTGTGGTGTACTGGTTGATAATACACACAGGTTGACTGAGGCAGGAACAAGTAGGCAGCACTGCATCAAGTGAGTGGATGATGGTCGTCACCACCTACTGAGAGGTACAAGGTATATGGTATATTTTTACATATATATTGATAGTAACATTATACCTGACTATATTGATATTGATATAATTGTGATATATATGGTTGCAGACCACATTCATTGGCGTGTTTGGGGCCAATGAACTGTTTGAAAAATTGCAATATTTTTTCACAACACAGGCCCTTATGGATGGAGGTCCATTAGGTTCCTGCATTTTAACTTGGCCAAGAAAATGTTAACTCCTTAATCTGTAGTGATACATCTAATAATTTTTGGAATGATGCAAGTCATAAAGTGCTGGGTTAAGAGTAGAGCCATAGCATTATTTTCAGCATGGACATACATGAAGTAATCTGTAAAGGGGTAAGAGGGAATCAAGGCCAAGTTAGGGTGAAAGAACTATTATATTAGAAGTTTTTAAATGGTAGTTTCCCTTGTGGCTTACAGCACGCAGCACATCACAAGTGTGAGTTGTTTGTATAATAATAATAATAATAATGATAATAGTACCGTAATAATAATAATAATAATGTGGCTTTCCAAACGTACACAATTTCTCCAAACTTTACTGATGCCTTAAACCTTACTAATAATGCATAGCTGTCTTTTCTTCTGCAGGTGAAGACAACACATGGAGATTATGGAGACACAAGCACTAAGTATATTTTGAATTCTTGCTTTCTCAAACTTTCGGTTGGCTTTGAACTGACTTTATAACCTAGAATGAGTTAGATATAGCCTAGATTAGTGCTGTATCTAACAGATCTAGATTTATAAGGCCTAGAAGCTGGTTAAAATACTGATGTTAGCAAGAATACAAACTATGGTGTATGGTTGTGGTGGTATTAGGCCTAGGAAGGTAGAAGTGTTAGGAATGTTAGGCTGGGTGGATGTTAGGAGGAAGGGTGGGCAGAAGGGGATTTAGATATAGATAATATAGATTTAGATAAAGATATAGATATTGGTTTGCTGGTTGCTGGTTCTGTCCAGTCTTGGTTGCAGGTCAGTTTTGTGGATTTTAATATTTTAATATAATTATTTCCCTTCCAGGTCTACCCTACCCTAGCATACCCTAGCCTGGCATACTGAACCTATGCCCGATTTCGTACCGAACCTATGCTCGATTTCGTACTGAACCTATGCCCAGTTTTTGTATGAACCATAGCCTCGAAAAACCCGTGCCCTACTGGTGGGGGAAAAAATAGTGACCCTCAAAAAGGAAAAATAATGCGATCCTTAGAAAATGGAAAAAAAAAGTGCGACCCATAAAAAGGAAAATATTTGTGACCCTCAGAAAAGAAAGTATTTGCGACCCTCAAAAAGGAAAATATTTGTGACCCACAAAAAGGAAAAAAATTTGGGCCCTCAAAAAAGTGACCGTCAAAAAAGAAAAAACAGAAAAAAAGCAACCAGTAGGGAATAGAAAAAATAAACCAACCCTCTGGAAATAATGCGACCTCTGGAAAAGAAAGTGACCCCCCCAAAAAAAGGGCAGCCCTTGAAAAATTAATTACAGTATACCAGTATAGAGTATTTGTGAATAATTTGGGATATGGTTTTAGTTTTTGTGGTATGCTTGTTGGTAATATAATTGTTTCTTATGGTTTGTGGTATACTTGTTTCTTATGGTTTGTGGTACTGTATATATTTGTTGTGTATATTGTGGTGTATAGCAGGTTGTGAGGAGCAGCAGAGCATGACAGGAAGGGAAGGAAGTAGAGGAGGGAACACACACAGGTAGACTGAGGAAGGAAGAGGTAGGCAGCACTGCATCAAGTACAGTAAGTGGTTGATGGTCGCCACCACCCACAAAGAAGTACAAGGTATGGCATATATTTTTATTCACACATTGGTAGTGATATGATACATAATGATAGTGATGTAAATGTGATATATATGGCTGCAGACCACATTCATTGGCGTGTTTGGGGCCAATGAACTGTGTGTGAAAAATGGCAATATATTTTTTCACAACACAGGCCCTTATGGATGGAGGTCCATTAGGTTCTTGCATTTTAACTTGGCCATAAAGTGGTGTTCAGTCCAGAAGTTTTGAATAATAATGCTTGTCATGAAGACGTGCTCAGGGTAAGGGTAGAACCATGGCATAATGTTTAGCATGAGCCCTCGTGAAATAATTTCTAAAAGGGGAAAAAAAAATCTAGGCTAGGTTAAGGTGAAAGAACTATTGTACCAAGTGGGAAGTTTTGGTTGCTGGGTAGACCCCATACTTGCATTGCTCCACCCATTTAACATGGACACTATAGCAGGCACCACTTACCTTTTAATTTGGTTATAATGTTACCACCCAGCATTGTAAATGGTTTCCTGGGTTACAGGAAGCCATTAGGTTGTCACTCAGTGCAGAACCACCTGAACTGGAGAGAAGAGTAGCAACGAATGACAAGTAAGGAAGGAAGAAGCAATAGCAGAACAGACAAAGGAAGAAGGAAGTAGGTAACACTGCATCGAGTGGAAGTGGAAGATGAAGGAAGTAGGCAACACTGCAAGTAAGTGGATAATGTTCACCACCTACAAAGAGGTATGTGGTATGTTCTGATGCTGATGTACTGAGTGATATGATGCCTAATGGCACTGTATGTGATGTATTGATATATGATGTATATGGCTGCAGACCACATTCATTGGCGTGTTTGGGGCCAATGAACTGTGTGTGAAAAATTGCAATATATTTTTCACAACACAGGCCCTTGTGGATGGAGGTCCATTAGGTTCTTGCATTTTAACTTGGCCAGAAAAAAATAGTTGTTCATTCCTGATACATTAAAAAATGTGTGAATAATGCTTGTTGTGAAGAAGTGCTGGTGTTAAGGATAGAACCATGGCATGATCTTTAGCATGGACATAAGTTACATGAAATAATCTGTAAAAGGGGGAAAATAAACAAGGCTAAGTTAAAGTGAAGGAACTATTTTGTATTGGAAATTTTAAAGCTGGTTTTCCCTAATGGGAAAAGTGTGAAGATGTGATTGATGGGTGGATGTTGCATTTGTGTGTCCACCCAGTTAACAGGGGCACTGTTGCAGGCTACACTTGACTGGTAGTTTGCTTATTTTGTTACCACCCAACATTGTAAGTGGTTCCCTGGCTTACAGGAAACCTTTAGGCTTGTCACTCAGTGTAGAGCCACCTAAAGTGAAAAGAAGAGTAGCAGAGAATGACAGGAGGAGAGCAGACAAAGGAATGAGGAAGAGGAAGGAAGAAATAGGCAGCACTGCATCAATTGAAAGTTGTAAAGGAAGGAAGTAGGCAACACTGCAAGTATGTTAGTGATGGTTCATCCCTGCAAAGAGGTTTTTTTTTTTTTTTTTTTTTTTACATGTTCGACTCGTGGCAAAGGCTTCAGGGCCTGCTTCTTGGGGGCAGTGACCTATCCCAAGGCCCAGTAGTCCTCCTACACCTCCACATGTCACCACTTCAGCACTAACACCCACCATCCATATTGAATACATGCTAGGGCTGTCTCATATAAGATTGGTGTTTTGGTATTAGTGGGGGTATTTTTAAGACATGTCGGCAGGTCATCTGGTAGATCAGGAAAGTCTGCTTTTTAGGAAATTCAAATCCTTAAAGTGTCCCCTGCCCCACCCGGGATTTGATCCTTGGTCCATTAGGACAGCAGGCCGCCTCTCTACCGATTCAGCCACCACCTTTCCTGGATTACGGGAAACCATTAGGCTTTCCACTCAGTGCAGAGCCATTTGAAGTGGAGAGAAGAGTAGCAGAGATTGACAGGAAGAGAATGAAGAAGCAAGAGAAGGATGGATAAAGGAATGAGGAAGAGAAATTAAGAAATAACCAGCACTGCATCAGGTGGAACTTTAGGAGGATGGAAGTAGGTAACACTGCAGGTAAGTGGGTGATGGTAGCCACCACCTACTAGGAGGTATATGTTATATTTTTTTACAAAAATATTGATGGTGATACGATACTTGGTGATATTTGTATATTGATATAAAATTGTTATATGTGGCTGCAGACCACATTGATTGGCGTGTTTGGGGCCAATGAACTGTGTGTGAAAAATTGCAATATATTTTTTTCACAACCCAGGCCCTTGTGCATGGAGGTGCATTAGGTTCTTGCATTTTAGGTAGGCCAAAAAATTTAAATTCTGAAATTGGAGTGTTACATTTAAAAATTTTGATTAATGCAAGTCATGATGAAGCGTTGAAAAGGATAAAACCATGGCATTATCTTTAGCTTGAACATATACAATTTAATCTGTGAAAGGGAAAAAAATCTGAGCCAAGTTAAGGTGAAAGAAATGTTATATTAGAAATATTTTGATGGCCGTTTCCCTTGTGGCTGACGGCACACAGTGCGTCACAGGCATGGTGCAGGGACAAGTGTGAAGGTTTGGTTGCTGGATTTGTTTTTGTTTGTTTATAATAGCTCGAACGTGCTTGCGTGCACCGGCATTGGTCACCTAATGGCGGCTCTCCATGCGGCTTGATCTCTGGTAGTCTCACTGTTCATTTCCTTATCCCTTAGGTGACACTGTATGAAATCGTCCCAGGTCTTTTTTGGTCTTCTTCTCACAACCCTATCCCTCAACACTCACTATCCTGACTTTCTGCACCCAACTGTCATCCAACATCCTCTTCACATGCCCAAACCATCTCGGTCTACCTCTCCTCATCACACCAATACGCTCCAGTCCCATCCTTCCTCTCAACTCTTTAGTTGCAGTCCTAGTCACCCCAGGCCTTGCATTCAAGGATGCACTGCACAGCCACCTAATCATTGTCATTTCTGAATGTTTGAGCCCACATATATCCTCTTCCTTAACTGCCCAGGTCTTGCTATCTTACAGCATTAGACTCCTATCACATGCCACATACAGAGAAACTATAGCATGGAGGGAGAGCCCTCTTTGTCAGGAGAGATAACAGCTCCCTGAACGTCTTCCAGCCACTCCTCACTCCAGCCACAGAGCTCTAGCTCCAGTCCCACGTCCAACACATGTCTCCCAAGTAACAAAACTCTGGGTGGACGCTGCATTTGCGTCTCAACTCCAGTTACAGGGACACCATAGCAGGGTACACCTAACACCTTGTTTGGTTATATGGTTACCACCCAACATTTTAAATAGTTTCCTGGGTTACAGGAAATCATTAGACTTGTCACCCAGTGCAGTCATTTGAAGTGGAAAGAAGAGTAGCAGAGAATGAAAAGAAGAGAAAGAAGAACAGGAAGAAAGACATAAAGATAAAATGAGAAGAGGAAGGAAGAAATAGGCAATACTGCATCAAGTAATTGGGTGATGGTGGCTACAGCCTGTTAAGAGATATGTGATATTTTTTGTGATATATTGATAGTAATATGCAAGATGATGATGTTCTGTGATATATTGATATAAGTATGATATATGGTTGCAGACCACATTTATTGGCATGGTTTGGGCCAGTGTAGAGCCACCTGAAGTGAAAAGAAGAGTAGCAGAAAATGACAATAGGAGAGCAGACAAAGGAATGAGGAAGAGGAAGGAAGAAATAGGCAGCACTGCATCAATTGAAAGCTGTAAAGGAAGGAAGTAGGCAACACTGCAAGTAAGTTAGTGATGGGTCACCCGTGCAAAGAGGTATGTGTTATATTTTTACCATTATATTGATGGTGATATGATACCTAATGACATAGTGCTTTCATGAATTGATGTATATGGTTGCAGACCACATTCATTGGCATGTTTCGGGCCAATGAACTGTGTGTGAAGAATTGGAATATTTTTTTTCACAACACAGGCCCTTGTGGATGGAGGTCCATTAGGTTCTTGCATCTTAACATGGCCAAAAATGAATTTATGCATGATGATACTGGTCATGAAGTAGTGCTAGGTTAAGGACAAAACATGGCGTATTCCTTAGCATGGACATGCATGAAATAATCAGTAAGGGGAGAAAAAAATTCTATGCCAAGTTAAGGTGAAAGAACTATTGTATCAGAAATTCTTAAATGGTTATTCCCAACTGGCTGACAGCACACAGCAGAGGGAAAAGTGTAAAGGTTTGGTTGCTGGGTCGACGCTGCATTTGCGTATCCCCACACAAGTTAACGGGCACCACAGCAGACTACACTTACCCCATAATTTTGTTACATGGTCACCATCCAGCATTCTATATGGTTTCCTGGGTTACAGGAAACCAGTAGGCTTGTCACTGAGTGTAGAGCCACCTGAAGTGGAAAGAAGAGTAGGAAAAAGTGACAGGAAGAGAAGGAAGAAGTAAGAGGAAAGCATACATAGGAATGAGGTAGAGGAAGGAGGATGTAGGCAGCACTGTATCAAGTGGAAGTTCAAGAGAAAGGAAGTAAGCAACACTGCATCAAGTAAGTGGATAATGGTGGCCACCACCTACAAAGAGCTATGTGTTATGTTTTTGCTGATATATTGATAGTGATGCGATTCCTGGTGACATTTATATATTGATATATATGGCTGAAGACCACATTCATTGGCGTGTTTGGGGCCAATGAGCTGTGTGTGAAAAATTTAAAAATATTCTTTCACAGCACAGACCATTGTCGATGGAGGTCCATTAGGTTCTTGCATTTTAACTTGTGCAAAAAAAAAATAGTTGTTCATTCCTGATACATTAAAAAATGTGTGAATTATTCTTGTTGTGTAGAAGTGCTGGTATTAAGGGTAGAACCATGGCAGGATCTTTAGCATGGACACAAGTTACATGAAATAATCTGTAAAAGGGGGGAAAAAACAAGGGTAAGTTAAGGTAAAGGAACTATTTTGTATTGGAAATTTTAAGACTGGTTTTCCCTTATGGATGATAGCACACAGTGTAGAGAAAAGTGTGAAGGTGTGATTGCTGGGTGGATGTTGCATTTGTCTCTCAACCCAGTTAACAGGGGCACTGTAGAAGGCTACACTTAACTGGTAGTTTGCATATATTGTTACCACCCATCATTGTAAGTGGTTCCCTAGCGTACAGGAAACCATTAGGCTTGTCACTCAGTGTAGAGCCACCTGAAGTGAAAAGAAGAGTAGGAGAGAATGACAAGAGGAGAGCAGACAAAGGATTGAGGAAGAGGAAAGAAGAAATAGGCAGCACTGCATCAGTTGAAAGTTGTAAAGGAATGAAGTAGACAACACTGCAAGTAAGTTAGTGATGGTTCACCAGTGCAAAGAGGTATGTGTTATATTTTTCTAATATATTGCCAGTGATATGATACCTTATGTCATATTGCTTTGATAAATTGATGGATATGGTTGGAGACCACATTTATTGGCGTGTTTGGGGCCAATGAACTGTGTGTGAAAAATTGCAATGTTTTTTTCACAACACAGGCCCTTGTGGATGGAGGTCCATTAGGTTCTTGCATTTTAACTTGGCCAGAGAAAAATAGTTGTTCATTCCTGATACATTAAAAAATTTGTGAATAATGCTTTTTGTGAATAAGTGCTGGTGTTAAGGATAGAACCATGGCATGATCTTTAGCATGGCTATAAATTGCATGAAATAATCTCTAAAAGTGGAAGAAAAACAAGGCTAAATTAAGGTGAATGAACTATTTTGTATTGGAAATTTTAAAGCAAGTTTTCCCTTGTGACTGCCAGTACACAATGTAGGGAAAAGTGTAAAGATGTGATTGCTGCGTGGATGTTGCATTTGTGTCTCCTCCAAGTTAACAGGGGCACTGTAGCATGCTACATGTAACTGGTAGTCTGCTTTTATTGTTACCACCCAACATTGTAAATGCTTTCCTGGCTTAAAGGAAACCATTAGGCTTGTCACTCGGTGCAGAGCCACCTGAAGTGAAAAGAAGAGTAGCAGAGAATGACAAGAGGAAAGTAGACAAAGGAATGAGAAAGAGGAAGGAAGAAATAGGCTGCACTGCATCAGTTGAAATTTGTAAAGAAAGGAAGTAGGCATCACTGCAAGTAAGTTAATGATGGTTCACCCGTGGAAAGAGGTATATGTTATATTTTTACTAATATATTGCTAGTGATATGATACCTAATGACATATTGCTTTGATTAATTTTGTATATGGTTGCAAACCACATTCATTGGCGTGTTTGGGGCCAATGAACTGTTTCTGAGAAAATGCAATGTTTTTTTCACAACACAGGCCCTTGTGGATGGATGTCCATTAGGTTCTTGCGTCTTAACGTGGCCAAAACATAATTGTCGAATCCTGAAATTATGCATAATGATGCTGATCGTGAAGTAGTGCTAGGTTAAGGGCAAAACCATGGCGTATTCCTTAGCATAGACATACATGAAATAATCTGTAAGGGAAGAAAAAAATTCAAGGCCAAGTTAAGGTGAAGGAATTGTTGTATCTGAAATTCTTAAATGGTTGTTCCCTACTGGCTACTGCACATAGCAGAGGGAAAAGTGTAAAGGTTTGGTTGCTGGGTCGACGCTGCATTTGCTATCCCCACACAAGTTAACGGTCACCACATCAGGCTCCACTTACCCCATAATGTTTTTTTGTACATGGTTTCCTGGGTTAAAGGAAACCAGTAGGCATATCACTGTGTAGAGCCACCTGAAGTGGACAGAAGTGTAGAAAAAAGTGACAGGAAGAGAAGGAAGAAGTAAGAGGAGAGCAAACAAAGGAATGAGGAAGAGGAAGGAGGAAGTAGGTAGCACTGCATTAAGTGGAAGTTGAAGAGAAAAGAAGTAAACAACACTGCATCAAGTAAGTGGGTGATGGTGGCCACCACCTACAAAGAGGTATGAGTTATATTTTTGCTGATATATTGATAGTGATGTGATACCTGGTGACATTTATATAATGATATATAACTGATATATTTGCCTGCAGACCACATTCATTGGCGTGTTTGGGGCCAATGAATTGTTTGTGAAAAATGGCAATTTTTTTTCACAACACAGGCTCTTCTGGATGGAGGTCCATTAGGTTCTTGCATTTTAACCTGGCCAGAAAAAAATAGTTGTTCATTCCTGATACATTAAAAATTGTTTGAATAATGCTTGTTGTGAATAAGTGCTGGTGTTAAGGTTAGAACCATGGCATGATCTTTAGCATGGACATAAGTTACATGAAATAATCTGTAAAAGGAGGATAAAAAACAAGGCTACTTTAAGGTGTGGGAACTATTTTGTATTGGAAATTTTAAAGCTAATTTTCCCTTGTGGCTGACTGTACATAGTGTAGGGAAAAGTGTGAAGGTGTGATTGCAGAGTGGATGTTACATTTATGTCTCCACCCAGTTAAGAGGGACACTGTAGCAGGCTACACGTAACTGGTAGTCTGCTTATATTGTTACCACCCAACATTGTAAATGCTTTCCTGGCTTACAGGAAACCATTAGGCTTGTCACTCATTGTAGAGCCACCTGAAGTGAAAAGAAGAATAGCAGAGAATGACAAGAGGAGATCAGACAAAGGAATGAGGAAGAGGAAGGAAAAAATAGGGAACACTGCATCAGTTGAAAATTGTAAATGAGGGAAGTAGGCAACACCGCAAGTAAGTTAATGATGGTTCACCAGTGCAAAGAGGTATGTGTTATATTTTTACAAATATATTACTAGTGATATGATACCTAATGACATATTGCTTTGATTAATTGATGTATATGGTTGCAGACCACATTCATTGGCGTGTTTTGGGCCAATGAACTGTATGTGAAAAATTGCAATTTCTTTCTTTTTTTTTTTTTCACAATGCAGGCCCTTGTGGATGGAGGTCCATTAGGTTCTTGGGCTAAGTTAAGGTGTGTATTGGAAATTTTAAAGCTAATTATCCCTTGTGGCTGACAGTACACAATGTAGGAAAAAGTGTGAAGGTGTGATTCAAAGGTGGATATTGCATTTGTCTCCACCCAGTTAACAGGGACACTGTAGCAGGCTACACGTAACTGGTAGTCTGCTTATATTGTTACCAGCCAACATTGTAAATACTTCCCTGGCTTACAGGACACCATTAGGCTTGCCACTCAGTGTATAGCCACCTGAAGTGAAAAGAAGAGTAGCAGAGAATGAGAAGAAGAGATCAGACAAAGGAATGAGGATGAGGAAGGAAGAAATAGGTAGTATTGCATCAGTTGAAAGTTGTAAAGGAAGGAAGTAGACAACACTGCAAGTAAGTTAGTGATGGTTCACCAGTGCAAAGAGGTATGTGTTATATTTTTCCTAAAATATTGCTAGTGATATAATACCAAATGACATATTGCTTTGATTCATTGATGTATATGGTTGCAGACCACATTCATATGCTTGTTTGGGGCCAATGAACTATTTGTGATAAATTGCAATTTTTTTTCACAACACGGGCCCTTGCGGATGGAAGTCCATTAGGATCTTGCATCTTAATGTGGCCAAAAAATAATTGTCGAATCCTGAAATTATGCATAGTGGTGCTAGTCATGAAGTAGTGCTAAGTTAAGGGCAAAACCATGGTGTATTCCTTGGCATAGACATACGTGAAATAATCTGTAAGGGAAGGAAAAAATTCAAGGCCAAGTTAAGGTGAAGGAACTGTTGTATCTGAAATTCTTAAATGGTTGTTCCCTACTGGCTGACAGCACACAGCAGAGGGAAAAGTGTGAAGGTTTGGTTGCTGGGTCTACACTGCATTTGTGTCTCCCCACAAAAGTTAACGGTCGCTACTGCAGGCTACACTTACCCCATAATTTAGTTTTGTACATGGTTTCCTGAGTTTAAGAAAACTAGTAGGCTTATCACTGAGTGTATAGGCAATTGAAGTGGACAGAAGTGCAAGAGAAAGTGACAGGAGGAGAAGGAAGAAGTAAGAGGAGAGCAGACAAAGGAATGAGGAAGAGGAAGGAGGAAGTATGCAGCACTGCATCAAGTGCAAGTTGAAGAGAAAAGTAGTAAGCAACACTGCATCAAGTAAGTGGGTGATGGTGGCCACCACCTACAAAGAGGTATGAGTTATATTTTTGCTCATATATTGATAGTGATGTGATACATGGTGACATATTTATAAGGATATATAATTGATATATATGGCTGCAGACCACATTCATTGGCGTGTTTGGGGCCAATGAACTGTGTGTGAAAAATTGGAAAATATTTTTTCACGGAACAGGCCCTTCTGGATGGAGGTCCATTAGGTTCTTGAATTTTAACTTGGCCAGAAAAAAATAGTTGTTCATTCCTGATACATTAAAAAATGTGTGAATAATGCTTGTTGTGAAGAAGTGCTGGTGTTAAGGGTAGAACCATGGCATGATCATTAGCATGGATATAAGTTATATGAAATAATCTGTAAAAGGGGGAAAATAAACAAGGCTAAGTTAAAGTGAAGGAACTATTTTGTATTGGAAATTTTAAAGCTAGTTTTCCCTTGTGGCTGACAGTACACAATGTAGGGAAAAGTGTGAAGGTATGATTGCAGAGTGGATGTTACATTTCTGCCTCCACCCAGTTAACAGGGGCACTGTAGCAGGCTACACGTAACTAGTAGTCTGCTTATATTGTTACCACCCAACATTATAAATACTTACCTGGTGTATACGAAACCATTAGGCTTGTCACTCAGTGTAGAGCAACCTGAAGTGAAAAGGAGAGTAGCAGAGAATGACAAGAGGAGAGCAAACAAAGGAATGAGGAAGAGGAAAGAAGAAATAGGCAGCACTGCATCAATTAAAAGTTGTAAAGGAAGGAAGTGGGCAACACTGCAAGTAAGTTAGTGATGGCTCACAAGTGCAACGAGGTATGTGTTATATTTTTCTAATATATTGCTAGTGATATGATACCTAATGACATATTGCTTTGATTAATTGATGTATATGGTTGCAGACCACATTCATTGGTGTGTTTGGGGCCAATGAACTGTGTGTGAAAAATTGTAATTTTTTTTCACAACACAGGCCCTTGTGGATGGAGGTCCATTAGGTTCTTGCATTTTAACTTGGCCAGAAAAAAATAGTTGTTCATTCCTGATACATTAAAAAATGTGTGAATAATGCTTGTTGTGAAGAAGTGCTTGTGTTAAGGGTAGAACCATAGCATGATCTATAGCATGGACATAAGTTACATGAAATAATCTGTAAACCGAGGGTAAAAAAGAAGGCTAAGTTAAGGTGAGGGAACTATTTTGTACTGGAAATTTTAAAGCTAATTTTCCCTTGTGGCTGACAGTACACAATGTAGGGAAAAGTGTGAAGGTATGATTGCAGAGTGGATGTTACATTTGTGTGTCCACCCAGTTAACAGGGGCACTGTAGCAGGCTACACGTAACTGGTAGTCTGCTTATATTGTTACCACCCAACATTGTAAATCCTTTCCTGGCTTACAGGAAACCATTAGGCTTGTCACTCAGTGTAGAGCCACCTGATGTGAAAAGAAGAGTAGCAGAGAATGACAAGAGGAGAGCAGACAAAGGAATGAGGAAGAGGAAGCAAGAAATAGGTAGCACTGCATCAGTTGAAAGTTGTAAAGGAAGGAAGTAGGCAACACTGCAAGTAAGTTAGTGATGGTTCACCTGTGCAAGGAGGTATGTGTTATATTTTTACTAATATATTGCTAGTGATATGATACCTAATGACATATTGCTTTGATTAATTGATTTATATGGTTGCAGACCACATTCATTGGCATGTTTGGGGCCAATGAACTGTGTGTGAAAAATTGTAATTATTTTTCACAACACAAGCCCTTCTGGATGGAGGTCCATTAGGTTCTTGCATTTTAACTTGGCTAGAAAAAAATAGTTGTTCATTCTTGATACATTAATAAATGTGTGAATAATGCTTGTTGTGAAGAAGTGCTGGTGTTAAGGGTAGAACCATAGCATGATCTTTAGCATGGACATAAGTTACATGAAATAATCTGTAAAAGGGGGACTAAAAACAAGGGTAAGTTAAGGTGAAGGAACTATTTTGTATTGGAAATTTTAAAGCTAGTTTTACCTTGTGGATAACAGTACATAATGTAGTGAAAAGTGTGAAGATGTGATTTCTAAGTGGATGTTGCATTTGTGTCTCCACCCAGTTAACAGGGGCACTGTAGCAGGCTACACGTAACTGTTAGTCTCCGTATATTGTTACCACCCAACACTGTAAGTGCTTCCCTAGCTTCCAGGAAACCAATAGGCTTGTCACTCAGTGTAGAGCCACCTGAAGTGAAAAGAATAGTAGCAGAGAATGACAACAGGAGAGAAAACAAAGGAATGAGGAAGAGGAACGAAGAAATAGGCAGCACTGAATCAGTTGAAAGTTGTAAAGGAAGGAAGTAGGCAACACTGCAAGTAAGTTAGTGATGGTTCACCTGTGCAAACAAGTATATGTTATATTTTTCTAATATATTGCTAGTGATATGATACCTAATGACATATTGCTTTGATTAATTGATGTATATGGTTGCAGACCACATTTATTGGCGTGTTTGGGGCCACTCAACTGTGTATGAAAAATCTCAATGTTTTTTTCACAACACAGGCCCTTATGGATGGCGGTCCATTAGGTTCTTGCATTTTAACTTGGCCAGAAAAAAATAGTTATTCATTCCTCATATATTAAACAATGTGTGAATAATGTTTGTTGTGAAGAAGTGCTGGGGTTAAGGGTAGAACCATGGCATGATCTTTAGCATGGACATAAGTTACATGAAATAATCTGTAAAAGGGGGAATAAAAAACAAGGATAAGTTAAGGTGTGGGAACTATTTTGTTTTACAAATTTTAAAGCTAATTTTCCCTTGTGGCTGATAGTACACAATGAAGGGAAAAGTGTGAAGGTGTGATTGAGGGGTGGATGTTGCATTTGTCTCCACCCAGTTAACAGGGGCACTGTAGCAGGCTACACATAATTGGTAGTCTGCTTATATTGTTACCACCCAACATTGTAAATACTTCCCTGGCGTACACGAAACCATTAGGCTTGTCACTCAGTGTAGAGCAACCTGAAGTGAAAAGAAGAGTAGCAGAGAATGACAAGAGGAGAGCAAAGGAATGAGGAAGAGGAAAGAAGAAATAACCAGCACTGCATCAATTGAAAGTTGTAAAGGAAGGAAGTAGGCAACACTGCAAGTAAGTTAGTGATGGCTCACAAGTGCATAGAGGTATGTGTTATATTTTTCTAGTATATTGCTAGTGATATGATACCTAATGACATATTGCTTTGATTAATTGATTTATATGGTTGCAGACCACATTCATTAGTGTGTTTGTGGCCAATGAACTGTGTGTGAAAAATTATAAATTTTTTTCACAACACAGGCTCTTGTGGATGGAGGTCCATTAGGTTCTTGGGTAAGTTAAGGTGAAGGAACTATTTTGTATTGGAAATTTTAAAGCTAGTTTTCCCTTGTGGATAACAGTACACAATGTAGTGAAAAGTGTGAAGATGTGATATCTAAGTGGATGTTGCATTTGTGTCTCCACCCAGTTAACAGGGGCACTGTAGCAGGCTACACGTAACTGGTAGTCTGCGTATATTGTTACCACCCAACATTGTAAGTGCTTCCCTAGCTTCCAGGAAACCAATAGGCTTGTCACTAAGCGCAGAGCCACCTGAAGTGAAAAGAAGAGTAGCAGAGAATGGCAAGAGAAGAGCAAATAAAGGAATGAGGAAGAGGAAAGAAGAAATGGGCAGCACTGAATCAGTTGAAAGTTGTAAAGGAAGGAAGTAGGCAACACTACAAGTAAGTTAGTGATGGTTCACCAGTGCAAAGAAGTATGTGTTATATTTTTCTAATATATTGCTAGTGATATGATACCTAATGACATATTGCTTTGATTAATTGATGTATATGGTTGCAGACCACATTCATTGGCGTGTTTGGGGCCAATGAGCTGTGTGTGAAAAATTGTAATTTTTTTTCACAACACAGGCCCTTCTGGATGGAGGTCCATTAGGTTCTTGCATTTTAACTTGGCCAGAAAAAAATAGTTGTTCATTCCTGATACATTAAAAAATGTGTGAATAATGCTTGTTGTGAAGAAGTGCTTGTGTTAAGGGTAGAACCATAGCATGATCTATAGCATGGACATAAGTTACATGAAATAATCTGTAAACCGAGGGTAAAAAAGAAGGCTAAGTTAAGGTGAGGGAACTATTTTGTACTGGAAATTTTAAAGCTAATTTTCCCTTGTGGCTGACAGTACACAATGTAGGGAAAAGTGTGAAGGTATGATTCCAGAGTGGATGTTACATTTGTGTGTCCACCCAGTTAACAGGGGCACTGTAGCAGGCTACACGTAACTGGTAGTCTGCTTATATTGTTACCACCCAACATTGTAAATCCTTTCCTGGCTTACAGGAAACCATTAGGCTTGCCACTCAGTGTAGAGCCACCTGAAGTGAAAAGAAGAGTAGCAGAGAATGACAAGAGGAGAGCAGACAAAGGAATGAAGAAGAGGAAGCAAGAAATAGGTAGCACTGCATCAGTTGAAAGTTGTAAAGGAAGGAAGTAGGCAACACTGCAAGTAAGTTAGTGATGGTTCACCTGTGCAAGGAGGTATGTGTTATATTTTTACTAATATATTGCTAGTGATATGATACCTAATGACATATTGCTTTGATTAATTGATTTATATGGTTGCAGACCACATTCATTGGCGTGTTTGGGGCCAATGAACTGTGTGTGAAAAATTGTAATTATTTTTCACAACACAGGCCCTTCTGGATGGAGGTCCATTAGGTTCTTGCATTTTAACTTGGCTAGAAAAAAATAGTTGTTCATTCTTGATTCATTAATAAATGTGTGAATAATGCTTGTTGTGAAGAAGTGCTGGTGTTAAGGGTAGAACCATAGCATGATCTTTAGCATGGACATAAGTTACATGAAATAATCTGTAAAAGGGGGAATAAAAACAAGGGTAAGTTAAGGTGAGGGAACTATTTTGTATTGGAAATTTTAAAGCTAGTTTTACCTTGTGGATAACAGTACATAATGTAGTGAAAAGTGTGAAGATGTGATTTCTAAGTGGATGTTGCATTTGTGTCTCCACCCAGTTAACAGGGGCACTGTAGCAGGCTACACGTAACTGTTAGTCTCCGTATATTGTTACCACCCAACACTGTAAGTGCTTCCCTAGCTTCCAGGAAACCAATAGGCTTGTCACTCAGTGTAGAGCCACCTGAAGTGAAAAGAATAGTAGCAGAGAATGACAACAGGAGAGAAAACAAAGGAATGAGGAAGAGGAACGAAGAAATAGGCAGCACTGAATCAGTTGAAAGTTGTAAAGGAAGGAAGTAGGCAACACTGCAAGTAAGTTAGTGATGGTTCACCTGTGCAAACAGGTATATGTTATATTTTTCTAATATATTGCTAGTGATATGATACCTAATGACATATTGCTTTGATTAATTGATGTATATGGTTGCAGACCACATTTATTGGCGTGTTTGGGGCCACTCAACTGTGTATGAAAAATCTCAATGTTTTTTTCACAACACAGGCCCTTATGGATGGCGGTCCGTTAGGTTCTTGCATTTTAACTTGGCCAGAAAAAAATAGTTATTCATTCCTCATATATTAAACAATGTGTGAATAATGTTTGTTGTGAAGAAGTGCTGGGGTTAAGGGTAGAACCATGGCATGATCTTTAGCATGGACATAAGTTACATGAAATCTGTTAAAGTAGGATAAGAAACAAGGATAAGTTAAGGTGTGGGAACTATTTTGTTTTACAAATTTTAAAGCTAATTTTCCCTTGTGGCTGATAGTACACAATGAAGGGAAAAGTGTGAAGGTGTGATTGAGGGGTGGATGTTGCATTTGTCTCCACCCAGTTAACAGGGGCACTGTAGCAGGCTACACGTAATTGGTAGTCTGCTTATATTGTTACCACCCAACATTGTAAATACTTCCCTGGCGTACACGAAACCATTAGGCTTGTCACTCAGTGTAGAGCAACCTGAAGTGAAAAGAAGAGTAGCAGAGAATGACAAGAGGAGAGCAAACAAAGGAATGAGGAAGAGGAAAGAAGAAATAACCAGCACTGCATCAATTGAAAGTTGTAAAGGAAGGAAGTAGGCAACACTGCAAGTAAGTTAGTGATGGCTCACAAGTGCAAAGAGGTATGTGTTATATTTTTCTAGTATATTGCTAGTGATATGATACCTAATGACATATTGCTTTGATTAATTGATGTATATGGTTGCAGACCACATTCATTGGCGTGTTTGGGGCCAATGAGCTGTGTGTGAAAAATTGTAATTTTTTTTCACAACACAGGCCCTTCTGGATGGAGGTCCATTAGGTTCTTCTATTTTAACTTGGCCAGAAAAAAATAGTTGTTCATTCCTGATACATTAAAAAATGTGTGAATAATGCTTGTTGTGAAGAAGTGCTTGTGTTAAGGGTAGAACCATAGCATGATCTATAGCATGGACATAAGTTACATGAAATAATCTGTAAACCGAGGGTAAAAAAGAAGGCTAAGTTAAGGTGAGGGAACTATTTTGTACTGGAAATTTTAAAGCTAATTTTCCCTTGTGGCTGACAGTACACAATGTAGGGAAAAGTGTGAAGGTATGATTCCAGAGTGGATGTTACATTTGTGTGTCCACCCAGTTAACAGGGGCACTGTAGCAGGCTACACGTAACTGGTAGTCTGCTTATATTGTTACCACCCAACATTGTAAATCCTTTCCTGGCTTACAGGAAACCATTAGGCTTGCCACTCAGTGTAGAGCCACCTGAAGTGAAAAGAAGAGTAGCAGAGAATGACAAGAGGAGAGCAGACAAAGGAATGAAGAAGAGGAAGCAAGAAATAGGTAGCACTGCATCAGTTGAAAGTTGTAAAGGAAGGAAGTAGGCAACACTGCAAGTAAGTTAGTGATGGTTCACCTGTGCAAGGAGGTATGTGTTATATTTTTACTAATATATTGCTAGTGATATGATACCTAATGACATATTGCTTTGATTAATTGATTTATATGGTTGCAGACCACATTCATTGGCGTGTTTGGGGCCAATGAACTGTGTGTGAAAAATTGTAATTATTTTTCACAACACAAGCCCTTCTGGATGGAGGTCCATTAGGTTCTTGCATTTTAACTTGGCTAGAAAAAAATAGTTGTTCATTCTTGATTCATTAATAAATGTGTGAATAATGCTTGTTGTGAAGAAGTGCTGGTGTTAAGGGTAGAACCATAGCATGATCTTTAGCATGGACATAAGTTACATGAAATAATCTGTAAAAGGGGGAATAAAAACAAGGGTAAGTTAAGGTGAGGGAACTATTTTGTATTGGAAATTTTAAAGCTAGTTTTACCTTGTGGATAACAGTACATATTGTAGTGAAAAGTGTGAAGATGTGATTTCTAAGTGGATGTTGCATTTGTGTCTCCTCCCAGTTAACAGGGGCACTGTAGCAGGCTACACGTAACTGGTAGTCTGCGTATATTGTTACCACCCAACACTGTAAGTGCTTCCCTAGCTTCCAGGAAACCAATAGGCTTGTCACTCAGTGTAGAGCCACCTGAAGTGAAAAGAATAGTAACAGAGAATGACAACAGGAGAGAAAACAAAGGAATGAGGAAGAGGAACGAAGAAATAGGCAGCACTGAATCAGTTGAAAGTTGTAAAGGAAGGAAGTAGGCAACACTGCAAGTAAGTTAGTGATGGTTCACCTGTGCAAACAGGTATATGTTATATTTTTCTAATATATTGCTAGTGATATGATACCTAATGACATATTGCTTTGATTAATTGATGTATATGGTTGCAGACCACATTTATTGACGTGTTTGGGGCCACTCAACTGTGTGTGAAAAATCGCAATGTTTTTTTTCACAACACAGGCCCTTATGGATGGCGGTCCGTTAGGTTCTTGCATTTTAACTTGGCCAGAAAAAAATAGTTATTCATTCCTGATATATTAAACAATGTGTGAATAATGTTTGTTGTGAAGAAATGCTGGGGTTAAGGGTAGAACCATGGCATGATCTTTAGCATGGACATAAGTTACATGAAATCTGTAAAAGTACGATAAGAAACAAGGATAAGTTAGGGTGTGGGAACTATTTTGTTTTACAAATTTTAAAGCTAATTTTCCCTTGTGGCTGATAGTACACAATGAAGGGAAAAGTGTGAAGGTGTGATTGAGGGGTGGATGTTGCATTTGTCTCCACCCAGTTAACAGGGGCACTGTAGCAGGCTACACGTAATTGGTAGTCTGCTTTTATTGTTACCACCCAACATTGTAAATACTTCCCTGGCGTACACAAAACCATTAGGCTTGTAACTCAGTGTAGAGCAACCTGAAGTGAAAAGAAGAGTAGCAGAGAATGACAAGAGGAGAGCAAACAAAGGAATGAGGAAGAGGAAAGAAGAAATAAGCAGCACTGCATCAATTGAAAGTTGTAAAGGAAGGAAGTAGGCAACACTGCAAGTAAGTTAGTGATGGCTCACAAGTGCAAAGAGGTATGTGTTATATTTTTCTAGTATATTGCTAGTGATATGATACCTAATGACATATTGCTTTGATTAATTGATTTATATGGTTGCAGACCACATTCATTGGCGTGTTTGGGGCCAATGAACTGTGTGAAAAAAATTAATTTTTTTTCACAACACAGGCCCTTCTGGATGGAGGTCCATTAGGTTCTTGCATTTTAACTTGGCTATAAAAAAATAGTTGTTCATTCCTGATACATTAATAAATGTGTGAATAATGCTTGTGAAGAAGTGCTGGTGTTAAGGGTAGAACCATAGCATGATCTTTAGCATGGACATAAGTTACATGAAATAATCTGTAAAAGGAGGGTAAAAAACAAGGCTAAGTTAAGGTGAGGGAACTATTTTGTACTGGAAATTTTAAAACTAATTTTCCCTTGTGGCTGACAGTACACAATGTAGGGAAAAGTGTGAAGGTATGATTGCAGAGTGGATGTTACATTTGTGTGTCCACCCAGTTAACAGGGGCATTGTAGCAGGCTACACTTAACTGGTAGTCTGCTTATATTGTTACCACCCAACACTGTAAGTGCTTCCCGAGCTTCCAGGAAACCAATAGGCTTGTCACTCAGTGTAGAGCCACCTGAAGTGAAAAGAATAGTAGCAGAGAATGACAACAGGAGAGAAAACAAAGGAATGAGGAAGAGGAACGAAGAAATAGGCAGCACTGAATCAGTTGAAAGTTGTAAAGGAAGGAAGTAAGCAACACTGCAAGTAAGTTAGTGATGGTTCACCTGTGCAAACAGGTATATGTTATATTTTTCTAATATATTGCTAGTGATATGATACCTAATGACATATTGCTTTGATTAATTGATGTATATGGTTGGAGACCACATTTATTGGCGTGTTTGAGGCCACTCAACTGTGTGTGAAAAATCGCAATGTTTTTTTCACAACACAGGCCTTTATGGATGGCGGTCCGTTAGGTTCTTGAATTTTAACTTGGCCAGAAAAAAATAGTTATTCATTCCTGATATATTAAACAATGTGTGAATAATGTTTGTTGTGAAGAAGTGCTGGGGTTAAGGGTAGAACCATGGCATGATCTTTGGCATGGACATAAGTTACATGAAATCTGTAAAAGTAGGATAAGAAACAAGGATAAGTTAGGGTGTGGGAACTATTTTGTTTTACAAATTTTAAAGCTAATTTTCTCTTGTGGCTGATAGTACACAATGAAGGGAAAAGTGTGAAGGTGTGATTGAGGGGTGGATGTTGCATTTGTCTCCACCCAGTTAACAGGGGCACTGTAGCAGGCTACACGTAATTGGTAGTCTGCTTATATTGTTACCACCCAACATTGTAAATACTTCCCTGGCGTACACGAAACCATTAGGCTTATAACTCAGTGTAGAGCAACCTGAAGTGAGAAGAAGAGTAGCAGAGAATGACAAGAGGAGAGCAAACAAAGGAATGAGGAAGAGGAAAGAAGAAATAAGCAGCACTGCATCAATTGAAAGTTGTAAAGGAAGGAAGTAGGCAACACTGCAAGTAAGTTAGTGATGGTTCACCAGTGCAAAGAAGTATGTGTTATATTTTTCTAATATATTGATAGTGATATGATACCTAATGACATATTGCTTTGATTAATTGATGTATATGGTTGCAGACCACATTCATTGGCGTGTTTGGGGCCAATGAACTGTGTGTGAAAAATTGTAATTTTTTTTCACAACACAGGCCCTTCTGGATGGAGGTCCATTAGGTTCTTGCATTTTAACTTGGCCAGAAAAAAATAGTTGTTCATTCCTGATACATTAATAAATGTGTGAATAATGCTTGTTGTGAAGAAGTGCTTGTGTTAAGGGTAGAACCATAGCATGATCTGTAGCATGGACATAAGTTACATGAAATAATCTGTAAACCGAGGGTAAAAAAGAAGGCTAAGTTAAGGTGAGGGAACTATTTTGTACTGGAAATTTTAAAGCTAATTTTCCCTTGTGGCTGACAGTACACAATGTAGGGAAAAGTGTGAAGGTATGATTGCAGAGTGGATGTTACATTTGTGTGTCCACCCAGTTAACAGGGGCACTGTAGCATGCTACACGTAACTGGTAGTCTGCTTATATTGTTACCACCCAACATTGTAAATCCTTTCCTGGCTTACAGGAAACCATTAGGCTTGCCACTCAGTGTAGAGCCACCTGAAGTGAAAAGAAGAATAGCAGAGAATGACAAGAGGAGAGCAGACAAAGGAATGAGGAAGAGGAAGCAAGAAATAGGTAGCACTGCATCAGTTGAAAGTTGTAAAGGAAGGAAGTAGGCAACACTGCAAGTAAGTTAGTGATGGTTCACCTGTGTAAGGAGGTATGTGTTATATTTTTACTAATATATTGATAGTGATATGATACCTAATGACATATTGCTTTGATTAATTGATTTATATGGTTGCAGACCACATTCATTAGTGTGTTTGTGGCCAATGAACTGTGTGTGAAAAATTATAAATTTTTTTCACAACACAGGCTCTTGTGGATGGAGGTCCATTAGGTTCTTGGGTAAGTTAAGGTGAAGGAACTATTTTGTATTGGAAATTTTAAAGCTAGTTTTCCCTTGTGGATAACAGTACACAATGTAGTGAAAAGTGTGAAGATGTGATTTCTAAGTGGATGTTGCATTTGTGTCTCCACCCAGTTAACAGGGGCACTGTAGCAGGCTACACGTAACTGGTAGTCTGCTTATATAGGTACCACCCAACACTGTAAGTGCTTCCCTAGCTTCCAGGAAACCAATAGGCTTGTCACTCAGCGCAGAGCCACCTGAAGTGAAAAGAAGAGTAGCAGAGAATGGCAAGAGAAGAGCAAATAAAGGAATGAGAAAGAGGAAAGAAGAAATAGGCAGCACTGAATCAGTTGAAAGTTGTAAAGGAAGGAAGTAGGCAACACTACAAGTAAGTTAGTGATGGTTCACCAGTGCAAAGAAGTATGTATTATATTTTTCTAATATATTGCTAGTGATATGATACCTAATGACATATTGCTTTGATTAATTGATGTATATGGTGGCGGACCACATTCATTGGCGTGTTTGGGGCCAATGAACTGTGTGTGAAAAATTGTAATTTTTTTTCACAACACAGGCCCTTCTGGATGGAGGTCCATTAGGTTCTTGCATTTTAACTTGGCCAGAAAAAAATAGTTGTTCATTCCTGATACATTAATAAATGTGTGAATAATGCTTGTTGTGAAGAAGTGTTTGTGTTAAGGGTAGAACCATAGCATGATCTATAGCATGGACATAAGTTACATGAAATAATCTGTAAACCGAGGGTAAAAAAGAAGGCCAAGTTAAGGTGAGGGAACTATTTTGTACTGGAAATTTTAAAGCTAATTTTCCCTTGTGGCTGACAGTACACAATGTAGGGAAAAGTGTGAAGGTATGATTGCAGAGTGGATGTTACATTTGTGTGTCCACCCAGTTAACAGGGGCACTGTAGCAGGCTACACGTAACTGGTAGTTTGCTTATATTGTTACCACCGAACATTGTAAGTGGTTCCCTGGCTTACAGGAAATCATTAGCCTTGTCACTCAGTGTAGATCCACCTGAAGTGGAAAGAAGAGTGGCAGAGAATGACAAGAGGAGAGTAGACAAAGGAATGAGGAAGAGGAAGGAAGAAATAGGCAGAACTGCATCAAATGAAAGTTGTAAAGGAAGGAAGTAAGCAACACTGCAAGTAAGTTAGTGATGGTTCACCCGTGCAAAGAGGTATGTGTTATATTTTTACTAATATATTGATAGCGTTATGATACCTAATAACATATTGCTTTGATTAATTGATGTATATGGTTGCAGACCACATTCATTGGCGTGTTTGGGGCCAATGAACTGTGTGTGAAAAATTGCAATGTTTTTTCCACAACACAGGCCCTTGTGGATGGAAGTCCGTTAGGTTTTTGCGTTAAATTTCACCAAAAAATTTGTTCAGTCCAGAATTTTTAAATAATAATGCTAGTCATGAACAAGTGGTGGGTAAGGATAAAACTATGGCTTTATCTTTCACATGGACACAGAATAGATAATCTTTAATGGAGGAGAAATAATGTAGGACATGTTAGGATGAAAGAAGTATATCAAATTGTAAAACATTTGATATTGTGAAAGTCCTAGAAGTTTATTCCTAAGTCTCTCTCGGTCTCTCTCCCTTTCTCTCTCTTTCTCTATCTGTTTCTTTCTTTTTCTCTGTGTCTTTGTTTTTACTAATGCTTTTGCTCTCCCTGCAGGCTGCAGTGTTGGTGGAGAGAGGTGCCTTCAGGTGGTTGCACTAACCGGACTGTGTGGAGGAGCTGACTGCTTGTACAGATGTTCCTTGGTTCCTTCTATCCCCAAAAGGAATAGAGTGAACTACAGATGAAGAACCTGAGGCTGCAGTCGACTGGGTATCGGATTCATCACCTTTTCCCAAGATGAAGGATGATTCAAGCCTTTCAGACTGCATATATAGTGAAGTATAATGCTCTCACCATTTGTTAACAATCATATGTATACCCATGAAAAAAAATACTCATTAACTCATAGATGATCCATTAAAAGTGTTGTTGTTGGGTGGGAGAGAGACAGGTTAGAGCTTTTTATTATTTCATTTCGCTTATAAAGGTTCCAATGTGCTTGCATGCGTCTGCCTTGGTCACCTGGTGGTGGCTATTCATGCATGCTATATCTCTGGTAGCCTTCCTATTCAGTCTCCTATCCTCAGTGTCACACTGTATGACTTCATCCCATATCTTTTAAGGTCTGCCTCTTACAACCCAACTCCTGATGTTCACACTTCTCAACCAATTGCCATCCTATATACAGTACTCTCAACATGGCCAGACCAACACAGTATTTTCTGTAACCTTTCTGACTACACGGAACCCATATTTAGAGTTCAGAGAATTACAGCTGTAGCCTTCTCTCTCCCACCCAACATTTCCATATTCATTACTCCTGAATGTGATGAATTCTGAAATGATTTTTAAAAGTGAGACCGAGTTCATTTGGCAGTGGTAGTTGTTCAGAATCCTTGTCATACTGTATCACCAGTATATGTAGTGGGTGTTCAGATGGGGGTGGCCAAAGAGGACAAGGCCCCTTCTTAAAAAAAAAAAAAAAAAAAAAAAAAGATGAATGGGGAGGTAGCTATAGTTTTTGTTTTAGTCACCATTAATGGTTGATTTTTTTTTTTTTTTTTTCCCTCGGTAAATGTTAGCTCTTGATACATTTTTAATTTATGTAGATAGTATTGATACTCCACAAGCGGGTGTCTCGGTAAAAATGGTGAATAAAAATCCGTTCCCAACCACAACTATGCTATTTATGCCCTTGATGGTAATTACTTGATTCACATGTCACTTTTCCTGTCCTTGCCCTACCCTGGTATGTGTGGCCAAGCAGATCTATCACATCAACCAGCAAGTGCCTCAGGAAGGTCCTCCTGTACAGTAATTCCCATACATAAATAGGGGGTTACAAGAGGCAATTTAGTGAGTTTGGGGGGAGGGCAGTCAAATGGTGGGTGACAGAGCAACATGGAGGCATTTTGCGTGCAGCCACCCTTTGCGGGATTAGGGCATTGGGCTATAGATAGATAGATAGAATTTAGTCTACAGCCACACATTTTGGGATTCAGGTGGCTGGGTGTATGTAGATAAGTAGATATGACCCAGAAATAAGCAGAGATGTATATTACCCAAGGAGGTATTTTTCCCTCATAACTAAGGCCTTTTTTTAGTTATATACACACATGAGTTAGTACTGTAGTGACCAAGTTCCCTTTGATGGTGATGAAATTATTAAATCCATTGGGTCTTCATTATTTTATTTGTATTTTTTATTTATTTATTTTTTTGGCCCAATCCCCCCAGGCTCCAGTGCAAGTGTGTGTGTGTCAGTGTCATTCTGTCAAACATTTTCTGTCCCTCTGGACCCTACCTCATCCTTGCTTTGGCATGGGGAGGGACATGTGGATGATGATGATATGATGATGATAATTTTGATGTAGATATGATGATGATTGATGATGATGGACTGTGATTGATTTATGATATGACTAAACCCCATTTTCTTTCCCTACAGGATTGACCACCAAGGCGAGATGATCCAACACCCTATTCAGTGGCCACATAGGATTGGATAGCTCTTCCCTGCACCCCCAGAGAACTGCCACTACCTGCTTGTCTTCCCTCTGCCTGCTACACCACCACCATCACCAGTGCTGTATCTCTAACTCATATGGTGGAGTATGAAGTTCTGATGTTAGTGTGTTTAATGTATCTTTTTAATTTATTTTTTGGTCATACCAACCTCTCTCATTATTGCTGTTTTGAATTTAATACTTACTTTTATTAAGAATATAGCAGAGTAATACTAGCAATGAGGCACTGTGGAAAGTACTGTCTTATGTGCCAGTCATGTTTTCTTTCATTTTATATATAAAAGGCTCTAACATGGTTGCTTGCATCAGCCTGTCATCTAATGTCAGCTCTCCAGGCTGCTCAATCTCTGGCAGCCTCCCTGTTAGGTCCCCGCCGAGGGGGGTCACCTTGTCGTGGTGGCGGGGCTTGAAGCGTGGCCAGCATGCGTCGGTCACGTGGACCAAGCACCCCCCCTGCATCACTGGTAGAGGAGGCCTGCTGGTGATGTTGCTCAACCCTGCCCACCTTCCATCTTGGGCAGGGTGTTTGTCTCCCCACGTGTTTGCCGTGCGTGGCGACCCATAATGCCAGACACAGGAATCCGGGGGTTGATCCATGCTGCACGATGCACTCTGCGGCTAGCAACTCTCCTCCTTGGTCCCCTGTTCTGGCTAGACGGGCGGCCTGGTTAGGCCCAACCAGGTCAATCGGCTGGTCACCTGTTGGCTAGGGTCGAGTGGGCACTGGGGGGCCTGGTGGCTCCTATTGTCCTGGAGTCGCCCTTGTCTGGGTCTCCTGGTGGTTACCTGCATATACCCCCTCACTACCTCCAGGGTCAATGGCAGTGTCATGCCTGGCATATGACATCCCCTTGTTGGGCTCTGTTGTAGGTGGTGGGGTGGGGGAGTGAAGTTTTCTTTGCCATTCATAGCCACCTGATTAAAAATACTGCTGGATCTGTCCATGGACGATCTTCAGACTCTTCCTCCCTTACTGCTACTCTGGAGGCATACCAAACACCTGAGAGCTGTCCTCCTTTGCCCCAGCATCCAACTGGGACAGCGAGGTGTTCATGTTGAGTTGGTGCAGCTCTGGGGTTTGGGCCAGACAAAATGATGCTAGCATCATTTGCAAAATATCTTGTGCTGAAGCCCTCCATGGGTACTGAAGGTCAGTACTAGATACTGACACTTTTTATTTGCTATCTCACTATTGCCAGATGCCTTAATTCTGTAAGGAGTGGCCACAAACAAATTTCCTCCATGTCTCCCTGTCCCCTGCCATTTTGCTGCCTTTCCCTCAGCTCATACCCTCCTCTCTTATATACCTCTCCACTCCATGCCTCTATCTCATCCTTGGCCTCACTCTTCCTTTCCCCCCTCTCCATCTCACTTACATACACTCCTTGTTAGTCTTTCACTCTCCATAAGGCCAAACAACCTCAATGTATTTCTCCTAATGCTTTCTGTCACATTCACATCCACACCACAATTCTCCTTCACTTCCTTATTTGTCAGTCTGCCTCAGTGTACCTCCACATGCTCCTCTCAAATATATAACTCATTTCCATTGCTCTCACTCTTGACTTGTGTCCTTCCAACAAGGTCCAAGCTTCTCTTCCATACATTTAGAGTTGGTATCATAATACTGTCATGCAGTGAGTTTTTTTTTACTTCCATGCTCACTTCCCTATTTCTTTATCAATGCTATAAAAGAACCAGCAACTTTTCTTCCTTGTTGTACCCTTTCAAGCACTTTATCCTCCCAACTTCCAACCTTACTCATCACACTACCCAAGGACTTAAATGCACTCACATTTTCCATTTCCTCCTCATCCAGCCTCACTGTACATTCAGTGACTTCATCTCTCTCAAAGACCATATCTTTACTGTTCCCTACATTCACCTTTAGATTTAATTTCTTAGACACTTCCAAACTCATCCACCAAGCCTTGCAGTTCCCCTTCGTCTTCACTTATCACAGTATCATCTGCAAAGAACAGTTCAGGGAGTTTCCAAACACTGCCCTCTCTCATTAGGGCCGCTCCAACATCCACTGCAGTGTGCCATTGTTTCTACTTGTGGCAGAGACCCTATAATCTATTTTCAGGGGATGGAAGCATCCTTGTTGTGGTGCTGTCCCCAGAAGAGAGCTCCTGTATACTGCGAGTGACCTCTGTGTCTGGTGCTGATGTTTCATGTGTTCGTCATGCCACCTGTAACCGATGTAAGGACGTCATTTTTTCCCGAGACCTGCGCTGATACTCTGAGGCACGGCTGTTGGAGGAACTGCGACCTTCTGGTGTGGCAACTGTTGAATGCCTGAAAGAAATGCATGGTGTTCTGACCCCAGCTCCGACCTTGTTCCTGACATTTGACAAGTTAACCTTACCTTCTGTGAAATGATGTTCTTGTGAGACTACATACGGTGAAAAGTACGTTGAAGTCTGTAATACATCAAAGTGTTATGCTTTGTTCACATAAACTTTGCCTATAATAATAATTTTTTGTATAATACTGATTTTTATGAAGACCAGAATGTGATACTAGTTATGGAGCCTAGTGGGAAGGATACAGAACCATATTATTTTATTATCCACTTGACAAACCTTCAATAAGCTGAAAAAAGAAAAAATCTCTGGGACCAGTTAAAATGACATAAATATAGTACGAGAAATACTTTTTATCTTGCCTCTTTCCCTTCCCCTACAGGATCCAGCACCACACCATGAGGATCCAACACTCCTTGCATGCCCAGGGAACTACCAATGTCTGCTTATCTATCCTGTGCTCCACCACCACTACCACTTCATAGAGAAAAGTCTGAAGTTCTGTTGTTTGAAAATATCTGTAATGTTTCATATCATCATTTTTCACATTTACTTTGGCTATAATATATATTTTTGAGTTACTGCTGATTTTCATATTAAGAATATTAGACTAATACTATTTAAGGAATGCAATGGAAAAGTACAGTCTTGTCTGCCAGTGATGTTTTGTTTTGTTTCATTTTGTTCATAAAGGCTCCAACATGCTTGCTTGCATCACCTATTGGCAGCTATCCATGTTGCTGTGTCTGGCAGCATCCTTATTCAGTCCCTTATCCCTGAGGTCACACTCGGTGTCCTCATCCCAGGACTTTTTTGGTCTGCTTCTCTCGACCGTACCCCAACTGTTCACTCACTCGCTTTCTGCACCCAGTTGTCATCCTCCATCCTCTCCACATGTCCAAACAAGCATGAAAAGCTACAAAATGAAGAATGTGTGTGACATGTTAAAGCAATACTGTATAAGTCTTGGTAAACCTTGTCCAATCCCTACAGGATGCAACACCGACCTGAGAGGATCCAGCACCATTTGCAGTTGCAGTAGAGGATGTGACAGCTGTTCCCTGCATACCTACTTGCCTAGCCTGGGTCACCTACTCCACCACCATAGATGCTGCACTATTAAGATGGTGCATATAGTGAATTATTAACTTTTGACCATTTACTTAGTATATGAGGGAGGGGAGAGTGAGCTGGGGGGAGGGCAATCAAATGGTGGGTGATAGAGTGACTTGGAGGCATTTTGTCTGTGGCCACCCTTTGTGGGATTAGGGCTTCAGGCTATAGATAGATAGATAGACTTGGTATTAATATAGTGGGAACAGTAGTAGATTAACCCCTGTCAGTTTGGCCTAGCGGACCCACCAACCACAAGCAAGCAGTCACACCTGGAGAGCTATCACATACAGTAAATCAGTATTCATTTGCTGTGGACAGTGTAGAAGAATGTGTAGGTGTATGAAAGTTTGGATGCTGGGTGGACACTACATTTGCATCTCTCTACCAAATACCTCCCCATAATTTATAGGTGAGAAACGTAAACTGTTAGATGGAAGAGCAAAAATATCGTTATAATTTGATGGCTGTGGACCACTCCAAAAAAATATCTGGTTGTGGGAAGTTTCATGAAGCTTGGTTTCAGTGCAGGAATGAGTCTCCTTGGTTACTAGGCAGACTTCTGAAATTGAAGAACCTCTGGGACAAGTTAGTGAAATGATTATAGTATCAAAAAATTACCAAAAATTCTTGGTTACAGTGCAATAATGAGTCTCCTTGATTACCAGTCAGACTTATCAAAATGAAGGATCTTTGAGGCAAGCAAGTGAAGTTATATAGTACAGTACAACAAAAGTGCTTTATATATAATGCTAATCCCTTTTCCTTTTCATACAGGATCCAACACCACAGCAAGGGGATCCAACACCACATGAAGAGAATCCTACAGGACACGAAGAGGATCCTACAGGACACGAAGAGGATCCTACAGCACACGAAGAGGATCCTACAGCACACGAAGAGGATCCTACAGCACAAGAAGAGGATCCTACACCACATGAAGAGGCTCCAGTACCACACCAAGAGGACCCAGTACCACATGATGGGGATCCAACACCCCTTTCACAGGTTACAGATGATGCAAACTTGGGCTGTCTGGACGCTGCTACTCTCACCCCGCCCAAGGGTGGGAAAGATGGTGAATGCTGCTGCTGCTGATGATGATGATGCTGATAGTCATTCCATGCATGGCCAGAGTATCACCATTCCTTGCTTGCCTTATCACCACCACCACCACTGCAACCAAATATGGTAAAATAATAAGTTCTGAAGTTGGAATGTATTTTTCATGAATCAGAATTTCAATCTTCCCATTAACTTTGTCTGTTAAGGCTGTTTTCAGCTCAGTTCTGATTTTTATTAAGAACATAACATTAGAACTGATACTATATTCTTTTTACTTGAACTTAGCCTAGAATAGCTGTCACTCCATCTGAGTTGTAGTAATAAACTTATAGAAAATGCTAGTCATGAAGAAGTGCTTTAAAATATGTACAGCCACAGCATTACATAACTCTGTTACTGAGCTATGTGAAATAAGCTGCAAAAGGACAAAAACCTGAGCCAGGTTAAGATGATAAGGGTGTAGTTATGAAATGCTACGGAAGGGATATAGAATTATATTACTGTTCACCCAGTCACTTGATGTAGTGCTGTCTTTTTGTTCCTTTGCCTTTATCATTCTTTATCTGTGTCTGTCCTCCTTTCTTCCTATTTCTCCCATCTTTCCTGTCACTTTTTATTACTCCTCCTTCCTTTTCTGGTGGTTTTACATTGAGTGGCAAGCCTAATGGTTTCCTGTAAGCCAGGAAACCATTTACAGTGCTGGATGGTAACCATAAAACCAACTCTTACATGTTTCCTACACGTCAAGTGGGTTGGGAGAGGGTTAGTGCCGTTCCTCGTAAAACAAGTAACGCAAAGACCAATGGCCATCCCTTATGGGATTATGGCATTGGCTATAGGTAGATAGTGTTGTTTTTTCCATTGATGTACCCAAAATGAGCCACAAACTGAAGAATATGTAGGACAAGTTAATCTATCTATCTATCTATATATTGCCAGACGCCTCAATCCCGTTTGGGGTGGCCACAAACAAATCGCCTCCAAGTCACCCTGTCCCCCGCCATTTCACTGCCCTGCTCCCAACTCACACCCCCCTCTCTCACATACCTCTCCACCCCATCCCTTCATCTCATCCTCGGCCTCCCCCTCCCTCTTCCCCCCTCCACCTCACTCACACACTCTCTCTTCGTCAATCTTTCACCCTCCATCCTCTCCACATGGCCAAACCACCTCAGTGTGTTCCTCATAACGCTTCCTATCACATCCACATCGACACCACAACGCTCCTTTATATCCTCATTCATCAGCCTGTCTCTCCATGTGACTCCACAGGCACCTCCCAAATAACTCATTTCCACTGCTCTCACTGTGGACTTGTGTCCTTCCAACAATGTCCAAGCTTCACTTCCATATGTTAGAATTGGTATCACAATACTGTCATGTGGTAACTTTTTCACTTCCATGCTCACTTCCCTGTTTCTTATCACTGCTTTCAAAGAACTAGCAACGTTTCTTCCCTGCTGTACCCTTTCAAGCACTTCATCCTGCAAACCTCCATCCTTACTCATCACATTACCCAAGTACTTAAACGTACTCACATTTTCCAATTCCTCACCATCCAACTTCGCTGTACATTCACTGACTTCACCTCTCTCAAAGACTTTACTCTTCCCTACATTCACGTTTAGATTCCGTTTCTTACACATACTCTCAAACTCATCCACCAAGCCTTATAGCTCCCCTTTGTCTTCACTCAACAACACAGTATCATCTGCAAACAACAGTACAGGGAGTTTCCAAACACTATCCTCTCTCACCAGGGCCACTCCAACATCCAGTACCCTGCCTTGTACCTCTTTTATTACCCCATCCATGTACAGATTGAACAACCATGGAGACATGACACATCCCTGTTTCAACCTAACTTTCAAAGAGAAAAATTCACTTAGTTCACCATCCACACGCACTGCAGCCTTCGCACCATCGTACATACTCTTCACAGCATTCAACAACTTCCCATCTACTCCATATATTCTTAACACTTTCCACAATCCTTGTCTATCCATCCTGTCATGTGCTTTCTCCAAATCCATGAAAGCTGCATACAACTTCTTTCCCTTCTCTAGAAACTTTTCCACTGAAGATCCGAGAATGAATATCTGATCTACACAACCTCTTCCCTTCCTAAAGGCTCCCTGTTCTTCTCCAACGAATTTCTCTGTTCTTTCTCTAACTCTGTCAATAAGTATCCTACCATACACTTTTCCCATTATAATAAGAAGACAAATGGCCCTATGATTACCACACACTTCTTTTTCCCCTTTTCCTTTGTACAAGGGAATAATTATACCTGACTTCCAATCCTCCGGGACTCTACCTTCCTCCGAGGCCAATCTGCACATCTTCCACATCTATTCTACTACTATCTCTCCCTCATGCTTCAGCATTTCACCACACACTCCATCAATTCCTGGGGCTTTCCCCCGATTAAACTTTCTTCATTGCTTCCACAACTTCTATCCTACTGATTTCTTCCTGTCTTCTCACCTCCCTCCTCCTCCCAGCCATTCCCCAGCCACTTATACTTGCATTACTTGCTTCCTCTATGTTCAACAATTCCTTAAAGTGTTCTCTCCATCTGCTCACTTTGTCTCCCTTCTCCACTAGTAATCTACCATATTTATCTTTCACTCCCCTGTTAACTTCACTTCCACCCTGTCTTACTCTTTTCACCTCTTTCCAGAAAATTTTCTTGCAGTCCCTCCAGTTTACACTCTGATTCCTTCCAAATTCCTCATCCACTCTCTTCTTGCTCTCTCTTACTAATCTTTTCACCTCTTTCTTTCTACATATAACTCTCTCTTCCGTGTCTCATCTTCTTCCACGGCCCTATTTCTAATCCATTCATTGTATGCTTTCTTCTTTTGTGCTACAGCCTGTCTCGCCTCTTCAGTCCACCACGCTGTTCTTTGCACCCCCCCTCCGTCTTCTCTTCCTTCCACACACCACATCACATGCTGCACATATTTCTTCTGTAAATATCCTACACACACTGTCCACGTCTCCCATCTGCTCCAATTCATATTTGCCCAATCGTTCCTCCTTTTCTCTCTTATATTTTGCCTTTTTCTCATCCTCTTGTAACCTTTCCAGTCTCCTTGCAACTACTCCTTCCTCACGTCTTTCCCTTAATGAAATGATTAAAATACTACCAAAATTACTTTATTATTATATCTTGATAAACTCCTTTCTACCAAAATATCTGGGAGAAGTTAATGACACGCTTGCAATACTAATAAAAAAATTTATTATATCTTACTAAATTCCTCTCTACTCCCTACAGGATCCAGCACCCTCCCAAGAAGATCCAAAACTTCCTTGGATGGCTCTGGAGGATTTGAGAGCCGTTCCCTGCCTACCCAGAGAACTGCGTGCCTAACCACAAGCACCAACCAAACCACAAGCACCTGCCTAACCACAAGCACCTGCCTAACCACAAGCGCCTGCCTAACCTCAAGCACTTACTTCACCACCAAAGATGCTGTACCGTCAACACTTTGCATGCGGTGAGTTATCAAGATGTGACCATTTAGTAGCATTAATATACTGCTACAGATGATCAATGAATGAAGATTAATAGTAGACATACCCCAGTTTGTGTGGCCAAGCAGATCCATGAACCACAGGCAGGCACACGGGAGGCAGTGGCAAAATTAGTAACGAGGTGGCCTGCAGCCATAAGGGGCCCAGTTTCGAATCCCGACTGTGGCAGGGAATAATTAAGGATCTGAATTTCATAAAGCAGATTGAACTGAACTGCCACAAAATCTGGCTACATGTAAAAATACTTCCTCTATTACCAATACACCAGTACTATGAGACAGCCTAGCATGTATTCAATATGGATGGTGGGTGTTAGTGCCACTGTGGTGGTGTGAAGGTATATAGTATGTAGGAAGACTAATGGGCTTCTTATAGGTTAGGTTCCTGGACTGACATGATATTTGTAGCCAGCCATTTAACTTGGCCACCACAGTAGGCTCCAGTAGCATCATTACCGTATTGGGTTATATGGTTACCACCCAGCACTGTAAATGATTTCCTGGGTTAAAGGAAAAAAAAAAAAGTTAGGGAGCATTACAACAAATGAGTGGATGATGGTCACCACTACATACCCCAATAATACAATGAGAGCAAAGGGATGTCATTTATGTGTTTAATCCTTACCAGTTTTTTGGGCTGTCATTACCATTCGGCAGAAGAGTTGTTTGATGTCGCATTGTTTAAAAGGGCTCCAACTTGCTTGGATGCATTGCTCTTGGTCACCCAATGGCGGCTCTCCATGCTGCTTGATCTCTGGCAGCCTCCTTGTTCAGTCTCTTAACCCTGGTGTCACGCTCGGTGGCCTCGTCCCAGATCTTTTTCAGTATGCGTCTCACATTTCTACCCACCAACTGACAAATGTTCACACCTCTCACTTTCTGCACCCGATTATCATCCCCCATCCTCTCCACATGGCCAAAGCGTCTCAATCCACGACATTTCATCACAGCAGCAATACATTCAAGCCCCATCCATCCTCTTAACTCTTCCATCATAAACACAGCTCATGCAGGCCTTGCATTGAAGGACGCTCTGCACATCCACATAAACATTGTCATTTTTGTACGTGTGAGCCTGTGAATATCCTTTTCCTTACCTGCCCAGGTCTCACTACCATACAGCATTATACTCATGACACATGCTGTACCGGTATGCAAAAATACTTTAGCACAGAGGGAAAGCCTTCTGTGTTGATAGAGGCAATAGCTCCCTAAACATCTTGCAACCACTTCTCACCCTCGCCACAGAGGTAGCACCAGCCCCATCTCCAGCACATAACATGTCCCCCAAACAACAAAACTCTTTCACACACTAACACACTAAAGAAACTTACGAGCCAGATCAATCCTTTCCCAGCTGACATTCTCCACCTGCTCTCCTCGAAATACTGCACACATGAAATCAGCTTTGTCTGTTTACATCTAAAATCACATATGTTATGCACCTGCCCATCACAATTACTGCACAAGATGGAATTACTTACCATGTCCTTGGGGGAAATCACACATGGCCACTTTTCCTGTTGTTTAACAGTACTGGCACCAGCCGTAGATACTATAAGTTTTGATTTATCTGCATTGACTGGCAAGCCCTTGTGCCCCATACCACCTCTCCACTTCCAAAATCTTTCCTCCACCTCCCTTTCATTCACTGCAATCAACACCAGATCATCAGCATACATCTCCCATAAGAGTCCACTTCTGAAGTCACACAAGAGGGATTCAACTATCCTGATAAACCACAAGGTACTCAAAATTGACCCCTGATGCACAGCAACATCCATGGAAAACTCATCACTGAACTCTCCATTCACTCTTACCTGGGAATGATCACCCACATAAGAGCCATAACCACCCTAACCAGCCACACCTCCATGCCTAGCTTTGTCATTGGCCACTTAACCACTTTGCTAAGGATAAATGCCTTCTCCATGTGAACCAAAACAAAATGCAGATCTCACTACACTGGTTATGACGTCATTATTGCACACGTTCTCGGTTAGTAACCAGGATGACAGAGGATGTATTGTTGGTATAACTCCCATAAAATTTGGTATACTGTGACTACTTGAAGAGAGAGTATAACATAAAATTTGGTATACTGTGACTACTTGAAGAGAGAGTATAATTAATGATGTCAGACCTACTATGATTCAAGTGTAAGGACGTTAAATGATTAAGAGAGTTAATAATTCAGGAAAAGTTGAATAAAAATCAATCAAGAGACAAGAAAGTTTATTCACATCCAAGTTTTCTAATAGATGAACTGTACACGAATCACAGCATTCATATTTTCGAAACGTTTTATGCCTCTCTGTAATTTCCTTTTGTATAATCAGTGTATCAGGTAAGTTATTAATGGGCTCATCTTTAGTTGGTATAAAACTGTCAGTTTGAAATGACGGCAATAATAATAATAAGAATAAATGGTTTGGATGATGGTTTGAATTTCGCGGCAGGTAGGCTGAGTCCCCTGGCGGCCATCACGGTAGTCAGTGAAGAGAATATTGTAGCGGCAGTTATTTTTCAACTTTCATCCCCTTGCTGGTCATTTACGATTTATTTGACTATATACCGAACACCTTTAAAGTATGAGGATTAATTTGATCGATGATTTAAGTAGTAATAAGCCTTTAATAAGCATAGAGGTCAATGACAAGTGAGGGTCAACACTTCACAGCTGTTCCAACGATTTGATGAATTTGCAGCTGGTAATATAATGAAAGCGCTTTTTTCAAATCATGTATTAATATTAAGGTGCCTATTTCTATTACTTATTAATTTGACAGCCCTGTTTATTCAAATTAATATTGCAGCCTTTAAGACGTTGTCATGATAGGATCGTATTGGGGTAAAGTTGAATTTAAGCAAAGCAAGTTAATTTTGTATCTTATATCAGCACTAAAATAAAAAGGAAATGCTTTGAATACTAGTAATGAAATAGAAATTAGTTATATATTAAAAAGATTGAATGACCTGATTTGAATTTCCCTCCACGGCCTGCCGTCCCCCTGGCGGGCAGTCCAGCAAGCAATGAAAAGCAACATGGCGGAATGAGATGGTTGGGGAGTAGGGCGGTCCTGCATTCCTCCCAATTTCAACCCATTTTTGGGTTAGTTATGATTTATTTAACTACGTAAACTTTACTTTGAATATGTTGAGACATACTTTGTGTAATATTTAAGCTGCTATAAGGTTGATTTATAGCTTTAAAGACCAAATGTGGACTTTGTTTACAGCCGGTGTCAACACAGCTGTTCCTGCCCCAAGCTGCTGGAATGTTTGGAATGCTGGCGCTTCTAATATTTCTTGTAATTTGAAATTTTTTTTGAATTAACACTGGTTTTTTTTCCAGCCATAAGACTATGCTACTGCTGATATACTCTGCTGCTGCTACCCCATACTACTGCTGATACCCCATACTATTGCTACTCTGCAACCATATCTTCTTTTATATAGCAGAGATGTTTTCACTGACATGTTATCAAGTACAGCATAAGTTGAATTTTGTTTTAATAATTTTTTCTTTCTTTCCAGGTTGCTGATGGAGACCTGATGTCCCAGGATTGGCGCTATCTTGTATTCCATGAAGATTTCTTATTAGCTCTCTTACACCCTCTACCCACTTAACCTGCCGAAGGTCTGGCAGTGTCTAAATTCGAGCCTCTCCCCCACGGCATGCAGATTGGAGTGACGCCCTGTAGCTGCTGGGAGAAGCGGGATTTAGGCCTGTTGGTCCGGGCTTCGGGTCCTTCTTTCCTCTCCTACTAAAGCCTTTCACCCCCTTGCCCTGGTGGACGACATCCAGCTGGATTGGTTTCTGGCCGGAATCTGAAACCTCCCGGAGGTCCTGTTGCGCACTCAGGAGTGTGGATTCAGGCCCGACTCTGGACTGGGGCAACTGCCGAGCCGCTGAGGGATCCCGTGAGCGTGCGGGAGCACCCTCAGTTAGGGGGTCGCAGGAAATAGCTTAAAAGTCGAGCTTTCGATAATCGACTGGCGTTGGTAGGGTCACCCAGCACTGGCACAGGTCGGCCTGGAAGTAGGGACAAGGGCGTCAGGCAGGATGTAGGAGCGGGCGGCGTAGCTTCCTGCTCCTACAGTTAGGGTATAGGCGATAGGTTCCTCCCACTGGCCCGACAGGAGCTCCAGGATTAGTGCTTTGGATAATACAAAGGTTTGGTCACCGGAGCTAATTCCCATTGGACGTGTTCCGGCCTAGGTCGGCCAAACCATAGGCAGGCAGCAGTAGGTCACTTAGGGGCGATTAGCTAGGTTCCTCCAATGACCCAGGTGGTAGGCTTGTATGCTTGGACTCTGTTGTATGGCCAATATTGTGAGGGTGTGCTTGTTTGTGTGGCTGAAATTTCTTTTGTTTCTGTGTGTGGTTTTTTTTTAATACCCACCTTCAATTCTGCATCGGCTTCACATGGTTCCAATGACCTTAACGTTGTTACAACCAGGGCTGGGGTCAATTTATTTTTGCCAAATAAAATCATGTGAGAAGAAAATTTGATAATTACAAATTATTAAAAGGAAAAGGAAATCACTTAAGTTCAGTTCATTATGGTCGATATTTCAGTAAGTTGTTTTCCAATCAAAATCAAAGCAGGAGCAGGAAACAGTTGCTCAAATAATTGAAAATCAATATATATGTGAAAGTTTACTTCACTTTATTTTTAACGATAGCATTTTTTTTTTTTTTTTTTTTACTGTTTGAGTATACTGAAAATTAACATGTTACTTCACTTGATATATTAACTTGTGATAGCAGACTATACAGTATATTACTGTTTGAGTCTACTGTAAGTTAATTATAGTACAGTACTGAAATTGCATATGAAAGAAAAAATGATCAAATCAGTCAATTCCTATCAGATCATTGATACCAGCTGCAATTGAAATCACTTAATTTTTTTATTTTTCTCGATCCCAAATAATTTTCAGTTCATATTCTGTTGAAATCACTTCCAGTGCAATTTAAAATCAAATCATAATTGATCCCAGGCCTGGTCATGACTTTGGCACTGTGTCCATATTGAATACATGGAGGGCTGTCCCTTGGGTGGTTTTTTTTTTTTTTTTTTTTTCCCCCAGCATGAGTACCTTCCTCTAACTGTTTTCTTGTTCATCTCTTGGGAATTTCTGGGTCCATTGTAGAAAGTTTGCATATCTTGTTTGTAGTTTTTTGCACATTAACCCTTCATGACCTGTTCATAGGTTTTTGAAGTTAAATAATACTTTCTACACATCCATCACTTTCTTAGGGTGTTTGTTGGTTTTATAGCAAGTTACGAGCTTTGTTATATATGACTGTTCTGTTAAACCCATATTGCATCTGTGAAGGCATTTCATCCTTTTCTAAGTGTTCTACCCATCCATTATTAACTCATTCAATTATTTTGGTTACAATACTAGGAAGTGGAACTGGTCTGTAGGTTGATGGTCATGTCTATTGCCTTTTGTATTGAATGTTAGTATTGTTCCCTATTTGTGTTATATTTCTTTGGTTTAATGACAAATTCTAATAGGATGGGCTCTCATTTCATCTGTACATTGTCTTTACACTGAGTTGGATATTTCATGCAGTCCCTTTGCTTGTTTAGGTAAATGTTTCTTCATGTCTTTCATCAACATAAATGCTTACTAGTTTGTGTGGTGTTACTTGTAGTATTGTATCCATGTGTACTGCTTATTCATTAGGGAAGACTGTTTGGCAGGTACTATTTAGAAGTTTGGACATGTCTGCTTCCTTAAAATAGCTGTTGTTGTTGGCAAGTATAGTCCCCATATGTTTAACATGACTCTGGCATTTTATATAGGAGTTTAGGTTGGTTCTTTCATGTGTGTGGTTTTCATTCATTAGTTGAGGATTCATTTTGATGCTGGTGTAATAATTTGGTTCTCTCTCTCTCATGGTTGTTCACTGGTGTGTCTTGTATATGCATTTCATTTCCCCCCCCCCCCATTATTAACCCTTTAACCGCGTGCATTGTTTTGCCCTGACTGGCCTCTCCCGCGGAGGTTCCAGCCAAAATGTAAAAATTTTTTAAACCTTTATAACTCTGCACAGAATAAATCTAGAGTGAAAAATAAGGTACCATTAGAAAGTAGTAACCTTTGGCTTTGCAATGATGTAGGTTTCATGAGTTCATTGACTGTCACTGGATGGGCAGTGTCATTAGAAGTGAGTGATCTAAAATCACTATTTTTTGCTCACACACCATTACCAAATGTCAACCTCATTCTGATAATAATACTATAAACATATATGAACACTGCACATAAGATAAACACCCACTCTGTGTTCACTGAGGCAGGTAAAAGGCACTGTAATTGCCCGCACTTCACTGCCACATCAGTGGTGTTGTCACTCACACAGCTGGAGAGATACTGATGCATGTTGGGTCAGGGGTGGGGTGGGGGGCCCTGGGTGTGGGAGGTGGGGGGAAGGAGGTGGGGGTCGGCTGGAGTGAAAGAACTTAATAGCTACTCTCCCTTGAAACAATTTGCGCAGGGAAAAAATGCGCGGTATTCAAAATATTCACAAAAAATCGAGAATGACACCTGGGGTTTGGTCCAGTTTTTGCAATGTCATTCTGGGATGACACCCGCGGTTAAAGGGTTAAACCATTCGTATAGTCTCTTCATTTTTGTGTGTTGATGGAGAATGTTCGTAAATACTATTGCTTTGTAAATGTCTCGGGTTTAAGTACAGTATAAGTCCTTTAATCTGGCCACGAATAATCCGAAACTCCCAATAATTGTTACAATGTGCCATTTTTTTGAATTTTCGTGGCCTTTTTGCGAATGTGTCTGGGATTTGTGCCTTTTTTGTGTGGTTTATCAAAGGGTTTATCTGGGTTGGATTTGCCCTTGGAGTAGGGTGTATTTGCTTGCAACTATTTATCTACAGCTGTATATTTTCTTGGTGGCTAAGACAATAACCCCTATCATTTAAAGCTATATTTAATGATCATATACATATTTATCATGTTTTGAAAGGGCTTTCCCAATAGTTCAAAAGACCCTCGTTCCCCTCTGATTCTGATTACAGGACTTCTACTGTATTGAGAGTTTACATATGCTTTTGAGACTTTGTTAGTGGGTAACCTCTTTGAAATAATTGCTAATTTGATCTTATGGGAGTTTCTGTAGTACATTAGGTGGGAGTTTCTGTAGTACATTAGGTTGTTTTATTTTGAAGTCTAAGAATAAAGGTATAGGCAATAGGTCCCTTGGATTGTGTGAACAGGAGCAACAGGATTAGTGTTTGGATTTTACGAGGGTTCGGCTTCTGGAGATAGTTCTGATTGTGTGTGTTCTGGCCTTGGTTGGGCAAACCATACGTAGGTAGGGAATAGTCTAACAATAAGGGTGGATTAGGTTCCTTTCGATAACCCGGATTAGGTTCCTTTTGATAACCCAGGTGGTAGGGTTTAGGCTTGTATGGTTGGACTTTGAAATGTGGTATTTATATATTTATTTAATAATTTATTTATTTTGTTTCATGGGCTGGACACCTCAGTCGTCCTACATAAAATTTATCCTCATATGTCATGACTTTGGCAGAAATACACTCATGACTTCGGCAGAAATACATTTCGTATGGAGTAAATGGTAGGTGGGTGAGGTAGTGGAATGGCATTATTAATTTTTTTTTTTTACTCTTTCTCTCTCTGTCTTGTTGTTGACATGTTGGCAGGTAAGAAACCAAGTGAAATTTAAATATGAAATACCCGGTTCAAATTTATTAATTTTTTTTTTTTTTTTAAGATTGGAATACAGGGCTTTTACTGTATTGATTGGTTACATATCCTTTTGCCATTTTGTGAGTAGTGAATCAAATGGAAGTGTTTGCTAATTTGCTCTTGTTTATAGTCTCGCCAATCTAAAACCAAGGTTTGGGTGGAGTCCAGCTTGGGATTTCCCGGCATACAACGCTGCTTTGTTTCCTATACTCTGATTGGCTAGTGGCTGACCTGACACCTTTAGAGTTCGTCCGCTCACATCTCGCCACCTGGCCTGACATGACTTCACCCACTTCTGTGTGTTTGTGTATGAGTGTGTGTGTAAAGACAAACTAATTTAAGTCATAAATATAATTTAAGTTATATATATAACAGAAAGTGAACAGTGGAAGCACATGACAGAAGCTTAAATCTCCCTCCAATGGATCAATTCCCAGTATGGGCCTGGATGTTGCCGCTCGTGAGTGTTTTAACTTATTTATTTCTATTAAGAAAATAGCGTATGTTCTACTGATTCCTTCAAATTATATTATAAACGTAATTGTTACATTACTTACCCAGCTTAGAACTACCGTGAAAGTCGGTAAAAGTAACCACCTTTTTTTCAACAACACTGTAAAATATGTATGCCACGTTTCTTTATTGATGTACAAGAGCCATATGCATTACTAGTTTACCTTCCTTTGATATGCTAGAATACTTACGTTTATATTGTACTAGTATGTGTGTACCTATCTGTGATGCCTATTACATACATATATAACAGAATCTACTCATCGCTCGTTTAGGAAGTATGGCATGGCTGCACCCAGCGCCAGACCCCACCCAAACCTTGGTTTTAGATTGGTGAGACTATAGTTCATAAGGCTGTTTAAAGTTAAAGTCTAACAACTACGGTATAGGCAATAGGTCCCTTCCATTGTGTGAACAGGAGCTTCATTATTAGCGTTTCGAAATAACGAGGGTTCGGGTTCTGGAGCTAAATCCCATTGTGTGTGTTATGGTGTAGGTTTTGGAAACTATAGGCATGCAGGGATTAGGTCACTTAGGCTGGATTGGTGTAGATGTCTTCCATGAGTTAGGTGGATTTTTTTTTTTTTTTTTTTTTTTTTTTTTTTTTTTTTAAAGCCTACACACAACAGTCATCTTGCATAACATTTACCCTCATATGTCATGACTTTGGCACTAACACACTGTATGGAGTACATGGTAGGGGGGTGAGGTAATGGACTGGTTTATTAGTAATTTTTTTTCTCTCTCTCTCTCTCTCTCTCTCATTGACAATTGGTTGGAGAGAAACCAAATGAAATTTTTTTTTTTTTTTTCATAAGTTTTTTAAACAGGACTACTGTATTGATTGGTAACATTTTTTTGGCAGGTTGTGAGTAGTTAACGTATTGGAAGTGTTTTCTAATGTCCTCTTGTTTAGTTTATAAGGCTGTTTTAAGTTAAGGTCTAACAATTTCGGCATAGACAATAGGTCCCTTCCATTGTGTGACCAGGAGCACCATGGAAAATGTGTGGATTGTACGAGGGTTCGTTTTTTGGAGGTAATTCCCATTGTATGTGTTCTGGCGTAGGCTAGGGCAAACCCTAGGCAGGCAGGGATTAGGTCACTTAGGGTGGATTAGTGTAGGTATCTCCTATGAGTCAGGTGGTAGGGTTGGGGATTGTATGATTGTTTTTTTTTTTTTCCCAGAGGGTACACACCGCAGTTATCGTACATCTCACGTCATGAGTTTGGCACTAACACACTTCATAATATGGAGTACGTGGTAGGGGAGTGAGCTACTGAAATGGTATAATCTCTGTATTTGTCTGTTTCTCTTCTGTCTGTGTGTGTTTTTTTTTTTTTTTAAATAGGGAACACACCCCAGTTATATTACATAACATTCACCCTGAGATGTCATGATTTTGGCACTACTATACTTCATATGGAGTAAATGATGGGAGAGTGAGATACTGGAATGGTACAATCTCTCTTTCTGTGTGTCTCTCGTTGGAACTCTCCCTTTTTTTCTTTTTTCTTTTTTTTTTTTTTTTTTTTTTCCCATGGGGTACGTAGCAAAGTCATCTGATATAACTTCTCCCCCCACATTTGACTGGTACAAACATAGTTGATATGGAGTACATGGTAGTTTTTTTTTTTTTTTACGAGGTCATCTGTGAAGAAATTGCGTGGGTAATATTGATGTTCTTGGTTTGTTGTTGATGGTGTGTGTGTGTGTGTTTTCAAGTTCAGGTGGTTTGGCTGTGGGTTGAAAGTGATTGAATGTGGGTGTAAGGTTTTATGGTGGTTAATGAAAGATAATTGTTTTCCGTTTTCGTTGGTAATTGGTGTTGAAATGGTGTGGATGGTGGTAGGAATGTTTGGTTGTTGTGGTGGGTGGTAGGACTGTGTGGTTGTTCGGTGGGGAGTTGGGTGGTTGTGGTAGGAGTGGTTTGGTGGTTAGGTGTGGTGATGGGTGGTTGTTTGTGTGTGGTTATTTGGTTGTTTGCTTTGGTTCACAGTAATGTTTGCCATGTTTGTTGTGAGTGATGGGTGTTTGTATAAGGTGTGTGCAGGTGCTAGTGTGAAAAAGATAGGTGTCTGCATATGTGGCTAGTTCTCTCTGGCTCATTTTTTCCCCCTCCCCCAAAGGCCCCCCCCCCTTTCCTCCGCAGTCTTAATAGGCTCCCAACGGTTCCTTCCCCCCGTCGGGAATCCTCCGCATCATTTACACACAGTTTTTCCTCTCCCACACCCCTCGATCATTTAATCAGGAACCCTAGTTCCCAGCCCCCTTCTCGCTAATCCCCCGCAACATTCACAGATAGTCATCCAAGTTCCCCTGCCCCACCCTGTCCTACCTCTGGCATGAATGAGACAGTAACCCCCCCCCCCCTTCCCAACCTCTCTGCACCATTGACCCACAATTTTTTTAACAATATCCCCCCTCTGCTCAACCCCGCGCATCGTTCAGACGTCGTCACGCAATAATTCTTCCCCAACGTCTCAAACCCCCGGCCGTTTGCCCTGCTCCTGTTACCAGCTTAGTAAAATTGTGTATCTCTTACCACAAGTCCCATTATCCTTTAAGGTAATTATGAAAATCTTTCTTTGCCCTATAACTTGTGACTACCCCTTATAGTAATATCGGTATAACCTTCCTTTCCCCGCAGATCCTGAGTATTGTAATATTAAATAACGCAGATGGTCTTATTCTGGAGAAGTCTTTATCAACTGTTATAGTAATGTCCTCATAAGTTCTCATTGCCCAGAAGCTGTGTCGAATACTTATAGTAATTTTCCTACATTGTGTCATTGTCAAAAATTCCTGACGCTATTTTAGGGTAATTTGTCCACATGGTATAATTTTTAAGAAATCGTTATTGTTATTTCCCAATATTTTCCTATCCCGGGCAACGGGGTCCCGTTCCTTGGAAGTTATTTATCGACATTGTGGCATCCCTCAGAACCTGTCTTTACACAAATTGTTCCAAAGTGTCCCAGTATCCACATCCATTCATTATGTTTTACAGTAAATTTGTCATCACTGACCTACCTCGCAAGAGGCAGTGATGATTGGGGGAGTTATTTATGGTAATATTGTTTTTCCGCAGAAATTGGTATTTTGTTGTTTGTTTTTTAAAGAGTTGCATGGTTTTTGTGTTCATGAGGTTGTGTTTTGTATGAAATATTAATAAGTAGTTAAAAGAATTTGGTTGTGTCGGAACTGGATTGTTTTATATTTAGTGGTAAGAGTTTGTTGAAGGAGTTTTGATAATTGCGGTTGTTAAGCGGTAGTGGTTCAACGTTTGTAAATAAGTAGTTTGTGGTACTTGTTATTGAATTGTGATATTTAATAGTTTGTGTGAATAGAGGTGTGTTATGTGTTTGGTTTAGATGTGCGTGAAAAATGGTTTGAGTAATTTTTTTTTTTTTTTTTTTTTTTTTTTTTTTTTGGTCGAGTTGTGAAATGGTGCGTAAATAGTTAGGTTTGGTACTGATTGGGTGTGGTGTTAATGAGGGAATTGTGTGGTGATTGAGTAGGTGGAATGTGATGGTTATTTTTTTTTTTTTTTGGTATGGGTGGATGTCTGTAGTGTGTGTGATTGTAGGAGGAATGGTGTTTTTGATGTACTAGTTAATTTTTTCTTTGTTTGTGTGTGTGATAGTGAAGTTGGGTTTGTTCGATGGCGATGCCCCCCCCCCCTCCATTTTGTTGTTTTAGTGTGTGATTGTTAATTTTTTTTTTTGTTTTTTTTTTTTTTTTTTTTTTTTCTTGCAATGTTTGTGTGTGTTTTTATGTGGCTGTGTTATTTTAGTGGCTTGTTTCCTGTCAATCTGTATGTGGTTTTTCTATTTTAGTGGGTGTTTTTCTTTTGCTAATCTTTGTGGCATATTTATTTTAGTGGCTTTCTTCCTCTGGCAATGTTCATGTGTCTTTTCTTATGTATATTTTTTTATTTACTGGCTTTCTTCCTCTGGCAATCTTTATGTGGCTTTTCTATTTTAGTGGCTTTCTTCCTCTGGCTTTTCTATTTTAGTGGCATTCTTCCTCTGGCAATCTTTATGCGGCTTTTCTTATTTAGTGGGTTTCTTCCTCTGGCAATCTTTGACTTTTCTTTAGTGGTTTTCTTCCTCTGGCAATCTTTATGTGCCTTTTCTTATGTGGCTTTTTTTTATTTAATGGCTTTCTTCCTCTGGCAATCTTCATGTGTCTTTTATGTTGTTTTTTTTTATTTACTGGTTTTCTTCCTCTGGCAATCTTCATGTGTCTTTTCTTATGTGGCTTTTTTATTTAGTGGCTTTCTTCCTCTGGCAATCTTTATGTGGCTTTTCTATTTTAGTGGCTTTCTTCCTCTGGCAATCTTTATGTGGCTTTTCTATTTCAGTGGCTTTCTTCCTCTGGCAATCTTTATGTGGCTTTTCTATTTTAGTGGCTTTCTTCCTCTGGCAATCTTTATGTGGTTTTTTTTAGTGGCTTTCTTCCTCTGGCAATCTTTATGTGGCTTTTCTATTTTAGTGGCTTTCTTCCTCTGGCAATCTTCATGTGTCTTTTCTTATGTGGCTTTTTTATTTAGTGGCTTTCTTCCTCTGGCAATCTTTATGTGGCTTTTCTATTTTAGTGGCTTTCTTCCTCTGGCAATCTTTGTGGCTTTTCTATTTTAGTGGCTTTCTTCCTCTGGCAATCTTTATGTGGCTTTTCTATTTTAGTGGCTTTCTTCCTCTGGCAATCTTTATGTGGCTTTTCTATTTTAGTGGCTTTCTTCCTCTGGCAATCTTTATGTGGCTTTTCTATTTTAGTGGCTTTCTTCCTCTGGCAATCTTCATGTGTCTTTTCTTATGAAGATTTTTTTATTTACTGGCTTTCTTCCTCTGGCAATCTTTATGTGGCTTTTCTATTTTAGTGGCTTTCTTCCTCTGGCAATCTTTATGTGTTTTTTTTTATGTGGCTTTCTTCCCCTGGCAATCTTTATGTGGCTTTTTTTATTTAGTGGCTTTCTTCCCCTGGCAATCTTTATGTGGCTTTTCTTATTTAGTGGCTTTCTTCCTCTGTCAATCTTTATGTGGCTTTTCTATTTTAGTGGCTTTCTTCCTGTGGCAATCTTCATGTGTCTTTTCTTATGTGGCTTTTTTATTTAGTGGCTTACTTCCTCTGGCAATCTTTTTGTGGCTCTTTTTTATTTAGTGGCTTTCTTCCTCTGGCAATCTTTATGTGGCTTTTCTATTTTAGTGGCTTTTTTTATTTAGTGGCTTTCTTCCTCAGGCAATCTTTATGTGGCTTTTCTATTTTAGTGGCTTTCTTCCTCTGGGAATCTTAATGTGTCTTTTCTATTTTAGTGGCTTTCTTCCTCTGGCAATCTTTGTGGCTTCTTCTATTTTAGTGGCTTTCTTCCTCTGGCAATCTTCAAGTGTCTTTTCTTATGTAGATTTTTTTATTTATTGGCTTTCTTCCTCTGGCAATCTTCATGTGGCTTTTCTATTTTAGTGGCTTTCTTCCTCTGGCAATCTTTATGTGGCTTTTTTTACTTAGTGGCTTTCTTCCTCTGGCAATCTTTATGTGGCTTTTCTATTTTAGTGGTTTTTTTTTTCTGGCAATCTTTGTGGCTTTTCTATTTTAGTGGCTTTCTTCCTCTGGCAATCTTTATGTGGCTTTTCTATTTTAGAGGCTTTTTTTATTTAGTGGCTTTCTTCCTCTGGCAATCTTTATGTGGCTTTTCTATTTTAGTGGCTTTCTTCCTCTGGCAATGTTTATGTGGCTTTTCTATTTTAGTGGCTTTCTTCCTCTGGCAATCTTCATGTGTCTTTTCTTATGTGGCTTTCTTCCTCTGGCAATCTTTATGTGGCTTTTCTTATTTAGCGGCTTTCTTCCCCTGGCAATCTTTATGTGGCTTTTCTTATTTAGTGGCTTTCTTCCTCTGGCAATCTTTATGTGGCTTTTCTATTTTAGTGGCTTTCTTCCTCTGGCAATCTTCATGTGTCTTTTCTTATGTGGGTTTTTTTATTTAGTGGCTTTCTTCCTCTGGCAATCTTCATGTGTCTTTTCTTATGTGGCTTTTATATTTAGTGGCTTACTTCCCCTGGCAATCTTTGTGGCTTTTTTTATTTACTGGCTTTCTTCCTCTGGCCATCTTTATGTGGCTTTTCTATTTTAGTGGCTTTTTTTTTCTGGCAATCTTTGTGGCTTTTCTATTTTAGTGGCTTTCTTCCTCTGGCAATCTTTATGTGGCTTTTCTATTTTAGAGGCTTTTTTTATTTAGTGGCTTTCTTCCTCTGGCAATCTTTATGTGACTTTTCTATTTTAGAGGCTTTTTTTATTTAGTGGCTTTCTTCCTCTGGCAATCTTTATGTGGCTTTTCTATTTTAGTGGCTTTCTTCCTCTGGCAATCTTTATGTGGCTTTTCTATTTTAGTGGCTTTCTTCCTCTGGCAATCTTCATGTGTCTTTTCTTATGTGGCTTTTTTATTTAGTGGCTTTCTTCCTCTGGCAATCTTTATGTGGCTTTTCTTATTTAGTGGCTTTCTTCCTCTGGCAATCTTTATGTGGCTTTTCTTATTTAGTGGCTTTCTTCCTCTGGCAATCTTTATGTGGCTTTTCTATTTTAGTGGCTTTCTTCCTCAGGCAATCTTCATGTGTCTTTTCTTATGTGGCTTTTTTATTTAGTGGCTTTCTTCCTCTGGCAATCTTTATGTGGCTTTTCTAATTTAGTGGCTTTCTTCCTCTGGCAATCTTTATGTGGCTTTTCTAATTTAGTGGCTTTCTTCCTCTGGCAATCTTTATGTGGCTTTTCTATTTTAGTAGCTTTTTTTATTTAGTGGCTTTCTTCCTCTGGCAATGTTTATGTGGCTTTTCTATTTTAGTGGCTTTCTTCCTCTGGCAATGTTTATGTGGCTTTTCTATTTTAGTGGCTTTCTTCCTCTGGCAATCTTCATGTGTCTTTTCTTATGTGGCTTTTTTTATTTAGTACCTTTCTTCCTCTGGCAATCTTTGTCTGTCTTTTCTTATGTGGCTTTCTTCCTCTGGCAATCTTTATGTGTCTTTTCTTATGTGACTTTTTTTATTTAGTGGCGTTCTTCCTCTGGCAATCTTTATGTGTCTTTTGTTATGTGGCTTTTTTTATTTAGTGACCTCCTTCCTCTGGCAATCTTTGCATATCTTTTCTTATGTGGCTTTTTTTATTTAATGGCTTTCTTACTCTGGCAATCTTTATGTGGCTTTTTTTATTTAGTGACTTTCTTCCTCTGGCAATCTTTATATGTCTATTCTTATGTGGCTTTTTTTATTAGTGGCTTTCTTCCTCTAGCAACCTTTATATGGATTTTCTGTTTTAGTGGCTTTCTTCCTCCGGCAATCTTTATGTGGCTTCTTTTATTTAGTGGCTTTCTTCCTTTGGCAATCTTTATCTGGCTTTTCTATTTTAGTGGCTTTCTTCCTCTGGCAATCTTCATGTGTCTTTTCGTATGTTGTTTTTTTTTAGTGGCTTTCTTTCTCTGGCAATATTCATGTGTCTTTTCTTATGTGGCTTTTTTTATTTAGTGGCTTTCTTTCTCTGGAAATCTGTATGTGTCTTTTATGTGGGTTTTTTTATTTAGTGGCTTTCTTCCTCTGGCAATCTTTATGTGGCTTTTTTTATTTAGTGGCTTTCTTCCTCTGGCAATCTTTATATGGTTTTTTTTATTTAGTGTCTTTCTTCCTCTAGCATTCTTTATGTGGCTTTTTTTATTTAGTGGCTTTCTTCCTCTGGCAATCTTTATGTGGCTTTTCTATTTTAGTGGCTTTCTTCCTCCTGCATTCTTTATGCGGCTTTCTTTATTTAGTGGGTTTCTTCCTCTGGCAATCTTTATGTGGCTTTTCTATTTTAGTGGCTTTCTTCCTCTGGCAATCTTTATGTGTCTATTCTCATGTGGCTTTTCTTATTTAGTGGCTTTCTTTCTCTGGCAATCTTTATGTGCCTTTTATGTGGCTTTTTTTATTTAGTGGCTTTCTTCCTCTGGCAATCATCATGTGTCTTTTATGTGGCTTTCTTTATTTAGTGGCTTTCTTCCTCAGGCAATCTTCATGTGTCTTTTCTTATGTGGCTTTTTTATTTAGTGGCTTTCTTCCTCTGCCAATCTTTTTGTGTGTTTTTTTTTATTTAGTGGCTTTCTTCCTCTGGCAATCTTTATGTGGCTTTTCTATTTTAGTGGCTTTCTTCCTCTGGCAATCTTCATGTGTCTTTTCTTATGTGGCTTTTTTATTTAGTGGCTTACTTCCTCTGGCAATCTTTTTGTGGCTCTTTTTTATTTAGTGGCTTTCTTCCTCTGGAAATCTTTATGTGGCTTTTCTATTTTAGTGGCTTTTTTTATTTAGTGGCTTTCTTCCTCTGGCAATCGTTATGTGGCTTTTCTATTTTAGTGGCTTTCTTCCTCTGGCAATCTTTGTGGCTTTTCTATTTTAGTGGCTTTTTTTATTAAGTGGCTTTCTTCCTCTGGCAATCTTTATGTGGCTTTTTTTATTTAGTGGCTGTCTTCCTCTGGCAATCTTTGTGGCTTTTCTATTTTAGTGGCTTTCTTCCTCTGGCAATCTTCATGTGTCTTTTCTTATGTGGCTTTTTTATTTAGTGACTTACTTCCTCTGGCAATCTTTTTCTGGCTCTTTTTTTATTTAGTGGCTTTCTTCCTCTGGCAATCTTTATGTGTCTTTTCTTATGTGCCTTTTTTATTTAGTGGCTTTCTTCCTCTGGCAATCTTTATGTGGCTTTTCTATTTTAGTAGCTTTTTTTATTTACTGGCTTTCTTCCTCTGGCAATCTTTATGTGGCTTTTCTATTTTAGTGGCTTTCTTCCTCTGGCAATCTTTATGTGTCTTTTCTATTTTAGTGGCTTTCTTCCTCTGGCAATCTTCGTGTCTTTTCTTATGTGGCTTTTTTTATTTAGTGGCTTTCTTCCTCTGGCAATCTTTATGTGTCTTTTCTTATTTAGTGTTTTTTTTTTTTTTTTTAGTTGCTTTCTTCCTCTGGCAATCTTTATGTGTCTTTTGTTATGTGGCTTTTTTTATTTAGTGACCTCCTTCCTCTGGCAATCTTTGCATATCTTTTCTTATGTGGCTTTTTTTATTTAATGGCTTTCTTACTCTGGCAATCTTTATGTGGCTTTTTTTATTTAGTGACTTTCTTCCTCTGGCAATCTTTATATGTCTATTCTTATGTGGCTTTTTTTATTAGTGGCTTTCTTCCTCTAGCAACCTTTATATGGATTTTCTGTTTTAGTGGCTTTCTTCCTCCGGCAATCTTTATGTGGCTTCTTTTATTTAGTGGCTTTCTTCCTTTGGCAATCTTTATCTGGCTTTTCTATTTTAGTGGCTTTCTTCCTCTGGCAATCTTCATGTGTCTTTTCGTATGTGGCTTTTTTTTAGTGGCTTTCTTCCTCTGGCAATATTCATGTGTCTTTTCTTATGTGGCTTTTTTTATTTAGTGGCTTTCTTTCTCTGGCAATCTGTATGTGTCTTTTATGTGGCTTTTTTTATTTAGTGGCTTTCTTCCTCTGGCAATCTTTATGTGGCTTTTTTTATTTAGTGGCTTTCTTCCTCTGGCAATCTTTATATTGTTTTTTTTATTTAGTGTCTTTCTTTCTCTACCATTCTTTATGTGGCTTTTTTTATTTAGTGGCTTTCTTCCTCTGGCAATCTTTATGTGGCTTTTCTATTTTAGTGGCTTTCTTCCTCCTGCATTCTTTATGCGGCTTTCCTTATTTAGTGGGTTTCTTCCTCTGGCAATCTTTGACTTTTCTTTAGTGGCTTTCTTCCTCTGGCAATCTTTATGTGTCTATTCTCATGTGGCTTTTCTTATTTAGTGGCTTTCTTTCTCTGGCAATCTTTATGTGCCTTTTATGTGGCTTTTTTTATTTAGTGGCTTTCTTCCTCTGGCAATCATCATGTGTCTTTTATGTGGCTTTCTTTATTTAGTGGCTTTCTTCCTCAGGCAATCTTCATGTGTCTTTTCTTATGTGGCTTTTTTATTTAGTGGCTTTCTTCCTCTGCCAATCTTTTTTTTTTTTTTTTATTTAGTGGCTTTCTTCCTCTGGCAATCTTTATGTGGCTTTTCTATTTTAGTGGCTTTCTTCCTCTGGCAATCTTCATGTGTCTTTTCTTATGTGGCTTTTTTATTTAGTGGCTTACTTCTTCTGGCAATCTTTTTGTGGCTCTTTTTTATTTAGTGGCTTTCTTCCTCTGGAAATCTTTATGTGGCTTTTCTATTTTAGTGGTTTTTTTTATTTAGTGGCTTTCTTCCTCTGGCAATCGTTATGTGGCTTTTCTATTTTAGTGGCTTTCTTCCTCTGGCAATCTTTGTGGCTTTTCTATTTTAGTGGCTTTTTTTATTAAGTGGCTTTCTTCCTCTGGCAATCTTTATGTGCCTTTTTTTATTTAGTGGCTTTCTTCCTCTGGCAATCTTCATGTGTCTTTTCTTATGTGGCTTTTTTATTTAGTGGCTTACTTCCTCTGGCAATTTTTTTGTGGGTTTTTTTTATTTAGTGGCTTTCTTCCTGTGGCAATCTTTGTGGCTTTTCTATTTTAGTGGCTTTTTTTATTAAGTGGCTTTCTTCCTCTGGCAATCTTTATGTGGCTTTTTTTATTTAGTGGCTTTCTTCCTCTGGCAATCTTTGTGGCTTTTCTATTTTAGTGGCTTTCTTCCTCTGGCAATCTTCATGTGTCTTTTCTTATGTGGCTTTTTTATTTAGTGACTTACTTCCTCTGGCAATCTTTTTGTGGCTCTTTTTTATGTAGTGGCTTTCTTCCTCTGGCAATCTTTATGTGGATTTTTTTATTTAGTGGCTTTCTTCCTCTGGCAATCTTTATGTGGCTTTTCTATTTTAGTAGCTTTTTTTATTTACTGGCTTTCTTCCTCTGGCAATCTTTATGTGGCTTTTCTATTTTAGTGGCTTTCTTCCTCTGGCAATCTTTGTGTCTTTTCTATTTTAGTGGCTTTCTTCCTCTGGCAATCTTCGTGTGTTTTCTTATGTGGCTTTTTTTATTTAGTGGCTTTCTTCCTCTGGCAATCTTTATGTGTCTTTTCTTATTTAGTTTTTTTTTTTTTTTTTTTTAGTGGCTTTCTTCCTCTGGCAATCTTTGTGTGTCTTTTCTTATGTGGCTTTTTTTATTCAGTGCCTTTCTTCCTCTGGCAATCTTTATGTGTCTTTTCTTTTTTATTGGCTTTTTTTATTTAGTGGCTTTCTTCCTCTGGCAATCTTTATGTGTCTTTTCTTATGTGGCTTTTTTTATTTAGTACCTTTCTTCCTCTGGCAATCTTTGTCTGTCTTTTCTTATGTGGCTTTCTTCCTCTGGCAATCTTTATGTGTCTTTTCTTATGTGACTTTTTTTATTTCGTGGCGTTCTTCCTCTGGCAATCTTTATGTGGCTTTTCTATTTTAGTGGCTTTCTTCCTCCTGCATTCTTTATGCGGCTTTCTTTATTTAGTGGGTTTCTTCCTCTGGCAATCTTTGACTTTTCTTTAGTGGCTTTCTTCCTCTGGCAATCTTTATGTGTCTATTCTCATGTGGCTTTTCTTATTTAGTGGCTTTCTTTCTCTGGCAATCTTTATGTGCCTTTTATGTGGCTTTTTTTATTTAGTGGCTTTCTTCCTCTGGCAATCATCATGTGTCTTTTATGTGGCTTTCTTTATTTAGTGGCTTTCTTCCTCAGGCAATCTTCATGTGTCTTTTCTTATGTGGCTTTTTTATTTAGTGGCTTTCTTCCTCTGCCAATCTTTTTGTGTTTTTTTTTTATTTAGTGGCTTTCTTCCTCTGGCAATCTTTATGTGGCTTTTCTATTTTAGTGGCTTTCTTCCTCTGGCAATCTTCATGTGTCTTTTCTTATGTGGCTTTTTTATTTAGTGGCTTACTTCCTCTGGCAATCTTTTTGTGGCTCTTTTTTATTTAGTGGCTTTCTTCCTCTGGAAATCTTTATGTGGCTTTTCTATTTTAGTGGCTTTTTTTATTTAGTGGCTTTCTTCCTCTGGCAATCGTTATATGGCTTTTCTATTTTAGTGGCTTTCTTCCTCTGGCAATCTTTGTGGCTTTTCTATTTTAGTTGCTTTTTTTATTAAGTGGCTTTCTTCCTCTGGCAATCTTTATGTGGCTTTTTTTATTTAGTGGCTTTCTTCTTCTGGCAATCTTTGTGGCTTTTCTATTTTAGTGGCTTTCTTCCTCTGGCAATCTTCATGTGTCTTTTCTTATGTGGCTTTTTTATTTAGTGACTTACTTCCTCTGGCAATCTTTTTGTGGCTCTTTTTTATTTAGTGGCTTTCTTCCTCTGGCAATCTTTATGTGGATTTTTTTATTTAGTGGCTTTCTTCCTCTGGCAATCTTTATGTGGCTTTTCTATTTTAGTAGCTTTTTTTATTTACTGGCTTTCTTCCTCTGGCAATCTTTATGTGGCTTTTCTATTTTAGTGGCTTTCTTCCTCTGGCAATCTTTATGTGTCTTTTCTATTTTAGTGGCTTTCTTCCTCTGGCAATCTTCGTGTCTTTTCTTATGTGGCTTTTTTTATTTAGTGGCTTTCTTCCTCTGGCAATCTTTATGTGTCTTTTCTTATTTTTTTTTTTTTTTTTTTTTTTTTTAGTGGCTTTCTTCCTCTGGCAATCTTTGTGTGTCTTTTCTTATGTGGCTTTTTTTATTTAGTGTCTTTCTTCCTCTGGCAATCTTTGTGTCTTTTCTTATTTATTGGCTTTTTTTATTTAGTGGCTTTCTTCCTCTGGCAATCTTTATGTGTCTTTTCTTATGTGGCTTTTTTTATTTAGTACCTTTCTTCCTCTGGCAATCTTTGTCTGTCTTTTCTTATGTGGCTTTCTTCCTCTGGCAATCTTTATGTGTCTTTTCTTATGTGACTTTTTTTATTTAGTGGCGTTCTTCCTCTGGCAATCTTTATGTGTCTTTTGTTATGTGGCTTTTTTTATTTAGTGACCTCCTTCCTCTGGCAATCTTTGCATATCTTTTCTTATGTGGCTTTTTTTATTTAATGGCTTTCTTACTCTGGCAATCTTTATGTGGCTTTTTTTATTTAGTGGCTTTCTTCCTCTGGCAATCTTTATATGTCTATTCTTATGTGGCTTTTTTTAGTAGTGGCTTTCTTCCTCTAGCAACCTTTAAATGGATTTTCTGTTTTAGTGGCTTTCTTCCTCCGGCAATCTTTATGTGGCTTCTTTTATTTAGTGGCTTTCTTCCTTTGGCAATCTTTATCTGGCTTTTCTATTTTAGTGGCTTTCTTCCTCTGGCAATCTTCATGTGTCTTTTCGTATGTGGCTTTTTTTTAGTGGCTTTCTTCCTCTGGCAATATTCATGTGTCTTTTCTTATGTGGCTTTTTTTATTTAGTGGCTTTCTTTCTCTGGCAATCTTTATGTGTCTTTTATGTGGCTTTTTTTATTTAGTGGTTTTCTTCCTCTGGCAATCTTTATGTGGCTTTTTTTATTTAATGGCTTTCTTCCTCTGGCAATCTTTATATGGCTTTTTTTATTTAGTGTCTTTCTTCCTCTACCATTCTTTATGTGGCTTGTTTTATTTAGTGGCTTTCTTCCTCTGGCAATCTTTATGTGGCTTTTCTATTTTAGTGGCTTTCTTCCTCTGGCATTCTTTATGCGGCTTTCTTTATTTAGTGGGTTTCTTCCTCTGGCAATCTTTGACTTTTCTTTAGTGGCTTTCTTCCTCTGGCAATCTTTATGTGTCTATTCTCATGTGGCTTTTCTTATTTAGTGGCTTTTTTTCTCTGGCAATCTTTATGTGCCTTTTATGTGGCTTTTTTTATTTAGTGGCTTTCTTCCTCTGGCAATCATCATGTGTCTTTTATGTGGCTTTCTTTATTTAGTGGTTTTCTTCCTCAGGCAATCTTCATGTGTCTTTTCTTATGTGGCTTTTTTATTTAGTGGCTTTCTTCCTCTGCCAATCTTTTTTTTTTTTTTTTTTATTTAGTGGCTTTCTTCCTCTGGTAATCTTTATGTGGCTTTTCTATTTTAGTGGCTTTCTTCCTCTGGCAATCTTCATGTGTCTTTTTTTATGTGGCTTTTTTATTTAGTGGCTTACTTCCTCTGGCAATCTTTTTGTGGCTCTTTTTTATTTAGTGGCTTTCTTCCTCTGGAAATCTTTATGTGGCTTTTCTATTTTAGTGGCTTTTTTTATTTAGTGGCTTTCTTCCTCTGGCAATCGTTATGTGGCTTTTCTATTTTAGTGGCTTTCTTCCTCTGGCAATCTTTGTGGTTTTTTTTTATTTAGTGGCTTTCTTCCTGTGGCAATCTTTATGTGGCTTTTCTATTTTAGTGGCTTATTTCCTCTGGCAATCTATATGTGGCTTTTCTATTTTAGTGGCTTTCTTCCTCTGGCAATCTTCATATGTCTTTTCTCATGTGGCTTTTTTTATTTAGTGTCTTTCTTCCTGTGGCAATCTTTATGTGGCATATATTTTAGTGTCTTTCTTCCTCTGGCAATATTTATGTGGCTTTTTATAGTGGCTTTCTTCCTCTGGCAATCTTTATGTGGCTTTCCTATTTTAGTGGCTTTCTTCCTCTGCCAATCTTCATGTGTCTTTTCTTATGTGGCTTTTTTATTTAGTGGCTTTCTTCCTCTGGCAATCTTTATGTGGCTTTTCTTATTTAGTGCCTTTGTTCCTCTGGCAATCTTTATGTGGCTTTTCTATTTTAGTGGCTTTCTTCCTCTTGCAATCTTTATGCGGCTTTTTTTATTTAGTGGGTTTCTTCCTCTGGCAATGTTTGACTTTTCTTTAGTGGCTTTCTTCCTCTGGCAATCTTTATGTGTCTTTTCTCTTGTGGCTTTTCTTATTTAGTGGCTTTCTTCCTCTGGCAATCTTTATGTGCCTCTTCTTATCTGGCTTTTTTTATTTAGTGGCTTTCTTCCTCTGGCAATCTTCATGTGGCTTTTATGTGGGATTTTTATATTTAGTGGCTTTCTTCCTCTGGCAATCTTCATGTGTTTTTTCTTATGTGGCTTTTTTATTTAGTGGCTTACTTTCTCTGGCAATCTTTTTGTGGTTTTTTTTTATTTACTGGCTTTCTTCCTCTGGCAATCTTTGTGGCTTTTCTATTTTAGTGGCTTTTTTATTAAGTGGCTTTCTTCCTCTGGCAATCTTTATGTGGCTTTTTTTTATTTAGTGGCTTTCTTCCTCTGGCAATCTTTGTGGCTTTTCTATTTTAGTGGCTTTCTTCCTCTGGCAATCTTCATGTGTCTTTTCCTATGTGGCTTTTTTATTTAGTGGCTTACTTCCTCTGGCAATCTTTTTGTGGCTCTTTTTTCTTTAGTGGCTTTCTTCCTCTGGCAATCTTTATGTGGCTTTTCTATTTTAGTGGCTTTTTTTATTTAGTGGCTTTCTTACTCTGGCAATCTTTATGTGGCTTTTCTATTTTAGTGGCTTTCTTCCTCTGGCAATCTTTATGTGGCTTTTCTATTTTAGTGGATTTCTTCCTCTGGCAATCTTTATGTGGCTTTTTTTTATTTAGTGGCTTTCTTCCTCTGGCAATCTTTATGTGGTTTTTCTATTTTAGTGGCTTTCTTCCTCTGGCAATCTTTATGTGTCTTTTCTATTTTAGTGGCTTTCTTCCTCTGGCAATCTTTATGTGGCTTTTCTTATGTGGTTTTTTTTATTTACTGGCGTTCTTCCTCTGGCAATCTTTATGTGTCTTTTGTTATGTGGCTTTTTTTATTTAGTGACCTCCTTCCTCTGGCAATCTTTGTATATCTTTTCTTATGTGGCTTTTTTTATTTAATGGCTTTCCTCCTCTGGCAATCTTTATGTGGCTTTTTTTATTTAGTGGCTTTCTTCCTCTGGCAATCTTTATATGTCTATTCTTATGTGGCTGTTTTTATTACTGGCTTTCTTCCTCTGGCAATCTTTATATGGAGTTTCTGTTTTAGTGGCTTTCTTCCTCCGGCAATCTTTATGTGGCTTCTTTTATTTAGTGGCTTTCTTCCTTTGTCAATCTTTATCTGGCTTTTCTATTTTAGTGGCTTCCTTCCTCTGGCAATCTTCATGTGTCTTTTCGTATGTGGCTTTTTTTATTTAGTGGCTTTCTTCCTCTGGCAATCTTTGTTCCTTTTCTTATGTGGCTATTTTTATTTAGTGGCTTTCTTTCTCTGGCAATCTTCATGTGTCTTTTCTTATGTGGCTTTTTTTATTTAGTGGCTTTCTTCCTCTGGCAATCTTTATGTGTCTTTTATGTGGCTTTTTTTATTTAGTGGCTTTCTTCCTCTGGCAATCTTTATGTGGCTTTTTTTATTTAGTGGCTTTCTTCCTCTGGCAATCGTTATGTGGCTTTTCTAATTTAGTGGCTTTCTTTCTCTGGCAATCTTTATGTGGCTTTTGTATTTTAGTAGCTATTTTTATTTAGTGGCTTTCTTCCTCTGGCAATCTTCATGTGTCTTTTCTTATGTGGCTTTTTTTATTTAGTGGCTTTCTTCCTCTGGCAATCTTTGTGTGTCTATTCTTATGTGGCTTTTTTTATTTAGTGGCTTTCTTCCTCTGGCAATCTTTATGTGGCTTTTCTATTTTAGTGGCTTTCTTCCTCTGGCAATCTTTATGCGGCTTTTTTAATTTAGTGGGTTTCTTCCTCTGGCAATCTTTGACTTTTCTTTAGTGGCTTTCTTCCTCTGGCAATCTTTATGAGTCTTTTCTCATTTGGCTTTTCTTATTTAGTGGCTTTCTTCCTCTGGCAATCTTTGTGTGTCTTTTCCTATGTGGCTTTTTTTTATTTAGTGCCTTTCTTCCTCTGGCAATCTTTGTGTGTCTTTTCTTATTTATTGGCTTTTTTCCTCTGGCAATCTTTGTGTCTTTTCTTATTTATTGGCTTTTTTTATTTAGTGCCTTTCTTCCTCTGGCAATCTTTGTGTGTCTTTTCTTATTTATTGGCTTTTTTTATTTAGTGGCATTCTTCCTCTGGTAATCTTTATGTGTCTTTTCTTATGTGGCTTTTTTTATTTAGTACCTTTCTTCCTCTGGCAATCTTTGTCTGTCTTTTCTTATGTGGCTTTCTTTGATTAGTGGCTTTCTTCCTATGGCAATCTTTATGTGTCTTTTCTCATGTGGCTTTTTTTATTTAGTGGCGTTCTTCCTCTGGCAATCTTTATGTGTCTTTTATGTGGCCTTTTTTTATTTACTGGCTTTCTTCCTCTGGCAATCTTCATGTGTCTTTTCTTATATGCCTTTTTTATTTAGTGGCTTACTTCCTCTGGCAATCTTTTTTTTTTTTTTTTAGTGGCTTTCTTCCTCTGGATATCTTTATGTGGCTTTTCTATTTTTGTGGCTTTTTTTATTTAGTGGCTTTCTTCCTCTGGCAATCTTTATGTGGCTTTTTTATTTAGTGGCTTTCATCCTCTGGCAATCTTTATGTGGCTTTTCTATTTTAGTGGCTTTCTTCCTCTGGCAATCTTCATGTGTCTTTTCTTATGTGGCTTTTATATTTAGTGGCTTACTTCCTCTGGCAATCTTTTTGTGGCTCTTTTTTATTTAGTGGCTGTCTTCCTCTGGCAATCTTTATGTGGCTTTTCTATTTTAGTGGCTTTCTTCCTCTGGCAATCTTCATGTGTCTTTTCTTATGAAGATTTTTTTATTTACTGGCTTTCTTCCTCTGGCAATCTTTATGTGGCTTTTCTATTTTAGTGGCTTTCTTCCTCTGGCAATCTTTATGTGGCTTTTTTTATTTAGTGGCTTTCTTCCTCTGGCAATCTTTGTGGCTTTTCTATTTTAGTGGCTTTCTTCCTCTGGCAATCTTTATGTGGCTTTTCTATTTTAGTGGCTTTCTTCCTCTGGCAATCTTTGTGGCTTTTCTATTTTAGTGGCTTTCTTCCTCTGGCAATCTTCATGTGTCTTTTCTTATGTGGCTTTCTTCCTCTGGCAATCTTTATGTGGCTTTTCTTATTTAGTGGCTTTCTTCCCCTGGCAATCTTTATGTGGCTTTTCAATTTTAGCAGCTTTTTTTTGTGTGTGGCTTTCTTCCTCTGGCAATCTTCATATGTCTTTTCTCATGTGGCTTTTTTTATTTAGTGTCTTTCTTCCTCTGGCAATCTTTATGTGGCATCTATTTTAGTGGCTTTCTTCCTCTGGCAATATTTATGTGGCTTTTTATAGTGGCTTTCTTCCTCTGGCAATCTTTATGTGGCTTTCCTATTTTAGTGGCTTTCTTCCTCTGCCAATCTTCATGTGTCTTTTCTTATGTGGCTTTTTTATTTAGTGGCTTTCTTCCTCTGGCAATCTTTATGTGGCTTTTCTTATTTAGTGGCTTTCTTCCTCTGGCAATCTTTATGTGGCTTTTCTTATTTAGTGGCTTTCTTCCTCTGGCAATCTTTATGTGGCTTTTCTATTTTAGTGGCTTTCTTCCTCTGGCAATCTTCATGTGTCTTTTCTTATGTGGCTTTTTTTATTTAGTGGCTTTCTTCCTCTGGCAATCTTTATGTGGCTTTTCTATTTTAGTGGCTTTCTTCCTCTTGCAATCTTTATGCGGCTTTTTTTATTTAGTGGGTTTCTTCCTCTGGCAATCTTTGACTTTTCTTTAGTGGCTTTCTTCCTCTGGCAATCTTTATGTGTCTTTTCTCTTGTGGCTTTTCTTATTTAGTGGCTTTCTTCCTCTGGCAATCTTTATGTGCCTCTTCTTATCTGGCTTTTTTATTTTGTGGCTTTCTTCCTCTGGCAATCTTCATGTGGCTTTTATGTGGGATTTTTTTATTTAGTGGCTTTCTTCCTCTGGCAATCTTCATGTGTCTTTTCTTATGTGGCTTTTTTATTTAGTGGCTTACTTTCTCTGGCAATCTTTTTGTGGCTTTTTTTTATTTAGTGGCTTTCTTCCTCTGGCAATCTTTGTGGCTTTTCTATTTTAGTGGCTTTTTTATTAAGTGGCTTTCTTCCTCTGGCAATCTTTATGTGGCTTTTTTTATTTAGTGGCTTTCTTCCTCTGGCAATCTTTGTGGCTTTTCTATTTTAGAGGCTTTCTTCCTCTGGCAATCTTCATGTGTCTTTTCTTATGTGGCTTTTTTATTTAGTGGCTTACTTCCTCTGGCAATCTTTTTGTGGCTCTTTTTTCTTTAGTGGCTTTCTTCCTCTGGCAATCTTTATGTGGCTTTTCTATTTTAGTGGCTTTTTTTATTTAGTGGCTTTCTTACTCTGGCAATCTTTATGTGGCTTTTCTATTTTAGTGGCTTTCTTTCTCTGGCAATCTTCATGTCTTTTCTTATGTAGATTTTTTTATTTACTGGCTTTCTTCCTCTGGCAATCTTTATGTGGCTTTTCTATTTTAGTGGCTTTCTTCCTCTGGCAATCTTTATGTGGCTTTTTTTATTTAGTGGCTTTCTTCCTCTAGCAATCTTTATGTGGCTTTTCTATTTTAGTGGCTTTCTTCCTCTGGCAATCTTTATGTGGCTTTTCTATTTTAGTGGCTTTCTTCCTCTGGCAATCTTTATGTGGCTTTTCTATTTCAGTGGCTTTCTTCCTCTGGCAATCTTTATGTGGCTTTTCTATTTTAGTGGCTTTCTTCCTCTGGCAATCTTTATGTGGCTTTTTTTAGTGGCTTTCTTCCTCTGGCAATCTTTATGTGGCTTTTCTATTTTAGTGGCTTTCTTCCTCTGGCAATCTTCATGTGTCTTTTCTTATGTGGCTTTTTTATTTAGTGGCTTTCTTCCTCTGGCAATCTTTATGTGGCTTTTCTTATTTAGTGGCTTTCTTCCTCTGGCAATCTTTATGTGGCTTTTTATAGTGGCTTTCTTCCTCTGGCAATCTTTATGTGGCTTTCCTATTTTAGTGGCTTTCTTCCTCTGCCAATCTTCATGTGTCTTTTCTTATGTGGCTTTTTTATTTAGTGGCTTTCTTCCTCTGGCAATCTTTATGTGGCTTTTCTATTTTAGTGACTTACTTCCTCTGGCAATCTTTTTGTGGCTCTTTTTTATTTAGTGGCTTTCTTCCTCTGGCAATCTTTATGTGGATTTTTTTATTTAGTGGCTTTCTTCCTCTGGCAATCTTTATGTGGCTTTTCTATTTTAGTAGCTTTTTTTATTTACTGGCTCTCTTCCTCTGGCAATCTTTGTGGCTTTTCTATTTTAGTGGCTTTTTTTATTAAGTGGCTTTCTTCCTCTGGCAATCTTTATGTGGCTTTTTTTATTTAGTGGCTTTCTTCCTCTGGCAATCTTTGTGGCTTTTCTATTTTAGTGGCTTTCTTCCTCTGGCAATCTTCATGTGTCTTTTCTTATGTGGCTTTTTTATTTAGTGACTTACTTCCTCTGGCAATCTTTTTGTGGCTCTTTTTTATTTAGTGGCTTTCTTCCTCTGGCAATCTTTATGTGGATTTTTTTATTTAGTGGCTTTCTTCCTCTGGCAATCTTTATGTGGCTTTTCTATTTTAGTAGCTTTTTTTATTTACTGGCTTTCTTCCTCTGGCAATCTTTATGTGGCTTTTCTATTTTAGTGGCTTTCTTCCTCTGGCAATCTTTATGTGTCTTTTCTATTTTAGTGGCTTTCTTCCTCTGGCAATCTTCGTGTCTTTTCTTATGTGGCTTTTTTTATTTAGTGGCTTTCTTCCTCTGGCAATCTTTATGTGTCTTTTCTTATTTAGTTTTTTTTTTTTTCTTTTTTTAGTGGCTTTCTTCCTCTGGCAATCTTTGTGTGTCTTTTCTTATGTGGCTTTTTTTATTTAGTGCCTTTCTTCCTCTGGCAATCTTTGTGTCTTTTCTTATTTATTGGCTTTTTTTATTTAGTGGCTTTCTTCCTCTGGCAATCTTTATGTGTCTTTTCTTATGTGGCTTTTTTTATTTAGTACCTTTCTTCCTCTGGCAATCTTTGTCTGTCTTTTCTTATGTGGCTTTCTTCCTCTGGCAATCTTTATGTGTCTTTTCTTATGTGACTTTTTTTATTTAGTGGCGTTCTTCCTCTGGCAATCTTTATGTGTCTTTTGTTATGTGGCTTTTTTTATTTAGTGACCTCCTTCCTCTGGCAATCTTTGCATATCTTTTCTTATGTGGCTTTTTTTATTTAATGGCTTTCTTACTCTGGCAATCTTTATGTGGCTTTTTTTATTTAGTGGCTTTCTTCCTCTGGCAATCTTTATATGTCTATTCTTATGTGGCTTTTTTTATTAGTGGCTTTCTTCCTCTAGCAACCTTTATATGGATTTTCTGTTTTAGTGGCTTTCTTCCTCCGGCAATCTTTATGTGGCTTCTTTTATTTAGTGGCTTTCTTCCTTTGGCAATCTTTATCTGGCTTTTCTATTTTAGTGGCTTTCTTCCTCTGGCAATCTTCATGTGTCTTTTCGTATGTGGCTTTTTTTTAGTGGCTTTCTTCCTCTGGCAATATTCATGTGTCTTTTCTTATGTGGCTTTTTTTATTTAGTGGCTTTCTTTCTCTGGCAATCTTTATGTGTCTTTTATGTGGCTTTTTTATTTAGTGGCTTTCTTCCTCTGGCAATCTTTATGTGGCTTTTTTTATTTAGTGGCTTTCTTCCTCTGGCAATCTTTATATGGCTTTTTTATTTAGTGTCTTTCTTCCTCTACCATTCTTTATGTGGCTTTTTTTATTTAGTGGCTTTCTTCCTCTGGCAATCTTTATGTGGCTTTTCTATTTTAGTGGCTTTCTTCCTCTGGCATTCTTTATGCGGCTTTCTTTATTTAGTGGGTTTCTTCCTCTGGCAATCTTTGACTTTTCTTTAGTGGCTTTCTTCCTCTGGCAATCTTTATGTGTCTATTCTCATGTGGCTTTTCTTATTTAGTGGCTTTCTTTCTCTGGCAATCTTTATGTGCCTTTTATGTGGCTTTTTTTATTTAGTGGCTTTCTTCCTCTGGCAATCATCATGTGTCTTTTATGTGGCTTTCTTTATTTAGTGGCTTTCTTCCTCAGGCAATCTTCATGTGTCTTTTCTTATGTGGCTTTTTTATTTAGTGGCTTTCTTCCTCTGCCAATCTTTTTGTGTTTTTTTTTTATTTAGTGGCTTTCTTCCTCTGGCAATCTTTATGTGGCTTTTCTATTTTAGTGGCTTTCTTCCTCTGGCAATCTTCATGTGTCTTTTCTTATGTGGCTTTTTTATTTAGTGGCTTACTTCCTCTGGCAATCTTTTTGTGGCTCTTTTTTATTTAGTGGCTTTCTTCCTCTGGAACTCTTTATGTGGCTTTTCTATTTTAGTGGCTTTTTTTATTTAGTGGCTTTCTTCCTCTGGCAATCGTTATGTGGCTTTTCTATTTTAGTGGCTTTCTTCCTCTGGCAATCTTTGTGGCTTTTTTTTATTTAGTGGCTTTCTTCCTCTGGCAATCTTTATGTGGCTTTTCTATTTTAGTGGCTTATTTCCTCTGGCAATCTATATGTGGCTTTTCTATTTTAGTGGCTTTCTTCCTCTGGCAATCTTCATATGTCTTTTCTCATGTGGCTTTTTTTATTTAGTTTCTTTCTTCCTCTGGCAATCTTTATGTGGCATCTATTTTAGTGGCTTTCTTCCTCTGGCAATATTTATGTGGCTTTTTATAGTGGCTTTCTTCCTCTGGCAATCTTTATGTGGCTTTCCTATTTTAGTGGCTTTCTTCCTCTGGCAATCTTCATGTGTCTTTTCTTATGTGGATTTTTATTTAGTGGCTTTCTTCCTCTGGCAATCTTTATGTGGCTTTTCTTATTTAGTGGCTTTCTTCCTCTGGCAATCTTTATGTGGCTTTTCTTATTTAGTGGCTTTCTTCCTCTGGCAATCTTTATGTGGCTTTTCTATTTTAGCTTTTTTTATTTAGTGGCTTTCTTCCTCTGGCAATCTTTATGTGGCTTTTCTATTTTAGTGGCTTTCTTCCTCTGGCAATCTTCATGTGTCTTTTCTTATGTGGCTTTTTTTATTTAGTGGCTTTCTTCCTCTGGCAATCTTTATGTGGCTTTTCTATTTTAGTGGCTTTCTTCCTCTTGCAATCTTTATGCGGCTTTTTTTATTTAGTGGGTTTCTTCCTCTGGCAATCTTTGACTTTTCTTTAGTGGCTTTCTTCCTCTGGCAATCTTTATGTGTCTTTTCTCTTGTGGCTTTTCTTATTTAGTGGCTTTCTTCCTCTGGCAATCTTTATGTGCCTCTTCTTATCTGGCTTTTTTTATTTAGTGGCTTTCTTCCTCTGGCAATCTTCATGTGGCTTTTATGTGGGATTTTTTTATTTAGTGGCTTTCTTCCTCTGGCAATCTTCATGTGTCTTTTCTTATGTGGCTTTTTTATTTAGTGGCTTACTTTCTCTGGCAATCTTTTTGTGGCTTTTTTTTATTTAGTGGCTTTCTTCCTCTGGCAATCTTTGTGGCTTTTCTATTTTAGTGGCTTTTTTATTAAGTGGCTTTCTTCCTCTGGCAATCTTTATGTGGCTTTTTTTATTTAGTGGCTTTCTTCCTCTGGCAATCTTTGTGGCTTTTCTATTTTAGTGGCTTTCTTCCTCTGGCAATCTTCATGTGTCTTTTCTTATGTGGCTTTTTTATTTAGTGGCTTACTTCCTCTGGCAATCTTTTTGTGGCTCTTTTTTCTTTAGTGGCTTTCTTCCTCTGGCAATCTTTATGTGGCTTTTCTATTTTAGTGGCTTTTTTTATTTAGTGGCTTTCTTACTCTGGCAATCTTTATGTGGCTTTTCTATTTTAGTGGCTTTCTTTCTCTGGCAATCTTCATGTCTTTTCTTATGTAGATTTTTTTATTTACTGGCTTTCTTCCTCTGGCAATCTTTATGTGGCTTTTCTATTTTAGTGGCTTTCTTCCTCTGGCAATCTTTATGTGGCTTTTTTTATTTAGTGGCTTTCTTCCTCTAGCAATCTTTATGTGGCTTTTCTATTTTAGTGGCTTTCTTCCTCTGGCAATCTTTATGTGGCTTTTCTATTTTAGTGGCTTTCTTCCTCTGGCAATCTTTATGTGGCTTTTCTATTTCAGTGGCTTTCTTCCTCTGGCAATCTTCATGTGTCTTTTCTTATGTGGCTTTTTTATTTAGTGGCTTTCTTCCTCTGGCAATCTTTATGTGGCTTTTCTTATTTAGTGGCTTTCTTCCTCTGGCAATCTTTATGTGGCTTTTCTAATTTAGTGGCTTTCTTCCTCTGGCAATCTTTATGTGGCTTTTCTAATTTAGTGGCTTTCTTCCTCTGGCAATCTTTATGTGGCTTTTCTATTTTAGTAGCTTTTTTTATTTAGTGGCTTTCTTCCTCTGGCAATCTTTATGTCGCTTTTCTATTTTAGTGGCTTTCTTCCTCTGGCAATCTTCATGTGTCTTTTCTTATGTGGCTTTTTTTATTTAGTGGCTTTCTTCCTCTGGCAATCTTTGTGTGTCTATTCTTATGTGGCTTTTTTTATTTAGTGGCTTTCTTCCTCTGGCAATCTTTATGTGGCTTTTCTATTTTAGTGGCTTTCTTTTTTCTGGCAATCTTTGTGGCTTTTCTATTTTAGTGGCTTTCTTCCCCTGGCAATCTTTATGTGGCTTTTCTTATTTAGTGGCTTTCTTCCTCTGGTAATCTTTATGTGGCTTTTCTATTTTAGTGGCTTTCTTCCTCTGGCAATCTTCATGTGTCTTTTCTTATGTGGCTTTCTTCCTCTGGCAATCTTTATGTGGCTTTTCTTATTTAGTGGCTTTCTTCCCCTGGCAATCTTTATGTGGCTTTTCTTATTTAGTGGCTTTCTTCCTCTGGCAATCTTTATGTGGCTTTTCTATTTTAGTGGCTTTCTTCCTCTGGCAATCTTCATGTGTCTTTTCTTATGTGGCTTTTTTTATTTAGTGGCTTTCTTCCTCTGGCAATCTTTGTGTGTCTATTCTTATGTGGCTTTTTTTATTTACTGGCTTTCTTCCTCTGGCAATCTTTATGTGGCTTTTCTATTTTAGTGGCTTTCTTCCTCTGGCAATCTTCATGTGTCTTTTCTTATGTGGCTTTTTTATTTAGTGGCTTACTTCCTCTGGCAATCTTTTTGTGGCTTTTTTTTATTTAGTGGCTTTCTTCCTCTGGCAATCTTTGTGGCTTTTCTATTTTAGTTGGTTTTTTTATTAAGTGGCTTTCTTTCTCTGGCAATCTTTATGTGGCTTTTTTTATTTAGTGGCTTTCTTCCTCTGGCAATCTTTGTGGCGTTTCTATTTTAGTGGCTTTCTTCCTCTGGCAATCTTCATGTGTCTTTTCTTATGTGGCTTTTTTATTTAGTGGCTTACTTCCTCTGGCAATCTTTTTGTGGCTCTTTTTTATTTAGTGGCTTACTTCCTCTGGCAATCTTTTTGTGGCTCTTTTTTATTTAGTGGCTTTCTTCCTCTGGCAATCTTTATGTGGGTTTTTTTATTTAGTGGCTTTCTTCCTCTGGCAATCTTTATGTGGCTTTTCTATTTTAGTAGCTTTTTTTATTTAGTGGCTTTCTTCCTCTGGCAATCTTTATGTGGCTTTTCTATTTTAGTGGCTTTCTTCCTCTGGCAATCTTTATCTGTCTTTTCTATTTTAGTGGCTTTCTTCCTCTGGCAATCTTCGTGTCTTTTCTTATGTGGCTTTTTTATTTAGTGGCTTTCTTCCTCTGGCAATCTTTATGTGTCTTTTCTTATTTAGTGTTTTTTTTCTTTTTTTAGTGGCTTTCTTCCTCTGGCAATCTTTGTGTGTCTTTTCTTATGTGGCTTTTTTTATTTAGTGCCTTTCTTCCTCTGGCAATCTTTGTGTGTCTTTTCTTATTTATTGGCTTTTTTTATTTAGTGGCTTTCTTCCTCTGGCAATCTTTATGTGTCTTTTCTTATGTGGCTTTTTTTATTTAGTACCTTTCTTCCTCTGGCAATCTTTGTCTGTCTTTTCTTATGTGGCTTTCTTTGATTAGTGGCTTTCTTCCTCTGGCAATCTTTATGTGTCTTTTCTTATGTGGCTTTTTTTATTTACTGGCGTTCTTCCTCTGGCAATCTTTATGTGTCTTTTGTTATGTGGCTTTTTTTATTTAGTGACCTCCTTCCTCTGGCAATCTTTGTATATCTTTTCTTATGTGGCTTTTTTATTTTAATGGCTTTCCTCCTCTGGCAATCTTTATGTGGCTTTTTTATTTAGTGGCTTTCTTCCTCTGGCAATCTTTATATGTCTATTCTTATGTGGCTTTTTTTATTACTGGCTTTTCTTCCTCTGGCAATCTTTATATGGAGTTTCTGTTTTAGTGGCTTTCTTCCTCCGGCAATCTTTTTGTGGCTTCTTTTATTTATTGGCTTTCTTCCTTTGGCTATCTTTATCTGGCTTTTCTTTTTTAGTGGCTTTCTTCCTCTGGCAATCTTCATGTGTCTTTTCGTATGTGGCTTTTTTTATTTAGTGGCTTTCTTCCTCTGGCAATCTTTGTTCCTTTTCTTATGTGGCTATTTTTATTTAGTGGCTTTCTTTCTCTGGCAATCTTCATGTGTCTTTTCTTATGTGGCTTTTTTTATTTAGTGGCTTTCTTCCTCTGGCAATCTTTATGTGTCTTTTATGTGGCTTTTTTTATTTAGTGGCTTTCTTCCTCTGGCAATCTTTATGTGGCTTTTTTTATTTAGTGGCTTTCTTCCTCTGGCAATCTTTGTGGCTTTTTTTATTTAGTGTCTTTCTTCCTCTAGCATTCTTTATGTGGCTTTTTTTATTTAGTGGCTTTCTTCCTCTGGCAATCTTTATGTGGCTTTTCTATTTTAGTGGCTTTCTTCCTCTGGCATTCTTTATGCGGCTTTCTTTATTTAGTGGGTTTCTTCCTCTGGCAATCTTTGACTTTTCTTTAGTGGCTTTCTTCCTCTGGCAATCTTTATGTGGCTTTTCTCATGTGGCTTTTCTTATTTAGTGGCTTTCTTCCTCTGGCAATCTTTATGTGCCTTTTCTTATGTGGCTTTTTTTATTTAGTGGCTTTCTTCCTCTGGCAATCATCATGTGTCTTTTATGTGGCTTTCTTTATTTAGTGGCTTTCTTCCTCTGGCAATCTTCATGTGTCTTTTCTTATGTGGCTTTTTTATTTAGTTGCTTTCTTCCTCTGCCAATCTTTTTGTGGCTTTTTTTTATTTAGTGGCTTTCTTCCTCTGGCAATCTTTATGTGGCTATTCTATTTTAGTGGCTTTCTTCCTCTGGCAATCTTTATGTGGCTTTTCTATTTTAGTGGCTTTCTTCCTCTGGCAATCTTCATGTGTCTTTTCTTATGTGGCTTTTTTATTTAGTGGCTTACTTTCTCTGGCAATCTTTTTGTGGCTCTTTTTTATTTAGTGGCTTTCTTCCTCTGGAAATCTTTGTGGCTTTTCTATTTTAGTGGCTTTTTATTTAGTGGCTTTCTTCCTCTGGCAATCGTTATGTGGCTTTTCTATTTTAGTGGATTTCTTCCTCTGGCAATCTTTATGTGGCTTTTTAATTTTAGTGGCTTTCTTCCTCTGGCAATCTTTATGTGGCTTTTCTATTTTAGTGGCTTATTTCCTCTGGCAATCTATATGTGGCTTTTCTATTTTAGTGGCTTTCTTCCTCTGGCAATCTTCATGTGTCTTTTCTCATGTGGCTTTTTTTATTTAGTGTCTTTCTTCCTCTGGCAATCTTTATGTGGCTTTTCTATTTTAGTGGCTTTCTTCCTCTGGCAATATTTATGTGGCCTTTTTTAGTGACTTTCTTCCTCTGGCAATCTTTATGTGGCTTTCCTATTTTAGTGGCTTTCTTCCTCTGGCAATCTTCATGTGTCTTTTCTTATGTGGCTTTTTTATTTAGTGGCTTTCTTCCTCTGGCAATCTTTATGTGGCTTTTCTTATTTAGTGGCTTTCTTCCTCTGGCGGGGGGGGGGTGGCTTTTCTTATTTAGTGGCTTTCTTCCTCTGGCAATCTTTATGTGCCTTTTCTATTTTAGCGTTTTTTATTTAGTGGCTTTCTTCCTCTGGCAATCTTTATGTGGCTTTTCTATTTAAGTGGCTTTCTTCCTCTGGCAATCTTCATGTGTCTTTTCTTATGTGGGTTTTTTTATTTAGTGGCTTTCTTCCTCTGGCAATCTTTGTGTGTCTCTATTCTTATGTTGCTTTTTTATTTTAGTGGCTTTCGTCCTCTGGCAATCTTTATGTGGCTTTTCTATTTTAGTGGCTTTCTTCCTCTGGCAATCTTTATGCGGCTTTTTTTATTTAGTGGGTTTCTTCCTCTGGCAATCTTTGACTTTTCTTTAGTGGCTTTCTTCCTCTGGCAATCTTTATGTGTCTTTTCTCATGTGGCTTTTCTTATTTAGTGGCTTTCTTCCTCTGGCAATCTTTATGTGCCTCTTCTTATGTGGCTTTTTTTATTTAGTGGCTTTCTTACTCTGGCAATCTTCATGTGTCTTTTATGTGGCTTTTTTTTATTTAGTGGCTTTCTTCCTCTGGCAATCTTCATGTGTCTTTTCTTATGTGGCTTTTTTATTTAGTGGCTTACTTCCTCTGGCAATCTTTTTGTGGTTTTTTTTTATTTAGTGGCTTTCTTCCTCTGGCAATCTTTGTGGCTTTTCTATTTTAGTGGCTTTTTTTATTATGTGGCTTTCTTCCTCTGGCAATCTTTATGTGGCTTTTTTTATTTAGTGGCTTTCTTCCTCTGGCAATCTTTGTGGCTTTTCTATTTTAGTGGCTTTCTTCCTCTGGCAATCTTCATGTGTCTTTTCTTATGTGGCTTTTTTATTTAGTGGCTTACTTCCTTTGGCAATCTTTTTGTGGCTCTTTTTTATTTAGTGGCTTTCTTCCTCTGGCAATCTTTATGTGGCTTTCCTATTTTAGTGGCTTTTTTTATTTAGTGGCTTTCTTACTCTGGCAATCTTTATGTGGGTTTTTCTATTTTAGTGGCTTTCTTCCTCTGGCAATCTTCATGTCTTCTTATGTAGATTTTTTTATTTACTGGCTTTCTTCCTCTGGCAATCTTTATGTGGCTTTTCTATTTTAGTGGCTTTCTTCCTCTGGCAATCTTTATGTGGCTTTTTTTATTTAGTGGCTTTCTTCCTCTAGCAATCTTTGTGGCTTTTCTATTTTAGTGGCTTTCTTCCTCTGGCAATCTTTATGTGGCTTTTCTATTTTAGTGGCTTTCTTCCTCTGGCAATCTTTATGTGGCTTTTCTATTTCAGTGGCTTTCTTCCTCTGGCAATCTTTATGTGGCTTATCTATTTTAGTGGCTTTCTTCCTCTGGCAACCTTTATGTGGCTTTTTTTAGTGACTTTCTTGCTCTGGCAATCTTTATGTGGCTTTTTCTATTTTAGTGGCTTTCTTCCTCTGGCAATCTTCATGTGTCTTTTCTTATGTGGCTTTTTTATTTAGTGGTTTTCTTCCTCTGGCAATCTTTATGTGGCTTTTCTTATTTAGTGGCTTTCTTCCTCTGGCAATCGTTATGTGGCTTTTCTAATTTAGTGGCTTTCTTTCTCTGGCAATCTTTATGTGGCTTTTGTATTTTAGTAGCTATTTTTATTTAGTGGCTTTCTTCCTCTGGCAATCTTCATGTGTCTTTTCTTATGTGGCTTTTTTTATTTAGTGGCTTTCTTCCTCTGGCAATCTTTGTGTGTCTATTCTTATGTGGCTTTTTTTATTTAGTGGCTTTCTTCCTCTGGCAATCTTTATGTGGCTTTTCTATTTTAGTGGCTTTCTTCCTCTGGCAATCTTTATGCGGCTTTTTTAATTTAGTGGGTTTCTTCCTCTGGCAATCTTTGACTTTTTCTTTAGTGGCTTTCTTCCTCTGGCAATCTTTATGAGTCTTTTCTCATTTGGCTTTTCTTATTTAGTGGCTTTCTTCCTCTGGCAATCTTTGTGTGTCTTTTCTTATGTGGCTTTTTTTTATTTAGTGCCTTTCTTCCTCTGGCAATCTTTGTGTGTCTTTTCTTATTTATTGGCTTTTTTCCTCTGGCAATCTTTGTGTCTTTTCTTATTTATTGGCTTTTTTATATTTAGTGCCTTTCTTCCTCTGGCAATCTTTGTGTGTCTTTTCTTATTTATTGGCTTTTTTTATTTATTGTCTTTCTTCCTCTGTCAATCATTATGTGTCTATTCTTATGTGGCTTTTTTATTTTAGTACCTTTCTTCCTCTGGCAATCTTTTGTCTGTCTTTTCTTATGTGGCTTTCTTTGATTAGTGGCTTTCTTCCTATGGCAATCTTTATGTGTCTTTTCTTATGTGGCTTTTTTTATTTAGTGGCGTTCTTCCTCTGGCAATCTTTATGTGTCTTTTATGTGGCCTTTTTTTATTTACTGGCTTTCTTCCTCTGGCAATCTTCATGTGTCTTTTCTTATATGCCTTTTTTATTTAGTGGCTTACTTCCTCTGGCAATCTTTTTGTTTTTTTTTTTTTTATTTAGTGGCTTTCTTCCTCTGGATATCTTTATGTGGCTTTTCTATTTTTGTGGCTTTTTTTATTTAGTGGCTTTCTTCCTCTGGCAATCTTTATGTGGCTTTTTTATTTAGTGGCTTTCATCCTCTGGCAATCTTTATGTGGCTTTTCTATTTTAGTGGCTTTCTTCCTCTGGCAATCTTCATGTGTCTTTTCTTATGTGGCTTTTATATTTAGTGGCTTACTTCCTCTGGCAATCTTTTTGTGGCTCTTTTTTATTTAGTGGCTGTCTTCCTCTGGCAATCTTTATGTGGCTTTTCTATTTTAGTGGCTTTCTTCCTCTGGCAATCTTCATGTGTCTTTTCTTATGAAGATTTTTTTATTTACTGGCTTTCTTCCTCTGGCAATCTTTATGTGGCTTTTCTATTTTAGTGGCTTTCTTCCTCTGGCAATCTTTGTGGCTTTTTTTATTTAGTGGCTTTTTTTATTTAGTGGCTTTCTTCCTCTGGCAATCTTTATGTGGCTTTTCTATTTTAGTGGCTTTCTTCCTCTGGCAATCTTTGTGGCTTTTCTATTTTAGTGGCTTTCTTCCTCTGGCAATCTTTATGTGGCTTTTCTATTTTAGTGGCTTTCTTCCTCTGGCAATCTTTGTGGCTTTTCTATTTTAGTGGCTTTCTTCCTCTGGCAATCTTCATGTGTCTTTTCTTATGTGGCTTTCTTCCTCTGGCAATCTTTATGTGGCTTTTCTTATTTAGTGGCTTTCTTCCCCTGGCAATCTTTATGTGGCTTTTCAATTTTAGCAGCTTTTTTTTGTGTGTGGCTTTCTTCCTCTGGCAATCTTTATGTGGCTTTTTTTATTTAGTGGCTTTCTTCCTCTGGCAATCTTTATGTGGCTTTTCTATTTTAGTGGCTTTCTTCCTCTGGCAATCTTTGTGGCTTTTCTATTTTAGTGGCTTTCTTCCTCTGGCAATCTTTATGTGGCTTTTCTATTTTAGTGGCTTTCTTCCTCTGGCAATCTTTATGTGGCTTTTTTTAGTGGCTTTCTTCCTCTGGCAATCTTTATGTGGCTTTTCTATTTTACTGGCTTTCTTCCTCTGGCAATCTTCATGTGTCTTTTCTTATGTGGCTTTCTTCCTCTGGCAATCTTTTATGTGGCTTTTCTTATTTAGTGGCTTTCTTCCCCTGGCAATCTTTATGTGGCTTTTCAATTTTAGTGGCTTTTTTTTTTGTGGCTTTTCTTCCTCTGGCAATCTTTTATGTGGCTTTTCTATTTTAGTGGCTTTCTTCCTCTGGCAATCTTCATGTGTCTTTTCTTATGTGGCTTTTTTTATTTAGTGGCTTTCTTCCTCTAGCAATCTTTGTGTGTCTATTCTTATGTGGCTTTTTTTATTTACTGGCTTTCTTCCTCTGGCAATCTTTATGTGGCTTTTCTATTTTAGTGGCTTTCTTCCTCTGGCAATCTTTATGCGGCTTTTTTTATTTAGTGGGTTTCTTCCTCTGGCAATCTTTGACTTTTCTTTAGTGGCTTTCTTCCTCTGGCAATCTTTATGTTTCTTTTCTCATGAGGCTTTTCTTATTTAGTGGCTTTCTTCCTCTGGCAATCTTTATGTGCCTCTTCTTATGTGGCTTTTTTTATTTAGTGGCTTTCTTCCTCTGGCAATCTTCATGTGTCTTTTATGTGGTTTTTTTTATTTACTGGTTTTCTTCCTCTGGCAATCTTCATGTGTCTTTTCTTATGTGGCTTTTTTATTTAGTGGCTTACTTCCTCTGGCAATCTTTTTTTGTTTTTTTTTTATTTAGTGCCTTTCTTCCTCTGGCAACCTTTGTGGCTTTTCTATTTTAGTGGCTTTTTTTATTAAGTGGCTTTCTTCCTCTGGCAATCTTTATGTGGCTTTTTTTATTTAGTGGCTTTCTTCCTCTGGCAATCTTTGTGGCTTTTCTATTTTAGTGGCTTTCTTCCTCTGGCAATCTTCATGTGTCTTTTCTTATGTGGCTTTTTTATTTAGTGACTTACTTCCTCTGGCAATCTTTTTGTGGCTCTTTTTTATTTAGTGGCTTTCTTCCTCTGGGAATCTTTATGTGGATTTTTTTATTTAGTGGCTTTCTTCCTCTGGCAATCTTTATGTGGCTTTTCTATTTTAGTAGCTTTTTTTATTTACTGGCTTTCTTCCTCTGGCAATCTTTATGTGGCTTTTCTATTTTAGTGGCTTTCTTCCTCTGGCAATCTTTGTGTCTTTTCTATTTTAGTGGCTTTCTTCCTCTGGCAATCTTCGTGTCTTTTCTTATGTGGCTTTTTTTATTTAGTGGCTCTCTTCCTCTGGCAATCTTTATGTGTCTTTTCTTATTTAGTTTTTTTTTTTTCTTTAGTGGCTTTCTTCCCTCTGGCAATATTTGTGTGTCTTTTTTTATGTGGCTTTTTTTATTCAGTGGCTTTCTTCCTCTGGCAATCTTTATGTGTCTTTTCTTTTTTATTGGCTTTTTTATTTAGTGGCTTTCTTCCTCTGGAAATCTTTTTTTGTCTATACTTATGTGGCTTTTTTAATTTAGTTCCTTTCTTCCTCTGGCAATCTTTGTCTGTCTTTTCTTATGTGGCTTTCTCTTTCTTCCTCTGGCAATCTTTATGTGTCTTTTCTTATGTGACTTTTTTTATTTTGTGGCGTTCTTCCTCTGGCAATCTTTATGTGTCTTTTGTTATGTGGCTTTTTTT